>NC_057723.1:31524946-31661993 GCF_004010195.1 Chiloscyllium plagiosum | reverse complement strand
TCTTGTGATTCCAGACAAACACTGTCAACTCAGAGCTGCCCAGCATAGTTCCTGTCCTTTTCCCTGGCAGACAAGGCGAAATTGTTGCCCTACTTTGTAGGCAGAGACAAGGAGGTCCTGCTAGATGGGTTGATGCAGAGGCAGGACTTTCTCTTTCCCAAGGATCAACAGTGGAGGCTACAGCATGGTTTGACGTTGCCATCTGGGTTAAAGCAGTCTTTGGCATCTGGAAGAATGCCAAACAGTGCAGAAGATCAATGACCTTTTTTTTATCAGCCAGCATAAATGCCACCATCTTCCTTCTGATAAAGCATACTCACTCTCATTATGCTACCACACCAACCCCCCAACATGGCTCATACTGTACACTCTCCCCATGATCTGAAACATCTCCCCCACTCACTCTCATCCACCCTAACTCCAACCACATGTCCTCTATGCTGCCTACTCACTCACTTATGACACAAACCTATCTGCACCTAAAGTAATAGCTGTAGCACTCGCTTTCAACTTCCATAATTCCTGCTTCTCTCGCGTTCCATGATGACAATAGCTCACATTATGGCAGAATGTGTAGAGACTGGTGGTGTGCTGTCTGTTAAATGGCTCCTCACCCACCAATATGGGGTAGTTCTTGACTCTGGCTACTCTGAGCAGGCCCTAGACTAGTATCCAAGGCTGTCCTTGACTTATTATGCCAAGAACTCTTCAGCAAATGCTCTCCCTCTTGACTTAACCGACATCTGCCAACAAGTCTACACCAAATGACATGTCAAGATAAAAATAATATGAATATGGTATCTCTGGCTGAGGAGCAAAGCTATAAAAAGACAAACCAAGGCTGTGAGCATCCACATTGGGTCAAAGCGAGTGAGTGCTATGATAGTGAGCAAAGAGACCTAAGATGCAACTTGTTCAAGTCCATGATCAGGCTGGATGTCCCTGTGTGCTCAGCATCCTTACAGTGGCATTATAATGGTAAGTCTTAATTAGATAGTGAAGTGCAGAAGCTCACTATAAACGGATCAGAGTTGTGCCCTGAGGATTCTTAGAGGTTGGCACATGTTGGATCCCAATATCCATGAATGTTGGATGAGTATGTCCAGTGCCTATGGAGTGTATCCCAGGATGTTGGCAGCCAGTTTTCAACATTGAGGTTATTTGGGGCAAGCGCTGAGCTGAATCTGCAAGGTGTTCTGTTTGGCTTCCTTATCGTGTTTTGTCTGAAATTTGGCTTGTTTGACAAGCTGGAGGCTGAGTATTAATGAAAAGAATTGTGCCATTTGTTATTGACCAGGTCAGCCCCCCTCAGAACATTTCAAGGAAGTTGCCCAGATCCTATCTTTGTTAGTAGGTTTAAGTAGGTCTAGGGTGGATATCCCAGAAGTGATGCAGCTGGTCAACACACTTAGTTTTAAACAAAGCAAAATTTATTTACAAGATTACCAAATGAAACACAAACAATAGAGAACACAATACTGAATAACTTAACCTGTCTGAAAACCCAAAAGATCATCCCAACTTAATGATGCTGTTCCAAATACTTTCAACAATCCCCAGAGATACCTCTTGGTACAAAAGGTAAAATCAAATACAGGGCATTACAGGAAAGAAGTCAGATAGAGAGGGCCAGCATGGACCTGCTTCTCTTGGGTTGTAAACACCTACATTGTTCAGAACCAGATAAAATTCTACTCATATTGTATGGAATGAGAAATACAGCTGACAACTTAAATGTTCTCTAACAGATCTGCCGCATTGCACTATTGAGAATTCTATACAATGACTGGATTCCTAAAATCAGTAAACAGCCACAGGTATCTTGAATTAAATCTAGAACTTTCTTGCAGCACCCCGAAGATTGAAATTAAAATACACCAGGAATCTTTCTACCAGTGCAATCTACATTATTCAGCTCTGAAGACTTGCATTCTGCAGCTGGAATTCCCATCTTATAAAAAGACTACAACTATTAAGTTCCATACATATCCTCATAACTTTCAATCTCTTCCTTTTTAAGCAGAAATGAAGTCATGGAACTTCATTTCTGTTACTTCACTTTCTCTTTCCTTGTTTGGTTGGCAATACAACAAATATCTACAGAAGGTACTGATGCACTGTTAGACAATCTGAAACATTTTCTGTTATATCAAAGGCTTTTTTAACTCCCCCATGATTAATGCATGACATATTCAATCTAAATCTGACATTAATGCACATTGTCATACAAATTTTTGAACAATTTCTATTAGTGCATGGGATTTACGTCCTCAATCTGAAAAGTTTCTGAAGAATGTACTTTTAACAAGAAACACATGTTATCTGTTACTAACTCAAAGTTCTCTGCATTTAATCCTACATCCATATGTTGCAATATTTAATATACCATTGATGATATTGGCAACCTTGCGCATAAGTTGCCTAACAGAAAATTAAAGGGTTCACATTACAATATAGTTCGCAAGAACAAATGTGGAGTAGTCAAACAAATCTTAGGATTAGGTTTCTGCATTCACTGAGAAACATGTGGTATTATTTATCATGTTTAATAAAGTGATTTTGATGTAACATTTTCTGTTGAAGAAGGTCAATTTCATGCATGCCATACAATGTTTTCCTTTGAACTTAGTAAAGCTGTAAGAACTTAACAGACTAACAATAATTTATTTAGTTGATGCTTGAGAATAAAGTACAGTGCAGAAATATGTTTTATCTTAGTAACAGACACAATATGCTGAGTTCTCAATCACAACCATACTCTCTTGTTGCCATGGGTTTCTCTGCTAAGATGAAAAGAACATCAGAGGAAATGTTTCGTGGAGCCATTCTTGATGTTGCTCTTCATAGCTGATTTGAGAATAAGATTAAGAAAATGATTGGGAGCAATCACGGTAATGGCTATCACAGCAAGAAATCATGCTTGAAAGACAAAGGAAAGAACAGAAAAATTGCATTTTTTAAAATAGTTAATTTGAAACAAAATTGAAATAGAAGTGATATTATTGCACCTAGTCTTCTGATCTGATGTAGTATTTATGACTTTCCCAATAGATGAAGAGCTATGTGACTTTTTGAAAGGACAGGCTGGAAAATAAGGAAGGTAGGAAACATTGTTGGCACAGGACAAAATAAGCACGATGGCAAGGAGCAATCTTGAATCAAAAGACATAGAATTCATATGTTTAGATGTAAAATATAAAAAGAGAAAGAAAACACTGGGAAGAGTAATCTGTAGGCTCCTACATGGTGAAACAGATAATAAAACATTCATAATTGTAACAGAGGTAGTACAATAATCATGAGTAATCTTAATCTTCATGATTAGGATTGGGAGAGTCAAATTGACAGAGGAAGCCATGAGGAAGAATTCATAGAGTTTATTCAGGACAGTTTCCTAGAACAATAGGAAAAGCTATTTTGGATCTGGTAATGTGCAACGAGGTAAGTTTAATAACTGACATTAAACATACAGAGTAAAAGATCCCCTAGGAAACAGTGAGCATAACATGATAGAATTCAGCATTTAGTTTGAGAGGGAGGAACTTGGGTTAGAAACAACTGTGCTAAACCTGACTATGAGTAAATACAAAGGAATGAGAGAAGAGCTGCTGGAGTAGACTGGGAAACAAGATTAGTAGCAAAGCCACTTGAAGAACAATAGTAGACACTTAAGAAAATAGTTCATGGCTCACAGCAGAAACATATTACAGTTAGAAAGAAGGTGTCTAAGAAGAGGATTAGCCAACTATGGTTAATCAAGGAAGGAAAGAGAGCAGAGATTCATCCCAAGGAAAAAGAAGGATAGTACAGGGAGAATGAGACAACCATGGTTGACTAGAGAAGTCAGGGATAGCATAAATGCAAAAGAGAAAGCATATAATGTGGCAAAGAGTAGTAGGAAACCCAGAGAATTTGGAAGTTTACAAAGATCAACAGAGGGCTACAAAAAAAAGGAGGGAGAAGATTAAATATGAGGATCAGCTAGCCAATAATATAAAGGAAGACTGTAAGAGTTTCTTTAGATATATAAAGGGGAAAAGAGAGGCAAAAGTGGACATTGGATTGCTGGTAAATGATGCTGGAGAGATTCTGAATGGCCTGAAGGTGGATAAATCACCTGGACCAGATGGACTACACCCCAGAGTTCTAAGGGAGATAGCTGAATATATAGCAGAGGTCTTAGTGGTGATGTTTCAGGAATCACGAGAATCAGGGAGGGTCCCAGAGAACTGGAAAGTCACTAATGTGACATCCCTAATTAAAAAAGCAGTAAGGCAAAAGCCAGAAAATTATAGGCCAATTAGCCTAACCTTGGTCATGGGTAAAATCCTGGAACGCATTGTGATGGATGAGATTTCTGTATACTTGGAAGTGTATGGCAAAATAGAGCAAAGTCAGCATGGTTTGATCAGGGGAGGTCATGCCTGACAAATCTGTCATAATTCTTTGAAGAAGTAATGAGCAGGTTAGACCATGGAGAGCTAATGGATATTATGTATTTGGACTTCAAGAAAGCCTATGGCAAGGTGACGCACAGGAGGCTACTGAGTAGGGTAAGGGCCCATGGTGCCAGAGGCAAGGATAGAAGCTTGGCTGCCTGGCAGAAAGCGGAGAGGGAGGATAAAAGGATCCTTCTCAAGATGGCAGCCAGTGACAAGTGATGTTCCATAAGGCTCTGTGTTGGCACCACAACTTTTCACTTTATACATTAACGATCTAGATGAAGGAACTGAGAGCATTCTGGCTAGGTTTGCAGATGATACAAAGATTGGTACAGGGAGAGGTAGGGTTGAGGAAGCGGGGAGGGTGCAGAAGGATTTGGACCAGTTAAGAGAGTGGACAAAGAAGTGGCAGATGGAGTAAAACATGGACAAGTGTGAGGTCATGCACTATGGTAAGAAGAATACAGACATGGACTATTTTCTAAAAGGGAAGAAAATTCAGAAGTGCAAAGAGACTTGGGAGTTCTAGTCCAGTATTCTCTCAAGGTAAACTTACAGGTTGAGTCCATAGTTAGGAAGGTAAATGCAATGATGGTATTTATTTTGATAGGACTTGAATATAAAAGCAGGGATGTACTTCTGAGGTTCTATAAGTCTCTGGTCAGACCACATGTGGAGTACTGTGTGCAGTTTTGGGCCCCATATCTCAGGAAAGATGTACTGGCTCTGGAGCGTGTACAGAGGAGGTTCACAAGAATGGTCCCAGGAATGAAAAGCTTAACATATGAGGAACATTTGAGGACTCTGGGTTTATACTTAATGGAATTTAGAAGGAAGAGGAGGGATCTAATTGAAACATACAGAGTACTGATTGGCCTGGACAGAGTAGATGTTGGGAGGATGCTTCCATTGGTAGGGGAGACTAGGACCTGAGGGCATGGCCTTAGATTGAAGGGAAAATATTTTAGAACAGAGATAAGGAGAAACTTCTTCACCCAGAGAGTGGTGAATCTATGGAATATGTTGTCACTGGAAGCTGTGGAGACCAGGTCATTGAGTATATTTAAGACTGAGATAGATAGTTCTTGAGTGTCAAGGGCTACAGGGAGAAAGCAAGAGAATGGGGTTGACAAACTTATCAGCCATGACTGAATGGCGGAGCAGACCTGATGGGCTGAATGGCCTAATTTCTGCTCCTATGTCTTTTGCTCTTATGGATGCATTGGTAGAAATCTTCCAGAAATCCTTAGATCCTGGAAAACTCACCAATGAATAGGAAACTGCAATATGAAGACTTTATTTGAAGAGGGAAGGAGACAAAAAAAAGCATCTATAAGTCAGTTAGCATAACATTTGATATTTGGAAAATGCCAGAATCTATTATAAAGGATGTAATAATAGAGCATTTAGAAATACGTAATATGATTAAACAGGGTATGAAGCAGAGGCTTCATGTAAGGGGAATCATGTCTGAACAAATTTATTAGATTTTTTGATGAGGTAACAAGCAGGATAGACAAAGGAGAAGCAGTGGATGTAATGTATTTGATAAAGTACCACATATTAGTCCACTGAATAAGATAAGAGCCCATTGTGTAGGAGGCAGTATATTAGTTACGTTTATCTACTGTTTGCAAAATATCGAGTGATGTTGGAGAAGCAAAGGATCTAAACAGGTAAGGAGGCATTTAGTACTTTAATTGCCAGACAAACTGGTCAAAGGAATCCTCTGCTGGTAGTTGCCCAGTAGCAGCCTTGGAACTGGCTTTTGTGATATTTTTGTGTCAACTATGTTGGTTCAGTTGAAGAAATACTTCCAAGATGGAAAGGCGTTTTGAAATAATTGCGCTAAACCTAAAGCAGAATCAGCTAAAAAGATCATTCTTGATTAAAATATTGCAAGAACCCAATAAAGTCATATATCAGGATTTCTAATTAACTATCTTTGAACTTAAACCTGATCTGACCATCTCATTGTTTCTACAACTGTCAACATTGTGTCTTCAAATGTTGGCAACCTAACCCGTGAGAAGTCTCCCTATTTGACTTTGACTTTGGACTTTGAGCGGCAATTGGATATTTTCCCATTTGCCTTTATTTTAACCCTATACTATCTCTGCAGAGCAGTGTTGTCTTTTCTTGTTATATATGAATGATTAAGTTTGGGATTAAGGTGGTAGTATTTAATCCTGAATAGTAACTTAGGTTTTAACCAGTTTTGTCACCTGTTTAGAGAATACATTCAATTCAACAAGTTAATTTTGAGGTTATTAAAGAAATCTGGTGAAAGTTTCTTTTGTTCTAGTTGGGAGCAATAACATTAAATAAATTGACAAGTATGATGATGAAATATAGCATTGTGACTTTTGGTACAGCTGGTGGAGTAGTGAGGTTTAATTTTCAGTGCATTTCTCCCATTATAGCCACAACAGTCTCGTTTCTAGTGTCAATGAGGAATGTTAAATTAATACGGGGACTATTGGATACCCAAGTTATTGGAGCTACTTATCCCTGTCTATACAATGAAGCTAATAAAGGCCAACACTCTAATGGATTTCTGGGATGATAGCTAAAAATCCATAATGAATTTTTGCTGAGATCCAGCTTTCCATTTAAGTGCTGAAACACTCAATCCCAGGGAAAACATTACTTGATTGATATCTTTGGCTGTTTGATCAGCTATTCAAAGTTTTTTTACACAATACTGAGGTGTTTCACTTACTTGTACTTCCTTCACGTGGAACTTTAAGAAGTTGTGTATTGACTTATTAATACAAGTGATACTTGTATTGGCTTATAATAAGTAGAAAGTAATAAACAAATGGTTTTATAGCTTTTTTAACACATATCATTGCCACTGTTGGATACATTGCTTTTCTACAGTAGATGAATGAGCATGGAAGAACCATAGCTTGGCGTGGTCGACATAAGGACACATGAGATTAGAGATATACCTAAGCTTCTTATTGGAGATATGAGTTACAGTTAGGGGAGGCATGGATGGGGGCATTAAGTGGCATGGATGAGGAATGTAGAATGTGATGGGTGAGATCCAGACAGCATTACCTTTCTCACTGTAACTGTCACAAAGTCACTCAGCTCTGAAGCTCACCTTTTTAAACAGCACACCTCGACACGCAACAGTGCATCTGGCTGCCTCCAAACTCTTTCCTGGGTCAGTTAGCACCACTGAAGACCACCCCCTTCTTTCTCCTCACCCCACAAATGAAAATTATTCCTCCAGACCTACTTTCTCCCAAAGTGAATACTACATATGGACCTGGGAATTTTCCCAACTCCAGCTACCCACATTGAGGCTGGAAAATCAGGCTGATACCTCCGTAATCCATGGAATTAAAAAATAAATAATTTAATGATGGAAATGGGAGAAGAGCAAATCAGATGCAAATCAGATAAAGGGAGAAAATATAATCAGGCCTAACTTTAAAACTTTATAAATCTTTAACAATGTATTATCTAAAAAATGAGTTTCACAGTTTAAAACCTTCTGAGTCTGAAAGATTGAGCAGCATTCCAGGAAAATAAATCTCCTCATTAGAAGGGTACGTATACTGTTGACTAGCAGCTCGTTCTTTCTGTGGTGTATTCACTTGGTGATTGATGCAAAACTGCAGCAAGTGCATAAAACTCACAATGAAATTGACAGGAAGCTGTCATTATTTTTTGCAATACTAATGGGGAGCCAGCGCAAAGCCTCTAGTGATTTATGGTGATTTATAATTCAAGAAATATCTCTTCTTTGTCACAAATTTATGAATGATTTACACATTAATAACAACGAGCACCAGTGACCTCATTTTTATTTTGACAGCATACCGGGCTTTTAGCTCCTGTACCCCAATGATAGTTCATAGCTTCAGGATAAACATGGGGAAGAAAACGTTGTACTGATGACCACCTAACAGCCTGTTTTAGTTGATGTATCAATGCTGTTCCATGCTGAACACCACTAGCAGGAAATGTGACCATAGCAAGGGCACAAATTGCAGTCTGAATTTTTTTTTGGGAGGGGACTGCAGGGTTCACTGACTGAATTAGTCAAGTTCTGAAGGACATGGATGCCAGATCGAACTTGAAAAAGCTGGATCAGGAGGGAATAAACTATATGAACTTGCCCTCAACAAACTATCTGTCACATACATGTCTAATGTGAATACCTGAGTAAGTGTTACTGTCACAAAGTGTTTGTGGAGCCAAAGCTTGTCTTCACACTGAGAGCACATTCATTGCAATGTGTTGTACTGTCATCATAGCAAGTGAAGTTGATGAAGAACAAATCCAGCAATTTAAAACTAAGCCATTTGGAGCAGCAAGGCTAAATATCACCCCAATCTATAACTTAATTTCCTGATATATTCCTCAATCTTCATGAAACCAGATGACCAATTCTGGTACATTGAAGAATTCAGAATATCATGGCAGAAGTGTACTGTAGCACAGAAGACCTGAGCTTCATAATTAATTCTGTCCTTAAACGAAACTGTTCCAGTATAGTAGCA
The DNA here is from genome assembly GCF_004010195.1 of Chiloscyllium plagiosum. Classification (NCBI taxonomy): domain Eukaryota; kingdom Metazoa; phylum Chordata; class Chondrichthyes; order Orectolobiformes; family Hemiscylliidae; genus Chiloscyllium; species Chiloscyllium plagiosum. The sequence goes on along the minus strand of NC_057723.1, from coordinate 31,653,031 downwards.
ACACTAGTGTTTACCTCATAGTGTGGAATACTGTATTGCTTGCATATGTCCTGTCTATAAAAATTAAGAAAATTCCAATCCACCCAGTTATGATCCAATCATTAAATCACCGAATGAATGATCAGGAGTTGATACCTATCTTTTACTGACAAAACAACAGCAACTTTGTTTTAAAAATAATTAATTGACTGTGAACTGCTTTGGAATATCCAGATGATGTGAAGAGCACAATAGAAAAGTCTTTATTCCATTTGTCTTTGCTTTCTTGAAAGAACTTAAAACCATGATTCATAAGATTGAATAAATGACATTATTATTAGCTTTACCATAGAAAATGTGTTGGGTAGTTCACACAGTATTCATTGCATAATCCAGTGGCCAAAGGAAAATTTTTAATCCTTTGGCATCTTTAATAGCAGACCAGAGCAAGAAAGGTAAGTAACAAGGCATTAACAAATGCACCTCCCCTCAGCCCAACTCTGCCCTCTCCAAACCACTGCTGCATATCACTCCTTAGAACAACTATCAATACAGGTACATCCATCCTTCTCTTTCAAGGCACCTCTTGACATCCCAATCTGATTAATCTCCACTGACATTCATCCTCATCTCATGGAATATTTCCAACACAAAAAAGATGCCATTCAGCCTATCATGTTTCAACCATCTCTCCACAAGAGCAAACCTGTTGCATTCATTCCTCACCTTTACCTTGTAGCCCTGCAATGTTTTCTTCATTAAAACAATTCTCAAATTCCCTTTTTAGAGCTACAATTCAATCTGCCTGTGCCACACTTTCAGACAATGTGTTTACAATTCAAGCCATTCACTAAATAGAAATGTTTATCCTCGTGCTGCAAGTGATTCTTTTGCCATTCACCTTAAATCTTTACCCTCTGGTTCTCAACCATTCCACCAATGAGTATAGTTTACTCCTATTAAAACTGTCCAAACCACCACATATTACAATGTCACTCCTAGCTCCACATTGTAACTTCCACAAAAGTTGTCCCCCACCTCTTAAAACATTCTACATCACATATTCACTGTCTCTCCTTTCTTTCATTGCAGGAGAAGAGACCATAGAACAACAGGAAGAGGTAAAGAACTGAAGGGAGGTAGAGCTGGCCTTTCAACTGCATTGACAACTGTAGAGAAGTGACACGGGAGATAATTTGGTCATGCAGGTTCTCCCAGTTTCATAGTGACAGAATTAAGCTAACATAACCTCATCTCAGACAGCATTTATCTATGTTGCAAAAGCAAAGTGGTGGTAATGTTTTTACAATCGGACATGACAAAGAGGAAGGTTATAAGTCTTTCTCAGCTGGAATGGGGATTGAATTCCATTCTGTTGGCATTATATATGAACTATCTATTAATTGAACTAACTAGCCCTCTCATTATAATGGTTACTATAATAATTATGTTAGAATTTTTTGATGGAGCAAAACAAATCATGACATGTATCTTGATCTAATCAGAATTCAAACTACATGATTTTTTTCTACTTATATCATATTGCATTCAATAATGGGAGAGAATTTTCATGTCACTTTTCCAATGCATTTACTGTAACATTTTCAGAAGGACCAATCATAGGGGTGGCTTAGTGGTTGGCACTGCTGTCTCACAGTGCCAGGGACACAGGTTCAAATCCAGCGTGGGTGACTATATGGAATTTTGCACATTCTTCCAGCGTCTGCATGAGTTCCCTCCGGTGCTCCAGTTTCCTCCCACAGTCCAAAGATGTGCAGGTTGCATAAATTTGCCATGCTAAATTGCCTATAGTGTTCAGGGATGTGTAGGAAAGGAGAATGGGTTTGGGTGGGATAATCTTTGGAGGATCGGTGTGGGCTTGTTGGGCTGAAGGGCCTGTTTCCACACTGTAGGGATTCTACGAAACCTTGGACAAATATTGTTAAAAAATGAATCTCATTATTGATGTCAATACATTGTTGATGATCTTCAATGATTTTGAGATGCTTGTAAATTTATGAGTTCTTATCAGAGAGTTTACTAGAAGACGGGTGCCAAATACCAAATAAAATCCAGCCAAAAATGAAAATCTTGTTCATACTTCATGCTAAATTGCATAAAGACTGGTAATGTAGTGCTACTCACTTTCTCCTATTACCTTCTTGTAGCTTTTCTGCATAAATAGGGCTATTAATTGTAGCCTGAACGGAATAATGTACCAATCTGATGTGTAATCTTGTGGTAACAGTGTAGCTGTTAGTTACATAGCACTATTTGTGCCTCCTTGGATACTGAAGCAGCTTGTATCTATATGCCACAAGATTCAGACAACATCCAGGCTTGGGCTGAAAAGTGGCAAATAATGTTTGCACCATGTAGGTGCTAGGAACTGACCATCTCCACAAGAGAGAATCAATTGATCCTTGATATTTATTAGAATCATCATCGCCAAATTCCCTATTATCAACATCCTGGCAGTTACCAGAGACCAGAAACTGAACTGGACCAGTGAAATGCTTACTGTGGCCACAACAGCAGGTCAGATGCAAGGAACTCTGTGGTGACTAACCCACTGTCTACCCAATATGTGTCCACCACGTACAAAACACAGGTCAGAATTGTAATGGAATGCTCCCTATTTGCCTGGATGAGTGCGTCCAACAACACTCAACAAGCTTGACACCATCAGGACAAGGCAGTTGACTTGAGTGGCACCCAATCCAGCACCTTCAACATTCACTCCCTTCACCACTGACTCACAATGGCATCTACAATTTACACTGAGTAATTCACCAAGGCTCCTTTGACAGCACATTACAAACTCGCAACTTCTGCACCTAGAAAGAGAAGGGCGGCACATATCTGGAAAATACCACAACCAGCAAGATTTTACCCAAGCCATGCACCATCCTTAATAATATTACCATTCCTTCTGGGTCAAAACCTGGAACTCCCTTCCTAATTGCACTAACCAATAACACACGCACCTCATGCACAAATAAGAAAAAAGCTGCCATTCCTGTCATGCTAAAAAAAATGAATTTTACTTTGAAATAGAAACAGGAGAAGACATTGAGTTTGGGCAATGAAGAGGTAGCAATGATATCAGAAGTAAAGTTTGCCAAATCTGCCTAAACCTCTTTTAGATTCAAGCCTCATGGACATTATTTTGTTAAACTGCACGCAAGACAAGATGCTCCATTACACCTCACTAAACTGTTAAAGAGAAAAACCGGACACCTACCTACCTCAAACAGCCAAAAGGCTGTGTCTTCGGTGGGGAGAAGTGAAAACTGAAAAGGGTGAGAATAGCCTGCCAGTGGGTCAAAAGGTTTTTGGGAGTTCAGCATTCTGCTACTACTGTTGACTTTATGAAGACCTTACAGCTAACAAGAACATAGGAAGAGTACTGTAGTAATTCTTTTAAGGATCAGTAACTGGAGAAAGTGGAATAGACAAACAGTGGGCATGCTTTATCTGTTTCATCTTGAAGTATGTGATTGAATTCTTACATGCGTGCAAGTTTATGATACACTTGATTAAACAACCTTCACTTTATTTTACACAGGAACTGTATTGTGCACATTTAAAAATTGTCTGAGCGTTCTTTCTGCCAGGCAAAAGAATGCACAATGCCCTCAACAGATGCTGACTGTTGATCACCATGTTTCAGGATGAGAAGTAGGAAGTTGGATTGTAGTTGAGTGTCTTTTCATATCCTGATTCGGGAAGTTGTGTTTTTGCTGTTAAATATAAATTATAAGTACGGTGAAAAAGCTGGAGTTATTACAAATTTAAAACAGACAAGGACAATCTTAAAAAATCATTGATAAATATGCAGATATAAAATGGATAAGATAGGAGGGGAAACATAATCTGAAAAGATCATAGCAAAATAAAACACGATTAAGAAAAGTGTAATAAACAATGGGCCCCATTGATTGTGAGCCTTCAATTGGTACGTTCACCTTTGAGGGAATGAAAGATAAATGAGAATATATTTGACAGGTAACTTTTGTTAGAAGGGGTGAGGTTTACATTCCAAGGCATACCTCATGCTGAAAAGTGGAGATTCAGGGCTATAGAAACAGTTTACTTGATACTTGAGTATACTTACCCTGTACTCTACCAGGCATGCAAGAACTTAAAAATGTTCAGTTTACAAAGCAATAGATATTCGATTCGAGATTCCATTTCTCCTGTGCTTTGGGAAGGATAATGAATATCTGGAGGAGGAAAGGACGAACTTCAGAGTACTACAACAGCAATGCACAAAAGCAACATTATTCCTTTAGGTATCTAATTCGCAGGATCTCCAAACTCAAAAGCACTATCTGAGTCTTTTCCATTTCTAATGAAGCTGCATTTCTCAGCTCCAACACTATGACTTTGGGAGTAAAAATGAGAAAAGTGTTTCATTTGTCATGTGTACAAATAATTTCAGGCAATCTCTGCAGTCACATCAGTCAGTCAACAGTGCCTTACTGTGATGGAGGGGTCAGTTTCTCTGTTCAGACAGAAGTCTTTTTTTTTTGAGTGGGAGCAGCGGCCGAGTTGAGGTGAACCCGGGAGACTACAGCTAAGGTAAGAGTTTTTTTCAAAATGGGCCTGTACTGCGCTGTATTCTTCTATGTTCTATGTTCTATGTTCTGAGTTAATTTAGTCCCATTGAGCAAAGGAAGTCAAGTGAGCCATGATCTAGCATGAACTATGTATATAACAAAAGTATAGATGGCTTGGAAAAGTAGCTCAGGAAGGATAGGAGATGGGTCCAAACACTTTGCAACCTACAGCAAATAACATCAGGAGATTTTTGCTAACTTTTTCCAGGTACCATTCATCTCATTCGTGTGATACATTAGTATGCAGTTCCCTACAGTACCATCTGCTGCGAGCAAACTGGATGTTGGAATATCTTTGCATGGAAGTAAGAGCTTCCTGGTGATTTCAGCTGACCACTGGCTATAAAGAGTCTGCATGATGGTCATCAACATCAGCACCTCATGGCACAATCCATGGGCATCAGCCATTGGCATCCAATATTTGCTAATCCCTCAGGATACTTATGCCCTCTAACATTGAAAGGGTGCTGCCAGGACACTTTGCAAACAGAAACAGACACCCAGCTCACAGAATGGATAAGGGTGCCTCTCAAAGCTGCCTCCTCAGTGTTCTCTCACCTAGAGCACTTGCTGCATTGTTGCCTTGCATTGCCTATTTGTGCAGTTACACAATCAAGCAGTTTGCCTTGCTGCTCAGAAGTCCTCAGTCAAGGGTTGTAAAGCAACATGCTATGTCAATCTCATACCTGCAGCATGTGCCAGCAGCTAATGCTGCAAACACATTCATGTGCAGCAAGAAAGCAGCTATGTCTCAATGTCTTAGGGGAGTACTCCTCACCAAGGTCCATGGATGAATGGAGATCACAAAGCCTCTGCCCAGTAAGTTAACGGCAGCCTCCATAACCAGTCAAGACACTGATCAGTGTAACCTTTTCTTTTTAAGCTTTTATCTTTTTAGACTCATTTCTTATTTCTAATCTGTGTGTACGTGTAGTGTTAGTATTTCTCCTCCCATGTAGCAATTTCAAAAACTCACTCATTTTGCTAATTCAAGAAAGTCTTCTTAGATTGGTTCCTTTCAAATATGAGTCCATTTGGACTTGGGAGAAAGGTATTGAGAAAAGATTTTCAAAAATCTACATCCTTTCTCCTTGGCTACCAAACTGGCTTCCTAGAAAATGAGTGAAGGTTAAAAGAACTTGTAAAAAGCATTCCAGGTTTACAAATATCAGCAGACTATACATGTTACTTTTGCATACAGCAAAACTATCTCCCTTTGCACCACAAACCTTAACAAGGAGAAATACCTAGGAGAAAGTGAGGACTGCAGATGCTGGAGATCAGAGCTGAAAAATGTGTTGCTGGAAAAGCAGGTCAGGCAGCATCCAAGGAGCAGGTCAGGCAGCATCCAAGGAGCAGGAGCAGGAGAATCAGGTTTCCTGAAGAAGGACTTATGCCCAAAATGTCAAAGGAGAAATACCTGCTTCATACAGGTATGCCAATGTTAGGTAATGGGACTCATGTAAGAACTGTGACAGTTGACATCAAAGTAAGGTAAATTTGTTACTTGCATGCTACTTGTGGGCAAGATCCTTCTGGCATGCAATACTTATTGGCAGGGTTGAGAGAGGATGCAAACAAACTTCCTGCAACTAGTTCAGAATACTTTAGGATGAATTTGCACAGATACAATCAAAATTGTTTTGTTTCTCTAAAGAGTAGTGGAAATTCGTGGATTACTTGCTTATTTGAGTCATCAGTTGCCGGAAGGTGAACTAGCACTGAGCGGCTATAGCTCAGAATGTTGACTGTGAACATACTGAGTGAGCTTGTCCATTTCAGCTGGGGATGGAGAGAAAAGCCAGTGTTTGTGGAGGGTGATGGGAGAGTGGAGAGAAAAGCCAGTGTTTATGAAGGGTGATGGGGGAGCGGAGAGAAAAGCCAGTGCTTGTGGAGGGTGATGGCAGAGGGTGTGGAGTCCATGTTTGCCAGAGATGGAGTGTTCAAAGATGAACTGGTGGAGCAGGTAATACAGAAGCACTCTTGCCCATTCTGGCTGACCAGAATGAATGTTAAGAACACTTAGCTTGCAGAGCCAACCATCCTTGCTTGTTGTTTTATTGCCAGTGTTCCACAATCCTGTCGAATGACAGCAAATTCTAATTTTCTTTAATGTGAATACCCAATTTAAACACATAAAGCATTTGATCTCTCCACAACAGAGCACACGGGTGCTTTGAAACCTGTAGCAAGGTTACAATCAGAAAGCTTGAGGAAGCACATTTTACATTTTCAACACACTCAAATCTCTCACAGTACGCATATTGGTTAGAGTGTTGTTAATACCAATATATAATTAATCTCTCAAAATGTCTACATCACCCCTTTCCAGTTCAATTTTACTGCCAAGACATAACATTTTACATGCCATTCAGTTTTCATACCATGGAAATCAAAGAAAGTCAGGTAACTTTATAACATACATTGATTCAACAGGAGTGTGGTGCTGGAAAAGTACAGCAGGTCAGGCAACATCCGAGGAGCAGGAGAATTGACGTTTCGGGCATAAGCCCTTCATTAGGAATCGGTATTGATTCAACAATACCAATTGCTCACCCACTGCCAAAAGTTCAAATTGGCCATAAATTTCCCATTGTCTTGAAGCAACATTTGTGACATCCTGTAATCTACTGGAACCTACATTTGCTTCTTTTTCTTTCTGTTTAATACAAAACAGCAAATCTATAAAGAAATGTTCTCATATAGGAATGCTAGACTGCAGAATCATTCCTATAATTCTTAATTAACAGGTAACGATTTGTCATTGTCTGTTTCTGACGGTCAGAGAAGTAAAGAGTATATGATGTATCCCATACTACTTTCAGTTCATTTCTGAGTAAGAGTTCATTGTTAGCCAAGAGGGCAACTATACAAGATATGTTGCAGATTGTGAACAGAACTGTGAGGCTGAGATTAACACAACATTACAGATTAAAATTAATCTGTATTTGTAAAACAAAGTGATTTAGATTTTCAAAAAATTAATGTATCAGATATGAGTATGGCTGGAAAGGCCAGCTTTTATTGTTCATCTCCAAATGGTCTTAAGAAGGTAATGGAGAGCTGCCATCTTGAATTATTCAGAGAAGGTAAACCCAGAAGGCTCAAATATAGGGGTTTCCAGATATTCACTCCGCAATGATGAAGGAACATTGATAATATCCTTTAGGAATGGATTCTGTCTGGTCTGGCTTAACATTTGACTTCAGATCCTCAGCAATGTAAGTAACTCTGAACAGCCCAACGGGCTATAAAGGCTGGGCAATCTACCTCCCGTGAACAAATAATTAAAATAAGTTAAAAATAAAAGTATATATCCAGGTCAATATAGTGTGCAACTGGAATTGGTTGCAGTTTGAATCACTTTGACTTGAATTTGGAAAAATGGGTTAAATATCATGTTACTTTTTGGGTCGGTGTCAATTTTGTTGAGTTTCATGGAGAGTTTCTCTCTGTAGGACTTCCCACGTCATCTTACCAAACATGCCTTGTTAAGTATCTATCCTACCAGTATGGCGACCCTTCCATCTGCTGCTAACCCCATTCCGCTATTCACTGTAACCAGAAAACTCATCACTGCCAGGATAACGTGGAATGGAAAGGCATCCCTGGGACTTGTGCCCCCCTTAAAAGCCTGTTGCACACCCAAACAAACAATGCTATTCCAGAACTGCCCTGCGCAGTTCCTAAGATTTACTCTGGAAATGGCAGAGAAGGGATAAGTAGTTCCCCTCACCCCTCCCTCCCTCTTTTGTGAAAGGGACCTGCAGGTCATGCTCATCGGGGTTATGCAGAGGCAGGGAGTTCTGTTTCCTCAGGCCAGGCATGATATCAAACCATGTCAGCCTGGTCCAAGGTTAACCCCAGGGTCAGTGCAGATTCAGCTCCCTGGAGGAGTTCCAGAAATGCAGGGAGAAAATATATTATCTTCCCCACTCTTGTCTCTTATGTTTCATTGACACTCCATCTTTGCCTCTGTACTCACCTCTCAACAAGACTCATGCTCTATCATTCTCTGCAACATTTTCCCTCACTTCCAATCTCTGACTTCATGCCCTCTGAGCTGCTTAATCACTCACTCAGGAATCTTCCTCACCTGCGCCAAAACTAACAACTATCCCACCCACATTGATCTCCCTCAATACCTGCCTCTTTTTCATTCGAGGTAGAACACAGCCCACAATAAGGAAGGAACTGTCAATGTGCTGCCTGACGTTCAACTCATTACTCTTTATGAGGACAGAATCCTGACTCTGACTGCCCTGAGGGGCTGACTGCCCATGTTCAAGCAACTAGGACTAGTAACAAAGGCAACCAATGATTTATTGTGCCAGGACCTCATGATGATATGTTTACCACTTTAACTTGTGTAAGGCCTGCTGATAACCATGACAAGCTTCCTGATAACACAGCAACCTGTGAGCCTGCTATCTCTGGCTGAGAGGCAAGGCAGGATTGCTGTGAACATGCAAGTAGGCTCAAGGGGAATGTGCACTAAGAGTACAAGTGAACTGCCTGGACATGCAGCCTGTTCCAGTCCAAGAGCTGGAGGTGTCCTTGAGGGCAAAATGTCTTTGGCTTAGCATTACAGTGAGAGTTTCCTTTGCATCAGTTTTGAAGTGCAGAAATGCATTGTAAGTGGATGGAGATATGCAATAACTGTTCTGGCATATGCCAGACATTAATATCATGGATGTGGGCTGCATGTAATGGTGGCCCATGGAACGTGTCCTGAAATGCTGATGCCTCATGTCTGACATGGAAGTCCTTTTCAATAAGCGATGAGCTGAATTTGCCAGCCAAACCCTAACACTAAGTTTAACCCTAATTGTGCTAACTTGCATGTCGAAAATTCTTGGCACACAGTTTACTTGCAGTAAATAGTACAATAGAAGATTGCATATTAATGAGGAAAGAGCTGCAGTTAATAACATAATTAAGTAGCAGTGACCCACGCTTAATGGGCAAATCATCACTCTCCAGCAGGAATCGCACCTCGTTCCCAGAAATTCATCAAAAGTCCCAGTGTGTTGTTCCAGATGTCTAGATAAACCTCACTGAACTCCTTATCTGATTCTGCCACATTTCCCATCATAACCCACTTCATTCAGGTCCCTATAAGACTCTGCATTGTGTTTTTGAGGAAAGTAATATCTTTTCCTTTGTTTTATTGGAAAATATAGCCAACCAGATCCATGAGACCTGACTATAATTATCACAGCAGAACACATATGTCAAAGTTTAGTCATTGTTTTTGTTTTGAGTAAAATAATCATTAAACCGAGTGGCTCAGTTCATTTTCCATGTGCTCCTTCACTTTATCCCATGTGATTCAAGTCTAGATTTGTTAATATTTACTCAATAATCAGCTCCTGTGATTAGAACCCTTTATTTTGATATTCATTTGGTGATGTTCTCACACAAATGCAGTCGTGTTATTTGCACAATAGCACTGTGCAATATTACTGCTACTGTGATATTGATATGGCAACTCCCCATAGCAACACCTCTGATCTTTCCACTGACCGTCATATTTGGTAAGCATGTTGATGTTCTAGTATTTCCATGGAGACATCAATATGTTTTATCTTCGTCTGTCTAATTAATGATGAAAAGATTATATTTATTTTCAAATTTATGTTTCGGCTGCTGTGAATACAGTAACTGATAGTCAACAATAGCCTCAGATCAAACAACTACACCCAATTGCATTCTGATATGCTTGCCTTTGTTCAAATGTTCTACTTCCTGAATAGATTTTCAAACCTAAATTATATTATGTGTGAGCATATTCGAGAATGTCAATTAACCCTGTCAGGCCTACTTTTTTAAAATTCATTTTGTGGGAAGTGGGCATCGCTGGCTGGCCAGCATTAATTGCCCATCACTAGTTGTCCTTGAGAAGGTCTTGGTAAGCTACCTTCTTGAACCACAGCAGTCCACCTGCTGTGAGTTGACCCACAATGCCATTAGGGAGGAAATTCCAGTATTGTGACCCAGCAACAGTGAAGGAATGCTGATATATTTCAAAATCAGGATGGTGAGTGGCTTGAAGGGGAGCTTGAAGGTGGTGGTGTTCCCATGTATCTGCTTTCCTTGTTCTTCTAGATGGAAGTAGTCATGGGTATGGAAGGTACTGTCTGAAGATCTTTGATGAATTTCTCCATTGCATGTTGCACTGCTGCTATTGAGTGTCAGTGGTGGAGGGAGTGGATGCTTGTGGATGTGGTACCAATCAAGTGACTGCTTTGTCTGGATGATGTCAAACTGCTTGAGTGTTGTTGGAGCTGCACTCATCCAGGCAAGTGGGGAGCATTCCATCACACTCCGGACAAGTGCCTTGTAGATAGTGGATAGGCTTGCGGGAGTCAGGAGATGAGTTATTCGCCACTGCAATGGAGTGTTCAGTAAAAGTTTAACCTCAATTAATGACTTATGTTTTGGTAGACCATGGTGCTTGACTCTATTAACTTTTTGTATCTGCCCTGGATCAAGTATCAATAAAAAATACAATGCAAGAGATATGTCTTTAATGTATGTTGTTAAAATATGTACACACTTAACAATACACCTTAATGTCAAGTAGTACAACATGCTTCCAGACACTCATATGTTGTCAAATGGGAACTCTAAAATACATCAAAAATATCTGTGTTTGGATCCTTATCAATATTAAATGTTATAACAGATATGATGATTCCTAAAATGCCTTTCTTTGTAACAAAGAGCCTGCAATCAAATCATAACAACATAAATTGTGAGGCACAATTTCTCCAGAAATAGGATATTCCTGGTCCTAAACTGATGGAGAGAAGCTTTGCTGCATTGATCCACCTAATCCGACTCAAGCCAGGTTCAAAGGACCTGACGTTTGCAAAAAAACTAAATCAGACAGCAGATCTGTTTAATATGCAAAGAAAGATTCTACACCATATGTAAGTCTCTAATTGTCATTTTCAGACAGTTACAGGTATGATATACACTGTGCATGCTCTGTACATAATCCAGTGTTGGTCTATGTAAAGGGTGGTTCAGCAGGTAATTGAAGTTTTATTTCCGTGGTGCCAAAAAGAAGGACTTCTCTCGACTTACAGAAAGAACTGGGACAACTCCACACTGGATTTCCTAATTCCTGGGAATTGAGGCTGTCACCCTCATGTCAGTACCTACCCCACTCCCCACCAACCCACCATGTCACACCCTCTATACTTAACTTCTTTCAGCCCAGAAACTACCTTCCATTCCGATGGCACAGGACAACGGATCTATATCAGCACTCCACAGTTTCCATATGCAGACCACTAATTTTACATCCATGAGGCCCCAGAATCAAAATAGGTCAGGTGTGCGGCCAGGTTTGGTTTTGATTCTCAACAAAAAGCCCGATCCACGCTGGGTGTAATTATGGTTTACACAAAATTGAAGCACATCCAAGCTTATCTGGCTCTAAGCATATCTAAAGGGGTGTGGTATATATATCTTTATTGCTAAAATAGACAAAAGAATTTAATTCTGTTGCTAGCACAATTTGTTTTGTTTGTACTGATTAATAAAATAGTTTTATCTGGAGGATTAGTTCTGTGCTGTTCTAAGTGTTGGCAGACATTGAGCAGTTTCCAGTGCAAAAGACAAGCACATGAAAATAATTAGCCAGTTATCTGCAGCCAAAATAATTGGGTCTTATATGTTAATGGATTGAATAACTGTTGACATTAAATACTTACAAATCTAAATATGCATCACTGTGTAGCATGCAACAGTAGTTATTGTTAATAAATTCCTAGTCCCAGTGCATAAGAATTTTCTGTTGCTATGGTATTGTCTTAAATCAGGCTCAGATATATGGAGTAACAAAGTAGTTAAGTTTTTTTAAAAATCTCTCTGCACACCCAGTTTCATTTCTGTCTGTTAAACCTCTTGATTGCTTGATGGAGACACTCCATATTATTTTGAATGCTAAATTTTCATTAAAGTACTGCAATGCAAATTTTGTTTTCCTTTTCAGACTGCACGTTATTAAAGTAACTTCTGGGAATTCCTAGTTACTGACCCCATCCCCACCCATTGCCACTCCAATCCCTTTATCCCTGGCCTCCTGCGCTGTTACTTTGAAACTCAATTAAACCTTGAGGGACAATACTGTGTTCTTCCACCAGGCACATTAAGGCACACTGGTCTAAACACTACTTTTAAGAATTTCAAATTTCATCTTCCCTTGGAAAATAAGTGCAAATAAAGCAAGTTGGCTGTGCCAGTGTGTCTGAGAATGAGATAATTTGTAAGTTAGTGCTTCGGGTAGGAGACAATCACATCTTTGGGCTGTTTGCAATGTTTTCCTTTTATCCCATTCCTAGACCACTAAATTATATTCCATTTTGTCAATTTTCCATTGCTCGTTAAGTCCTTAGATATTCTTTTCCATCCATAATCACTTCTTCTTGGTTAAAAAATTCTATTTCTGCTTTTTCTTATTATTAACATCTTTGTTTTCTTGAATTATTTCTTTTTCCCTTTCCCCTTTTTTCCTCTTTATTTTTTGTTGCTATAAGCTGTTCACCTGTAACTACTTCCAGTTTTGATGAAACAATATTGGCCCTCTCTCCATTACATCTATTCAGACCGATTGAGTGTTTGTAACATCTTTGAAACATTTTGAGAGTATTGCTTTTGTTAGCAAAGTGGGGAAACCAAGGCAGAAGAATAAGATAAATTAACTGATTTCTGAATCAGTTTTGATCATTTGAAAGTGGCAATTAGTAAAGTGATGGAGAAAATTGAATCCTTAAAAATATTAAGTCAGAAAATAGCATGATTACTGCACACTAAACATTTAGACAAAAATTACATAAGTAGTATTCCAAATGTATTAGGAACTCAACTTTGACATCCTGACAAATGGTAAATGTGAGATCGAGTATGGCAGTAATAATATTCCACAGTTTTTTTTTGGATATGTCTATTTATACAAATAGAATAGCTCCTAATGTTTAGAATGCGTTCCATCTTGCTTGATATGCATTTTTCTTTTCTCTTTAGCCTTGGAATATGACTGACATTAGCAAATCTGTATTTATTACCTATCACTGGCTTACTTATTGCGTTAATTGTCCACCTCAATATCTGCAAAGTACATTGAATTGGATTTTATAGTCAGCACCACACAGCTAGCAATTCAACATTTGCCCAGAAATCTTCTGTGGGTGTTTGTTCTGGAACCCACAGTTAGAGTATCTCGATTTGTATGATACCGTAACTTAAAGCTCCTTCAACAATTAGATTGAAGAGCTCTTGCCAAAACATGCTACATCAGAACCAAAATTTATCAGTTCAATGCTGATTTCCAGGTCAAATCATGTACAGTATACACAAAAGGGAAGAAAGCTGGGTTCAAGGAAGAGTATTGCATATTTGGTCTTTTATTGGCTATTTCTTCTAAAGTGAAAGCAACTTACAGCAGAGGTCATATGTCTATAGCAGGCCACAATTGGATGATGTACTCTCCAAAATCCACCCCACTCATTAATAAAGAAAACTACATTGTTGCCATTACAGGTTATCCAATATACATGGCCAATATGAGAAATATTATTCATGACAAAAAGTTTGTTAATGCTAGTCATCATACTTTTATCATCATCTGCATCAATCATCCATAATTTCTAAAGTGTTCAAGTCTTTTAATACCATGAGGGTAAGTTGATGGAGTAGTCCAATTGGTATCTGTTTGCTTTTGGGTGATATTTCTTCTCTAGGAAGTGTTTTTTTTTTCATTTAATTTAACGCCCACACTACCACCTAAGTGCGGTAGTGCTTATTTTATCCCCAACACCCATGGTGTGTGTGTGCAGGTGTGAGACACAGTGAAAGACACAAAGTGCACGAATCTTTATTCAATTTCCACCACCAGGAAGATAGGAAAACACTCTAGGAAGTGTTAGCTCTGTAATGAATGCTTGATCAGAGTGTGGCACTTAACTTTTCAAGTTCAATGGGCTGAAAGTTTTTTTGATTGGTTGAGTGTGAGTCATGCTGAGTTTGGTGGAATGGTTCTCGTTGTGGGATCAAGTGATTTTTCTTGCCACATCTTATGAAATTTACCACATTAATTGGCAGTTCAGCCCTGATAGGGAGTGTCACTCCTCACTTCCACCCTATCTTACCAAGTCATTTCTGGTGGAACTCAGCACATACTGGCGATTCCAGAATTGAAAGCCATGCCTCGATCCAGTGCCAGTATTAAAAGGCCAGAGCTGTCCAGCACAATACCTGACATTTGCAGTAGACATGGCAGTCAGGGATAAATTGATATCCCTCTTCATGGGCAGGATCCTGGCACTCCCATTGGATGGAGTGGCACACAGATGGGATTTTGTCTTTCCCTAGGACCAGCAATGGAGACATGTCAGCTTGGTTCAAGTTTGCCACCCAGCCAAGAGCAGTCTAACCTGCCTGGATGAATGCCCAGCACTGTAAGTAGAAGGTCAATATCTTTCTCCATTATGACAATGTAAGTACCACCTCTTGTATCCCACACCTCACACTCACTCACTCTCCACTACTGGACTCATTTTCTGCCAAGGCTCATGGTCTACCACCCTCACTAAAGAAATGTAATATCTCCCCCACTCAATCTCATACATCCCCAAAAAGGCACCATTAAACCTCTACATGGCCTACTCACCCACTTGGAATACCACCCCACCTGCCTCACGAGTAATAGTAGTGCTATTCACCTTCATTTCTCCTTTCACACACCTCTCTCTCATCCCAGGAGCAAAACAGCTCAGAGTAAAATAGTAAGAGTCAAAATGGGTGGTAGGAGGCCATCTTTTGGGTCCTAATCAGCAGAGCATCTTGATCCCGACCACCCTGACCATGGCCTGGACTGGTATTAGAGGCACCTTTGGCTTCCTATGCCAGGACCCCTGGTGTAATGGTTATCCTCTTTTACTGGACTGAAGAATTTTGACAACTGTGACAAGTTTCCTGGTTTTGTGTCTGTACAGCAAGACAATAGGAGTAGGAGCCTGGCTGAGGGGCAATGTGAAAAAAGGCCAGGCAAGGGAATGGAATATAAGGATGCTCCAAGCATCCAGCTAGGCTCCAAATCAATGAGTGCTCTGACAAGAAAAGAGCCCAGCTATGAAGTGTAGCTCAGTCCCTGAGCTGGGTGCTTGTCCCTGAGCACAGTTTCTTCGCTAAAACATTACAATGATATCTTCTAGTGGAACCTGGGATTCTGCACTGAATTTCAGAAACATCCCATAAGTGGATCAAAGATGTACCACGTGGGCTCTTGGAGGCTGACACATACCAATGCCTATAGATGTGGGGTGAGCGTTCAGCCAATGCCTATGTAGAGTGCCTGAGATATTGGTGCCCAATGTCGAACATGGAAGTATTATAGAGCCAGCAACAAGTTGAACCCACCAAGAACCTGCTCTAGTTTCCATGTTGCATTTTCCTAACAGCTAATTATATGGTGCATTTGGCAAGCTGTGACATGTTGTGAAGGAAAAGGCTTTGCAGGGCAATTTACACAGTAACTTCCTGATATCCATATGTACCTGCAGATTTGTGGTTGCCAGAAATTGCTATCTGATTTAGTTCTCAGTCAGCATAAGCTCTGGTATTTCTGTATCATTTCAACTGCAAAATTCCAGGCCATTAAGTATATCTATGGCTTTTTGCATTATTGTGTAACAAAATAAATAAACCAGCTTCACATGAATTTCTGACTCACTGTAAAGTAAATAAAGTGATTTTAAAAATTCCATTGGATTTGTAAATCCACCTCAACATTTCCCTCGTAAAATCTGAACGTCAGCAATGGAGTCACATTGACAAATATGGTGCTGAGGGAGGATAAGTGGCATGTAAAATCAAGACTGAGCATAAACCTGGGTAAAAACATTGTTGGTGTTTAATGTCAGTTTGGTTTAGCATTACTCTCACCTCTGAGTTTGATCATCAGTAGAACAAGCTGCAGTGTAGGCATGAGTACATAATCCAGGCCGACAGTACTGAACCTAAGGAATGCTATCTCATGGATGAAACTTTAAAGCAAAATCCTGTGAGCCTGATGAAATAGACCTTAAAGAGTCTTCACTACTATTTGAAAAGGGCCGTAGATTTCTTTCAGTGCTTTAGTTAACTTTCCTCCTTCAGGCAACTCCAGCTAAATTTAACAATGTCTTCATTTATGAGACTTTATTATGCAAAACAAAGATTAGCTACCATGTAGATTTGCATAGCAATAATGTGTTCTTCAAGAAATTAACCATTGATTTTAAAGCGGTCAGAAACATTTTGGTGACATGAATGTTACCAAATAATGCGAATAATGCAAATTCTGTCTTATTGGAAATCTGGCACAAGTTTAATTATTCAGACAACAAATAAGTAAATCATTACATTTTCAAGTTGGTGGTATCCGGAAGAAGCTGGGTTGTGATTACCATTTTCAGTGATATAAGAAAATTCATGGCTTCATTATCAATCTTCTGTTAAATTTCACGGCCACAAAATTCAGCTTTTTGGTGCCTGTCTTTATTCCTAAAATGGCATCTTAAGTGCAGGTAACCATTTCTGGGACCAGCTGTGCCAGACACCATCTTAGAGAGTGAGTGAGGCATTAGAACACAAAATGTCTGCAGGAGACATATGCAAAGCATGTCGATCAAGATGGCAAGCAACACATAACACTATTTAGAGCTTACTGTTCTAGTTTCTTTTTTATAAATATTGTTATTAAAAACTTGTTCAAATCTTTTAGAAAGCAACTAGATATGAAAAACAATATCAAAATACAAGAAGATAGAGGTAGCACAACAATGTCATATCACAATACTATTAATGATAAACTACCTACTATTCTACCAGAACAAATGTATCTACTTAAATTAAACTAAACTACAGTCAAATTAAATAAAAATTAAATTAAGCTGAATTGAAATCAAATTAAATTATATCATACTTTTTTGTTTCTATTTCACTCACTACACCTCCACTGAAGCTCCCAGCCCTGAGAGCACCAGTCATTGCACCCATACTTTTTCTTTCCCCCAGCCTCCCCTCCCAGGGCTCCACATGTGCCCAAACTAATTCCCACAGCTATATCATGGCCCTAATTAATATTTCCAATTAGTCTGCCTAAATATAATTTAGAAAGGGCCGCCACATCTTATAAAACTGCTCCGTTTTGTGGTGCACCAAATTTGTGAGGTAGTCTTGGGGAAGATACTCCATCACCAGCCTGCGCAACCCCATAAGACCTGGGGGGTTTTCCAATGTCCAATTCATTAATATGTTCTTCCTCACACATTGGGTAAGAATGTTACACAGTCTCTTCCCATGTTCCCCCAGAGAGGGCAAATATGGCAACCCCAGAAGAAGAAATACCGGGTCAACTTTGACTTCAATTCCCAGGATTTCCTTCAGCTCCCTTACTGTGGCACTCCAGTATATCTGGACCTTGCAACATGACCTGAGGCAGTGTGTAAGAGTGCTTACACTAATTTTACATTTGGGACACGCTGGAAATGTTCCTCTCTTGAAACTAGGTAGCTTCTCTGGCGCCATATGAGCCCTGCGTAACATCTTCAATTGCATGGCCTGCGCTTTGTTACTTATTGAGATTTTCTTACATTTTCCCATATATCTTCCCATGTTTCCAATGACGTATCCTCTACGAGTTCCCTATTCCAAGTCCTACAGAATCTCTCCACATCTTCTAAGGCATGTCCTTTCTGTACTAACTGGAAGAGCGCCCGTGCACTGGAGTACTCTTTTCTCCACATCTGACTTGCAAGACTGAGCCAGGAGCATGGTCTTCCTCTGTATATAATCCATTGTCTGAAAGCACTGGTAAAGGTCCCTATTAGACAATCCATATTTCTGACTTAGTTGGCTAAATGGTATCAAGACATCCCCCTCGAATAAATCTCCCAAACAAGAGATTCCCTTATTCTCCCATAGCTTAAAGCCGGAGTCCATTACCATAGGTTTAAATCCTTGGGCTCCCACCAACGGGTAAGCAGTGAGGTCTTAAGTCAATTGCCCTCATCTTGTCTCATTATTCTCCGAGCTTTCACCGTATTCAAATTGATTGGGCTCTGACACTACTCGATCACGGATTTCATCTTATCCATGAATAATAGATTAACTAGGGGACATCTCGACTGTGAGGCTTCATTGTTGAGCCAAATCAACTCTGAATCCCCCCATATCCAGTCACTCATATATGCTAACAGGGCGCTTATTTGATATTTCTTCAAGTCGAGAAGGCCCACCCCACCTCACCCTGCGGGAGCTGCAATTTAGTAAATTTAATTAGGGGGTGCCTGTGACACCAAATAAAGGACCCTAGCCAACCATTGAGACTCCATAACACTCGTCTGGGTAGGAAAAATGGGAACATTCTCATGGGGTACAAAAGGCGAGGAAGAACATTCATTTTAATCAGGGCTATTCGGCCTAACCATGATAACGATAATCCCTCCCACCAGTGCGATCCTGTTTTATCCTCTCCAGTAATTGTACATAGTTAGCTTTATACAACTGGTGGAAGGCCAGGGTAATAAACATTCCCTAATGTAAAAAACCTTTTGACGGCCATCTAAACAGGAACTGCATTCCATTCTTCAGATCAGGCACCTCCACTAATCCCCACAGCAGAATGGCTTCCGATTTTATGTTGTTGATCCTGTATCCCACAAAACTGCCAAATAAATTAAGTTTTTGAGTCAATCAAGGAATGGGACTTCTCCAGATTGGCCAAGAACAAAAGGACTTCATCAATGGTTAGGGTGATGATATGTTCCCCAGCCCCACCCTTGGCGCCGCTATCTCAGGATCCCTGCTGATATCCTAAACTAATGGCTCAATTGCCAAGATAAATAGCAGCGGTGAAAGAGGACACCCCTGTCGATTACCTCTCCTAATATTAAAGTTATCTGACTTAGTGCTATTTGTGATGACTGCTGCCTTAGGATCATTACACAACACCGCCACCCATCTAGCAAAGACTCCCCCCAGACCAAGGCGCTCTAGGACCCCAAACAGGTACAGCCATTCTATCCAGTCAAACACCTTTTCTGTGTCTAGGGGGAACCACCAAACCCGGGATCAACCTTTGCTGCCATATCTGCACTATGTTCAATACGCTCCTGATACTGTTGGAGGAGCTTCAGCCTTTTATAAACTCCACCTGGTCTTCTTTTATAATAAAGGGCAATATCTTTTCCAACCTCAGGGCCAGCACCTTTGATAGAATTTTAGAGTCTACATTCAACAAGGATATTGGTCTGTTTGAAGCTAATTCTTCGGAGTCTTTCCCCTTCTTTAAAATGAGGGAGATGTTAGCTTCATTAAGAGAGGGCAGAAGACTACTAAAAGTGGCTCCACCAACACATTTATGAATTCAATAGACAATAGGTGCAGGAGTAGGCCATTCAGCCCTTCGCGTCATCGCCATTCAATTTGATCATTAATTCCTTATAAAACTCAGTCAGGAATCCATCTGGCCCTGGTTCCTTGCCGCCCTGGAGATGCTTTATTGTTTCCTGCACCTCTTGTATCGTCATAGGCGCATTTATGGGGGAGACCGGTTCTGCTTTTATACTGGGGAGGTCTAGGTTCTCAAAAATGGACTGCACTCTCACTGCACCATCTTCGCTGCCTTCCAACCGGTATGACTCTGCAAAGTATTCCCTAAACCTATCTTTGATCTTTTACAACTCACAGGGTAACTGTGCCAGCCTTCTCTCTAATAGACATAATGGATTGGGAAGCATTTTTCTTTCTGGCCAGAAATGCCAGATATCTGCCTGGCTTATTTGCAAATTCAAACAATCTTTGTTTCGCAAAGAAGACTTCTTTTTTTACCACCTGTGTGTGCAATGAGTCAAGAGCAACCCGGAGAGCCTTGACCTACTGCAGGTGGACTAATGAAGGGCTGTTATAATATACTTCCTCAGCTACCTTCAGCCAGGTCTCCAGCATCTGTTGCTGCTCCTCCCTCTGCCTCCTTCTAGTTGTTGAATATGAAATGATCAGGCTTCGTAAATATGCCTCAGTGACCTCCCAAAGTATTGCTGGATTACTGGCCGTACCCAAGCTCCAGAAGGCCCTGAACTCTCTAGTAATGTACTCAACAATTTTGCTATCCCTTGACAGGAATGGGTCCATGCATCGGTGCCGTGCATCTATTCCGCCATCTTTGATTTTAACATCTAAATACACTGGTGCATGGTCCGAGATAGTTATATTCCCAATTTTGCACAACAATGTTCTGTCCAAACAAACCAACGGCATAAGGAACATATCAATTCATGTGTGACACTTGTGTGGGTTGTAATAAAAAGTAAAGTCTCTTCCATTAGGGTGGAGATTAGATTAGATTAGATTACTTACAGTGTGGAAACAGGCCCTTTGGCTCAACAAGTCCACACCGCCCCGCCGAAGCGCAACCCACCCATACCCCTGCATTTACCCCTTACCTAACACTACGGACAATTTAGCATGGCCAATTTACCTGACCTGCACATCTTTGGACTGTGGGAGGAAACCGAAGCACCCGGAGGAAACCCACGCAGACAAGGGGAGAACGTGCAAACTCCACACAGTCAGTCGCCTGAGGTGGGAATTGAACCCAGGTCTCAGGCGCTGTGAGGCAGCAGTGCCAACGTGCCGCCCACAAATCGCCCTTTCCTTCCTAAGGCATGACAGCATCTTCCTTTTTTTTAATGGGGGAATGGCTCCCTTTTACATTCCAGGTGCACCACCTGAACAAATCACTAGCCATGGTTGTCCAGGGCAGCCCATGGTTTCCCAAGAGGAGGAAGCTTATCTGAGGTGCAGCAAGTGAAAAAGACATTGGCTCTGTAAAGTCTAAAAACTACTACAACTAAAAAACTAACCACTACATTTAACTCAAACAATCACCCAAATAAACCACAATTCATTAGCGATCTCCCCCCTTGCCCATAGGGGGCAATCCTCCCAATCCTTGCAACCATCCTGGTTCCTTCCAGCTGAGGCTGCACCCCAGTCCCAGGCAATACACAGATAAAGAAAACATGTTATTTACATTCTGAGACTTAACAATGGATGGCCACCCATGACTCCCCCCCCCGCAACACCCTGACACACAAAAAGTAGAGCGAGGAGAAAAAAAGGGGCAGAAAAAGTAAAGAAAAGCTATACCATTGTCCACAACGGTGCCCCTTCCCACCTTACCCTGCAAACTCCCCACTCTTGACCCAAGTCCTTTATTTCAAAGAGTTCACAAAGTCCTTTGCCTTTTTTTGCTGAATCAAAATTATATGCCATCCCTCCGTGAGTGAAACGCAACACAGCCGGGTAACTCAAGGAATATTGAATGTTCAGATGGCTTAATTTTCTCTGAACTTCATCAAATGCCTTTCTCTTCTTAATTATGGCTTCTGAGAAGTCTTGAAAAAACATTATTCTTGATCCTTTGTATATTAAAGTCTGTTCCCAGTCTTCTTGCTGTTTCAATCACTAACTGTATTTCTTTACAGTGCTGGAGTCGCCCTAGGACCTGCGCATTGCGATCTGGTGGGCCCACTCCCAACTCACCAGGCCCAACTCCAACTCCAGCCCCAGGATCTTCAGCAGCCAATTCTCTAGGATACCAATGAAGTCCTCACCTTCCTCACGCTCTGGGAGACCCACGAGTTTTTTCTTCTACTTTTGTTTTCCAGATTGTCCCCTTGTTCCTGAAGGACACGAACCTGGTTTTCCAGTGTTCAGATCCTTCCTCCCGGGACCTCCGCTATGGTCTCTGATGCCGCAGTCCTCTGCTTCACTACTTCGGTCCAGTGTTTGAATCTCCTGCTCATGCTTCTTCAGCATGGCAGATATTGGCTCCATCGCTACATTAATCTTTTCTCAGAGTTTGGCAAACTCCGAGAGTAAATGCTGCTGCCCCATTAAATTGAAAAGGGCCGCCCCGGGGGTTTGAGCAATGGCTATGAGCACCCCCGTCACAGTAGGGGAGTGCCCAGCTTGCTGTACTCCTTTTGCCCCTTTTCTTTTATTCGCCTTCATCCTGATCTTAGAGCTGTCAAACCACAATTCTAACAGCTCCAGGTGCTCAGTAACCTTTTATTTTCAATTTTTTCCCGAGGGGTGGTTAACAAGGTGGGGCAGAGGTCCACTTTGACAGGGGATATGACACAGAGCCCAGCACAGCATATCACTCAGACCGTCGCCATCTTGGATCCCTACTGTTCTAGTTAACACTCTATCTTAGTCTCACACAGCTAAATATCTGTTCAGCAGCAAGAATACCAGTGCTATTTAACAGACAGTGAAAATCCTTCAGATTCATTACGAATTGATTTTGCTGGCCTTTATTTTGACTGTATTTCCAGAATTGTTTACTATATATTAACCTGCTTACAAGTGAAGGACTCATCCATCTTCTATACTAATTACTAGTAAATCCTTAGTTTTTAAAAAAATTTCTGCACGTTTTTATTCATTAAAAGTATCTTTGTGTATTGATTTAATCATAACTACAATTTGACAATCATAGTTCCATTCTGTACAGTAGCGCATCAAGGAAAAAAACAAACATTGGAGTTTGACTCTATCCAAGAACCCATAGACCTCTCTTATATACAGTACTGTATTTACATACATTTGAGGCAGCATGAGGGTCTGAAAACTGAACAGACCCCCATTTACCTTCAGCAGGAAGATCTTAGATGGTGGTCTTACCCCCACTACGTCTTGCCGGCAGCTGCCTCAAGCTTTAGTGCATCCCTCAGCAAATAGTCCTAGACCTTGATTGTGCCAGTCTGCCACACTTGGTTGCGGTCAACCTCTGGTTCTGGAAGACCAACAGGTTCGGGGCAGACCAAAGAGCATCTTTCACCGAGTTGATGGTCCTTTAGGCACAGTCGATGTTTGTCTCAGTGTGTGTCCCAGGGAGCACCGCATTGAGCACAGAGTCCTGCATCATGGAACTGCTCAGGACAAACATGAACAAAAACCATGGCATCTTTTTCCAGACTTCTTTTGCATAGGCATATTCCAGAAGGACGTGTGTGATGGTCTCGGCTGCCGTCCCCTGAAGCTGCGAGGGCGGCTGCGGTGGCACAGACTGACAGGGTGCACATAAAGGATCTGACAGGTAATGCCCTTCTCACCAACAGCCATGTCCTGGGGTTTGTTGGAAACAAGGCATTCTGTCAAGTTACTTTGACAGTCTGCTTAGGGAACCATGCGAGAGGACCCACCCTCTCCTTTTCCCTCAGGACGCTTTGGAGTAGTTGAGGCTTCCTCAGTAAATGCTTTCAAAGCTAAGATAGATTTTTTTGAATAGTAAAGGAATTAAGGATTATAGTGAGAGGGCAAGCAAATGGAGCTGAGGCCACAAAAAGATCAGCCATGATCTTATTGAATGGTGGAGCGGGTTTGAAGAGCCAGATGGCCTACTCCTGCTCCTAGTTCTTATGTTCTAATGCTGACCACTTGCCGACGGACCTGTGGTCAAAGGTCTTTGCAAATTTCACCATAAATAACAGGTGATACGAAATGGTCCAACTATTGAAGCATTCCATGGCAACAAGACAAGTCTCATCCTTCGCAGCACTGGAGACAGGTAGAACCTCAATATCCTTATCTGGCTCTTACATGTGATTCCAGATCCATAGCAGTGTTGTTGGTTCTAATCTCCTCTGAAATGGCCTGAGTAAACCTTTCACTTCAAGATGCAATTAGGGATGAGCAACAAATGCCAGCTCAGAGAGCAATTCCTACATCCCATGAAAGAATAAAAGAACAACTGTGGAGGAAACTTGTTCCATGATGATATCTGCAGCATACAGATGAGATGGAAGCAGTCTGAGTTTACATGGTGGGAGGCTGACCTTGCATAATCTCAGTCAAGATTAGAGTGATGCTGGAAAAGCATAGCAGGTCAGGCAGCATCCGAGGAGCAAGAAAATCAATGTTTCAGGCAAAAGCCCTTCATCAGGAATCAAATCTTGACTGTAATCTCCAGCATCTGCAGTACCCACTTCTGCCTTGCATAATTTCAGTTTGAACTCCCATTGTGCCCCATTGCATGGTGTCTGCTTGCGTTTCTTTGCAAACTGTGATATCAGATGGTGTGTAGATAATAAATTTAAAGTAATATTGCAAGTTAGAACTGAACTTAAGTGGCTATAGAATATTTTGTTCCTGGTTATACAAAATTAATACAATTATGAAGATAACTGAGAATTAAAACATCAGAACAAAGATTCACTATTAAGGGTTAAAATAAAAGTTCAGAGTGTGGTTGTAATTGAAGTGCTTGGAGAGCTGGCTAGTAATATGTTTAAAGTCCAATAGCACTTTGTTAACTTCCATTTATATTTGCAACAGCATTTCAACATATCTTTCCAATTTTAGAACATGAATTAAAACCCAAAAACAAATGCAATTGTGTTTCATTTCTTTCCAGTCTGAGAATTTAATACAATAGAACATTTTTGCAATTGTGATCATTCTTTGAAAACTGAAAAAGAATAATAAAGATTTTGGAGACTTCTGAACATCTTTTCACTGCAAGATTGGAAGTATGTGATGTTTTAAATTATTCTTAAATTACAAACATATTAGCTCAACTTCACAGAAACATGATGGAACAAAAGGAGAATTGTTATTCTAAAGAGTTCTTTCAACAGATAATAATCAGTCAATGAAACTGCATAACAATCCAGAACAATGCTGGATTTGTTATTTTGTTTTATGTGCTCCAGTGAGAATTCACACTCGAAATTTGGAATATTGAAGTTGTGCATCAGCAGCATGAGAAAACTCAGCCCATTCTTCTGAAGGTGCAAGGGGTCAAAATACCTGCAGATTCTGAAATAAAAGAATGAGAAGATGTAAATAATTATTCCCAGGTTGAAATTAAATTTAATTTCCTCTAGAGGCCCTAACCCCCCCAGATGGAAAATGCTTTGACATATTAAACCTGGCTGTTGACAAGTGGGGTCATGGATACAAACACTGGGAAGTGTGCAGTAGGGAGGGAAAGGGATGGAAAAGTTGATAATGAACAGAGCTAAATGGGTAGAGGAGGACATATGAAAAATACTTCAGTGGACACATTTGCAAATTATCATCAGGGAAAACTACCACATCAGGAGTCGATTAGAAGCATGAAAGTGTACATTGATATAGCGGGTAATTGGAAAAATGCTTGGAGAGGTTGGGAGAAATACAAAAGCCTAGTACAGTTGGGAGTAAGAAGGAATCACATCAGTGAAGACTGAAAACTACCTCAGCAAAAACGTTGGAAGGTACTTGAGCAGGCTTGAGGTAAGGAAGCAACTAAAGTGGGTGAAGCAGGAAGGGGGTGGCACGAGTGGAATGAGGGCTCCAGTTTTCCAAAAACATTTTCTGATGTCTCACCAATTATAGAATCTCAAGTTTATTACTCTTCAAAGACGCTCCTATTCTATAAGATACATTTTACATCACTGAAAGAGATTATAATGTTTCTGGGAAACAACCAGTTCCTTAGTAGTACGGGCAAAATTTTTCATGTCAGTCAGAGCATGCATTGAGTTGTGCAGTGGTTGAAATTGCATGGCTTCATCCAGATTGCTACTGTAACTGGTAGATACTTCGCAGAAACCTTATTTATGCATAGACATTAAGTTTTGCTAAAGTTATCGCTGTTGAGATAGTGAAGTTCCAAGACATTCACTTACTAGGTTTGTTCTTATGGTATTGCTAACATTTCTGAAGCTTGATATTCACAACTCTTTTTAGAGTACCATCTAAACGTTTGGATATTGAAGTGTACATGAGTTTTCCATGCAGCACCATAAGGACATAGGAAATAGGAGGAAGAGTAAACAGTACACCCCCTCGAATCTGCTCCACCAATCTTCAATTTCAATTCCAATTTCCCACTGAAGTCTGATACCTCTTAATTCTCATGCATTCCAAGGTTCTAGGATAATGGGATGAAAAAAGCTAGAGATCCTGATGCAGGGCTTTTGCCCGAAATGTTGATTTTCCTGCTCCTTGGATGCTGCCTGACACACTGTGCTATTCCAGAACCACGCTAATCTTGACTCTAACCTCCAGCATCTGCAGTACCCACTTTCGCCTATATCCATTTAGATCCCCAGCACATAGAGTCATAGAGTCATAGAGATGTACAGCATAGAAACAGACCCTTCGGTCCAACCCGTCCATGCTGACCAAATACCTCAACCCAAATCTAGTCCCTTATGCCAGCACCTAGCCCATATCTCTCCAAAGACTTCCTCTTCATATACCCATCCAAATGCCTCTTAAATGTTGCAATTGTACCAGCCTCTACCACTTCCTCTGGCAGCTCATTCCATACACATACCATCCTCTGCATGAAAAAGTTGCCCTTTAGGTCCCTTTATATCTTTCTCCTCTCATATAATGTCCTCCAGGCAAATTCCCTAGCTTCAAGGAACCAAGGCCAATAGCTTATTGGTTCAATTAAAGCCCAATTTAGAGGACACTCTATGACAATTCAAGTGTTTGACTGATATCAAAATGACCCCTCCTAAAATCAATACGGGGAAGAAATGCAGCAACTTTATCAATCACTCACAAAGCGAAGGGCTTTCCCATCCATCCCGATGACCCTACTGGCTTTGGGTCTCTTTATTTCATGAATCTATGCAGGATGCCTCCATGCTGAGTTGCCTTCATGCCCTCATTTTCCTTAGCAGTGCTAACTTTTCCTGGTAGGCCGAAAGACCTGAAACCTTTACAGGCCCTTTTATTTGGCATGAAGTCTTAGAACCTTGTGCAACATCATTAATATGATGATGAGTGCAGAGGTGGACAATCAGGAGAACACTGCCTGAAAGTCTGTACCAGTGAGTAAGCTGCCTATATGATTGGTTCATTTGGGCCAATCATCAGGTTCCCAATGCCCACCAGAAAATTCAGTCCCAAGAATCTATTGATCACAGCATTGAATATACTCAATGGCTAAGCCTCTGTAATCTTCTGAAGTAAAGAATTTCAAAGATTTGTAACCCTTTATCGGAATAAATTTCTCAACTCAATCTTATATCAATGAAATCCTTATCATGAAACTATTCCCTCTGTTCAAGACTCTCCAGTCTATGAAAAGAGACTCTCAGCATTTGTCCTATGTGTTTCAATGAGATCACTTCTTATTTCTCTAGAGTCTAAGTCCATTCTTCTCAGTCAGGCTTTATAGGCCACCCCTTTCATCTCAAGAATAAACTTGGTGAATCTGCATATACTCAGTTCTAGTGCAGATATCTGCTCATGGCAACAGTACTTCAGGTATTGCATCACCAAAGCTATTACTTAGATTCCAACCTCTTGCAACAAAGGCAAACATACTATTTGAGATCTTAATTGCTTGCTATAACATCACATACAGTTTTCAAGCATCATAAACAAGTACACTCAAATCCCTCCAAACCCCAACATTCAGCATGTTCACACTACTTGAAAATACTTTAGTTTTCTATTCTTCCTACCAATGTTGATGAACATATCATGTTAAATCAGGACATTTTGAAATGGAATATTGTGTGACCTCCCACCATATAATTATTTGGGTGGATTAACCCAGGTCAGAGGTGATGGATACATGCAATCTTGAATTGCCCTGAGAAGATTGTCAGGTTGGTGGGGTGCCAGCTGGGGCCTCTACGGTCCTCAAGGGTGCCAGGTCTCTATGGGGGCTCTGCTGGGAGTCAGGTTGGGAATGGGATGTCTGGTCTGCAGTGAGGTTTCAGGGTTGGAACTGAGGGTTAGAGGATGATTAATGGCAAAATGATGTGGAAATTCAATGTAATAGGTAATCAGAAGTTAGGACAATTCTCCCTAGGTATCAGAGTTGGAAATGTTTTCAGATGGTCCCAGGAACCTGGTAATTGTTCATCCAAAGTTTTAGCTCCTGGCTAATTCCCACAGAGTCAGTTGTGTTAGAACCTGTGCATGGTCCCAAAATCCAGTTCCAGCCTACATTGTCACAATGGCAATATTCCAGTCAGAGATCTGGGTCTATGCTGCCTGTGTTTTTGGGTGTGTAAAAATATAAATTTCAGCTGCTACTGCTTTATATTCTTATTTAGTTTTCAATGACATTTTCATGTTTAAACTGAGTTCACCATAGCCAGGTTCATGACTCTTCCTGAAGCAGAGATGCTGTCATGTATTCAGTGGACTAACAGCAGAACTGTCTTGCTCTCACAAAAATAGATTCAACCTTACACTACTTGGCCTCTTTGGCTTTAATAATCCAAAGAATTGTTCTGAGCATATCCTTTATTTAGCATTATAATCTCAGCAGATAGTAATGCTTGACAGGTCAGATCTGAGAATGAAAGCTGACTTGAGAGATTATGTATTTCATTTCTATAGCTGGTGACCATGAAGATTAGTCATTGAAAGCTAGGTTGTGTATATCCTTTAAGAATAGGTGATAATTTACTACACAAAAAGAAAAGAATCAAACAAACCAATACGACAAAAAGTTCATTCTTTTTTCAACACCTTAAGTTTTAACTGCATCCTCTCCATTTCGTTTCCTTAGATAGCAGAGGCAATTTTACTATTTCTTTCCAAATCTCCTGGCACAAGCCTTTCATAATTCTGAAGGCTTTAGCTTTCACAGTTCTAACAACTTGAAGGCTTCTTTCCAAACTCCCAGCTTGGACGCTCCACAAACTAGCAACCTTTTGCTGATTCTCTGAATAAAAGGAGAAACGGTTCTACCTTCTGAACTAAGCTCTTGAGTTTTTTGAACTCAGACCTTGAACCTTCTCTACTAGAGTAAAAACAAAACCAATGTTTTTTTTTGGTCTGTAGTAAACTTAGTAATATCATCCACTAATACGGCAGGAATCCTCCCAGACACTTGACCGCAATCATGTGCTTTATTGGAATTGATAAACTTAGGTCACTAACGTTCTGACTGGTTTTCTAAAGGAAACCTGCATGGAACTGACCTACATTTTTTATTTTGAAATGTAAATCTGAAAACATAACATATAATACAGCAGTCATCGCGATATCCCACCATTTCCAGGCTAAAGTAGCAACTAGAGTCCTTGATTTGGTGATTTCAAGTCCCAGATACCTTTCGTAAACAGTTACTTTGGGCATCCAACAACAGATTCCCTTCAGGTTATTGGGCAATAAAACTGCTGCCCCATTTTGAGGCATTGACATCAAAGCTAAGCACAACAGGTTATAACTGTTCACTATTTTGTACACCTGGTGATCATGTAACCACCAACTATTGTTGTAAAAATCAATCTAGTTCCTGAATGTCCTTACCTGATCTGGCCTACATGTGACTCCAGACCCACAGCAATGTAGTTGCCTCTTTATTGCACTTTTAGTAATTAGAGGAGGGTTCATTTATTAAGTGATGCACACATCTCATGAATGAATTTTAAACATCATAATATCACACAAATATAGCAGATAATCATTTAACCTATTATTTATGAATGTAAAAACATACAAATTAGGATGACTCGGTCATTCAACTCCTCAAACCCGCTACACCATTCCATAAGATCACAGCTGACCTGATTCTTACCTCAACTCCACTTTCCTGCCTATTCCTGATATCGCTCCTTGACAGAGCTAGCAATTAGCCCACAGCCCTGCATATGTATCCTTTTTCAAATGTGTATCGTATATATCCCATACCCTTAGAAAGTGACTTATATACACAGAACCATGACAATCTGCCCGGGAGTAGAAGGTCAATGTTTCTTGGAGAAAGTGAGGACTGCAGATGCTAGAGATCAGAGTCAAAAAGTATGGTGTTGGAAAAGCACGGCGGGTCAGGCAGCAACGGAGGAGCAGGAGAGTCGACGTTTGGCGCATCAGCTCGTCATCAGGAATGCACCATACCTTTTGGTCAATGTTTCTTGTTGGTTAAGAATCTTCCAGTTAGTTTCGCTCTCCTGATATTTTCATCATTCCTTTGGCTTGTTTTTTTTTCAGCGGTGCAAGCCAGTTTTGAAAACGTGCCCTCACATCTGCTCGCAGTGGGGCTGTTGGGGAGAGGGTGAGGGGCGCAGGGAGCGCAATCTGAAGGTTTTTAAGAGCTGATACCTGCTGCCCTGGGCTGGGTTGGGCTGGGCTGCTCCCTGCACCTGCTTCCCTGCCCGTCCCCCACCCCCCAAACACTCCTCCCACACTGCCGCCTGCCCGGGCCCCAGCCCCACACCGCCGTCCTTACCATTTGGTCATAACTATGATTCGCGGAATTGTTATGCATAATAATTAGGCTTTATTATAAACCGGAGCGGATCGAGTGGCTGCGCTCAGAGAGAGAGCGTGTGGTGGAGTCTCGGTCTCTGAGCTCGGAGCCTCGACCTAGGGGGGGGGGAACCTGTTGACCGTGAAGACCCTACACAGATCGCTGCCAGTGACCACCATGAGGGGCTTGGTCGCCGCTGCCCTGCTCCTGCTGCTGGTCGTCATTTGCTGCATTGATGTGGAAGGTAAAGCCGGCTTGCCTTGTCTCTTCCTGTTTACCGAGCTGCCTGCAGTTCCTCTCAGGAATTCCACTCTCCCTGTTCAAAGTTATAGACCACGAGGAGAATATTTTGAGCGTGTTGTTGAATGACTCCTTTAAGGCCATTCACGTCAACACTTGCCTGCTGGAGCCTCCCGGTGCGAACGCAGGGATTCGTTTCCAGTGTGTTCTAATCGGATTTGTTTTGTTGTTGTTTTTGAAACGTTTTTGAGTACAGATGTTAAACCCTGAGTAAATACCGATGGCTGGCCTCCTGGCGTATCGCTGGTGTTTTCTCCTGGGTTTTCAATGAGAATATTTTTTCGTTTCTTCCCCCCCCTCCGCAGCTTATAAATGTAAGTGCAACCGGAAAAGTCCGAAGATCAGCTACAAGGATGTCAGGAAAGTGGAGACTAAACCGCGTTACCCCTACTGCAAGGAAAAGATGATCTAGTGAGTACAGAAATCTCCCGCTGGTGTTAACCGTTTCAGAATGTACTTAGGATACCAGCAGTGTTCAATTCCTTCTGCTGCGTGGTGTGCCCTGTCATGTCTCTCCTAAACACTTTGCTTCCTTCTCAGTGTCACCATGAAGAAAGGAGCTCGATTCAAGGGTCGCCAGTACTGTTTACATCCCAAACTTCCGACCACCAGGCATCTGCTCAAACGGTATGAAACCTGGAGGGAAGATCTTCGGTGAGTTATTCTCTCTCTCTATATTTATATATTTCGCTATCAGTTCTTAGAAAAAAAAATTTGCTGCAACTTTAGATGGAAATGGATGTTTGGGTTTTAAATGAGATCGGTGGTCCCAGTGGTGTCTGAAAGACTTCATGGTTTGAGGTTTCTGCTGTTTATGTGGTAGGGGATTCGGATAGGTTCTCATGGGTTTTATTTGATTTTGTTTGGTTTCTGGATTCTGCAGTATGTTTCCCGGCTAGACTGCCAGAGGGACACATTTCATCCTTTTCCTTACTTTCTTATCTCCCGTGGGATTTCTGTAAAAGCTTAAGCGGACGGCAGGGAACGTGCACAGAAACTAACGGCATAGGCTTATCTCCGGCTGCTCATGTGGCCAGTCCTTAGCGCATTTGCTAAGTATTTACATTAAATGTGGGATTATTCTTAATTTGGAGATGCCGGTGTTGGGCTGGGGTATACAAAGTTAAAAATCACACAACACCAGGTTATAGTCCAACAGGTTTATTTGGAAGCACTAGGTTTCGGAGCACTGCTCCTTCATCAGGTGGTTGTCTTATTCTTAATCGGGATTCGGTTCATTACAAACTCAATGGAAAACTTCTCGAAACAGCAGCTCGCCTTTTTGAAATTCAAATACAGATTTGTTCAATCCTGTTGCTTTGAGCCTAATTATAACTACAAAATTTGACTCCTCTGGAGATTGGGAGTCATCCAAGCGACATCTTGTAGGTTATCCAACTCTCAGCTCTAAAACACCAAGTGGATTTGGGGACCAATGTGTTTTGCTTCAAACTAATCCGGTGGCCAGAGCAATAACTAATGTTTGGCTCATTTGCTCCCCGTGAACTGATGTTAGTTGTATACACATGTGCAGAGGTCAACAACAAACCCCATCAGCAAACCTGCATTTTCACTTTCTCCCACTATCGAACAGCCAAACACCTATTGGTTTTCAATTGCTGGAAAAGCTCAGTGGGTCTGGCAGCATCTGTGGAGAGAAATCAGGGGTAACGTTTCGAGTCGAGCGACCTTTCCTCAGAACTTATTGATTTTAGCCGTGCTCCAGTATACTGCAGCTGGCAGCGTCAAACCAGTGTCCATGGGGAGTACAGTAATGGGTAGACGGCAGCAGACGGCGGCAGCATCTAGGTCACAGTCTCACAGTCAACCAGTTCTACAGGAACATGGTGCTGGAACATGGCAGAGCGCTGCTGCTCAATGGGGGAGACCTCTCGAATAGCAAGGACCAAACGGCACTATCTTCTTCCTGTGGTGCTTCTCACGGGACTGGGTATCGGACACTTACTGCAATTCAAACTCCAAGATAGGAATCTGGGATAATTACAAAATGGAATTTTAAAATTTACTATTGTAAACCATGGTTAGCAGAGTCTTAGAACACAATGGATTTGCCTCGTACACCTTTAGAGAGTGAGATACATCTTTAAAGTGTTTTTTTAGATGAGATCAGGAAACAGGTCCTTCGTCCCAACAAGTCCACACTGCCCCTCCGAAGGGTAACCTACCCATTTCCCAACCCTATATTTAAATCCTGACTAATACACCTAACACTATGGGTAATTTAGTGTAGCATATATTTTGGATTGTGGGAGGAAACCTGCACAGACACGAGGAGACTGTGCAAACTCCACGCAGACACTCGCCCGAGACGGGAATCGAACCCTGGCCCCTGGCGCTGTGAGCCATAGCGCCGGCCTAGTGGGGGAGGGGGAAGCAGGGGGTGGCTCATGTGACGCAGTGGACCAGGAGGTGGACCCTACCACTGGACTAGGAGGTCAGGGTTCAAGTCCCAACTGCTCCAGAGGTGTGTAATAACATCTCCGAAAAGCTGTTAGAATCATAGAATCCCTACAGTGCGGAAGCAAGCCATTCGGCCCGTCAAATCCATACCTACCTCTACTGAAACCCCTCCCTCTGTAACCCTGCGTTTCCCATGGCCAATCCACCTGCACGTCTTGGACTGATTCGAAATAAAAATAGAGTGTAATGAGATGTTGGGCAAGTGATTCCTATGAATGTTTCAGTCCGTGACCGCGCATACTCGATTACATAAAGGGATTGCATAAAGGCCGCTTACCTTAAGGAGAGGGCCTTTCTCATTTGATATATGATTTGACGTTACCGATACGTTGACTTACAATACATTCTATTAGAAACTGCCAGAGTCTCAGCTGAAATGAATGGTTTTTTTTCTGTGTTTTTATTGAACCTATTCTCTCTTGCAGGGTTTATGTGGAGTAAATCCCTCTCCTTTTCCTAATTTCACTACGAAAGTCTGATGAAAGGATCTCCGTCTCCAGCACAATTGAGCCCTTCTCTCTCTCACACACACACACACACACACAGGTCAGTCATAGCAGCCGGCTCACATTGACAAGCAGTTTGCGAACTGTTGTCTGCTCCGTGCTCCAATCTCCAGACTCTTTTCGTCTCTGAGTGTGTGGGTACAAATACACGACTAAAAGCAAACGACTTTCTTCATTAAATATGACTTAACTTTGGATTCCATTGCCCGATTTATTGTAATATTTAATGGCCCACTTGCGACTTTAAACGGTTGGACTAATTCCATTTTATTTGAATACCAAGAGCTCGTCTTAAGGGGACTG
Source organism: Chiloscyllium plagiosum (assembly GCF_004010195.1). NCBI lineage: Eukaryota > Metazoa > Chordata > Chondrichthyes > Orectolobiformes > Hemiscylliidae > Chiloscyllium > Chiloscyllium plagiosum. The sequence continues at coordinate 31,618,559 of NC_057723.1, read as the reverse complement.
TCCTGTTGTAGCGAAGAAAATCATTTAAGAAAACACTATATTCTGCTTTTGTCTCTTGGGGGGTGGGTGGGGTTGGGGTGAAATCAGTAATCGCAGTTGGAGGCAATATTAAAGATAATGGGTTAGGCCCATAGAAAGCGGTGCAGTTATAGCTGCGCTTTCATATATCTGTATTGCTGTCAAGTTGTATTCATAATCGCAATTTACAGTGTACTGTCTGTAAGTATAGCAGCGTTGACACTTTGTGGCTCGAATGAAATTCAAAGTATTTTCAAATAAAATTTAAGAAACTGCAGACAAGTTTTACACTCTAAGAAAACTGCAAGTGATTAGGGTTTCTAGTCATTTTGTATTTACTGTGCTGAGAATGCACGAGTTGTAATAAACGTGTTCCTGTTTAAAATTAACTCAACGGCTCGTTTCAGAAGGTATTCAGGTTTTACGATTTTCAAGGTATACGCAAGTTACAGCTTTTACTGTGAATAATTACTAAAGTAATTAGAAATGGTGCATTCCTTTACCTGCCAAGGACATTTACCTGCAGCTGGAATTGGGTGTGAGTGTTCGCCTGTGTAACTAGATCAAAGCCCCCCCCACACACACACACACAAAGCAAGACGAGAAAAAATGGAAATTTGAGGGGAAAACAAGTTACGTTCATCAAAAACGCAGTCTACACATTCTGGTCAATTAAAGCGTCTTTCCAAGGCAAACTACTACCCCACATACATCAAATATTTGCACAGGCAGCTTTTGGGAGAAAAATCCCACCTGCCAGTCATTCCCTAAAGCTCCGTTTCATCGTATCAGCGTTTTCCAACATTACAACTGATGCATTTCCAAAGTAGTCCTCCTCATTCTGTTTGAGAGCTTGCATTGGGCATACTGTTAATAAGGTTCAATGTCAAAATCTTAGGAGTACAATTTTGTTTTTATTTCGCTTTTAGAGCTAAGTCGGAAAAGCATTGGTTTCCTTAAATACAAAATCTTATTCAGCTTTTTGTAATTACATGACTTCAATCAGAAATCACCAATTAGAATTCAAACTGAAAAGATATTCTACCAATCCTCAATTTTGATTATTTGATGATTGGTCAGTAAATAAGGCAAAACTGACAAATTAAAATAGTTTTCCCTGGAGTGTTGGAGGTTGAGGGGTGACCTTATAGAGGTTTACAAAATTATGAGGGGCATGGATAGGATAAATAGACAAAGTCTTTTCCCTGGGGTTGGGGAGTCCAGAACTAGAGGGCATAGGTTTAGGGTGAGAGGGGAAAGATATAAAAGAGACCTAAGGGGCAACTTTTTCACACAGAGGGTGGCACGTGTATGGAATGAGCTGCCAGAGGAAGTGGTGGAAGCTGGTACAATTACAACATTTAAAAGGCATTTGGATGGACATATGAATAGGAAGGGTTTGGAGGGATATGGGCCAGGTGCTGGCAGGTGGGACTAGGTTGGGTTGGGATATCTGGTCAGCATGGATGGGTTGGACTGAAGGGTCTTTTTCTATGCTGTACATCTCTATGACTCTATGACTCTAATTGTCAAAATAACACGAGGAAAAGCTATTTTTATGCAGCAGTTTGTTGGACTTGGTATATGCTACCTGAAAAGTGGAAAAAGTCTTGTTAGTAATTTGCCCTGGGAATTTAATTTAACTTGATGAAAAAACAATTGCAATGTTATGGTAAAATAAAAGGTTAAGAGTGATATTAAATAGCTTTTCAAGGAACCAGTAAATTTGCACCAGCTGTCTCGTTGTGTTCTTTGCTGTATGATTCTGTGATTCTGATTAGAGTTTATTGGGCACATTGGATTATTTGACTCTTTAAAAGAGTTACCCAATTAGTCCAACTTTCCAGGTTTTCATCACAAGCATCCAGATTGTTCTTCAAGTCTGTGTTCACATGTCCCTTGACTGTTACCTTAGAATCAGCTATTTGTTCCAAACCTTAACAACTGGGTGAAGAAATTTCTCCTCACTTTCCCCTGGGTTCTTTTGTTAATTATTATAAATCTCTGACCTCTGGTTAACAATGCACTCATTAGAGAACATCAATTCTCAATTCTTGCACATTTTAAATCCCTCATTGTTTTAAATTACTCTGTTAGGTAGTTTTCAATGTTCTTTGCTGTGAGCTTCCCCAATCTGTCCAATTAACTAAACTTCCTTATCCCTGGTATAATCCTGATAAACAATCACTCCCATCCTCAGGGCCTTGGCATCCTTCCCCCAAGTGGCACTCTTGAGTTGTATACAATATCTTTGTCTAAGGCCTAACTCACCCAAGTGTTTAGATTAAAGTGATGCTGGAAAAGCACAGCAGGTCAGGCAGCATCTGAGGAGCAGGAAAATCGACGTTTCGGGCAAAAGCCCTTCATCACGAATGGAGCTCATCAAGGGTTTAGCCTGGCTGTGTGCTCTCTGTATTCAATGTTCCTACTCACAAAATGAAATATCTCTTACAGTTGTTGAGCTGCCTATTAGTTTGCCATGATATTTTCAAGGATTTATGAACACCCATCCCAAATCCCTTTATTCATAGACCCTCTCATGCTTCCTTCCTGCCATGTTTGCTGTGAATCACCTTACATTTATTAACCCTAAATTGCAGCTGGACATTTATTCTTTAAACCAGTATATGCCCCTCATAAAATCTACCTTGCGAACATCCTATTTATTGCTTTGTCAAAGTCTGTGTCATCCACAAATTTCAAACTGAACTCCCTATACCCAGGTTCTTTTTTTATAACAATAAAAACAACGTATGAGGTCAACCCCATTCAAATTTTGTCAATCTAAGAAATCTTTATCACTTGGAGATAATTATATATTTAGTATGCAGTAAGTCTTAGAGTGTTAACTCTGTGATTTATACAGACTTCAGTCATGATATTAATTTCTCATTTTTAAAATGTCTGTTCATTAATTATGGAAATGCATGGATGTTAAAGAAACAAACAATTAAAGAAGTTTAGAAATTGCTGGAAAAACTCAGCCGATCTGGCAATATCTGTGGAGAGAATAACAGTTAACATTTCTGGTCAGCACTCAACCTGAAACATTAACTCCAATTCTCTCTACAGATGCTGCCAGAACAGTTGAGCTTTTCCAGCATTTTTTATTTTTGTCCCTGATTTACAGCATCCACAGTTCTTATGGGTTAGCTAAAGAAGTAAACAGGATTTACAACGGATTCCCACCAATTCCAACAAGTATAAGCAGAACTTAGAAGTTCTGTAAGTTAACCAACTCCTTGATTGACAGGACATAATTGAACTCCATGCTCATACACTTACTGATTTGCCAAATGCACATCCATATAGGGAAATTGTTTTAATATAATGAGGCTGGATATGATAATGAGATGGTAATATGTATCACATTATAACTTTGAGATAAGCGATCATATACAGGAGCCTGAAGAAAGGATGGAATAGACTGTACTAGTGAGCAATGTACTTACACACAGCAGTATTATGCACAATAAAAAGAGGTTTCAGATACCAACCAGTAACTTATTGGTAAGGAGAAACCATTGAAGGACAAAAACTATCTGCAGATACAGAGATGGCCATCTTATTAATGTACAGAGTAGAACTCTGAGTCACAAGCCTTGTAGCAACCAAAATGCTGTGGCAGTGGTGGGAAGTTCCATTTAATCTCAAGCAGGTCCCATATGATGAAGTCAATGAAGGAAACCCAGCAGAAGACAGACTTCAAAAGAAGGATAAGAAATTTGTGAGATGTACTAAGGAGAAAGGTTGATCAAAAGCCAGGAGCAATGTCAGTGCTGGTTGAACCATCAATGACCCTTCCACTGCTCTGAAGGTCCTTGCACAGGCCAGCACAGGGTGTTATGAAAAAGGTAAAACACAAATATCATCAGATTTGGATGCTGAAGAGCTGAAGCATAGGGTTAATGTGTTCATGTATGTAATCTGGCTGAACGCTGACAATGTCCTTACAAGAGAGAGGGTAAGTGAAACACTACAGGCTTTGAATTTATCTTGAAGGTATGTATTGTTTATTTCAACACATCAGACAACCTCAGAATCAAGTGAGCATTTAATCAGTGATCCCACTAGCTGAGGGTATAAATTGAAATATATCTTATGGATCTAAATTGGTTTTCCAGTTATTGGGGGTATGGAGCATTAAGATGAGCTTATTCATGATTGAGTCATTGTCAGGGACCACAGCAAAACACAAGTTTTTCACATTCAAAAGAAGGTACTTGAACAAGCAGTTCAATGTGTTATAGAAACCAAAGTCAGAGAACAAACTCAAGCCATAATCCTGGGGAATACTGAAGCTTCACATGAATCCATTAAATGAGGAAGACAAACAAAGTCATCTCCAACCACTCAAAAGCCTATGAAAAAGGGGTAAACGCAGGAAAACAATACACCAGTTGTTTCAAAGTACAGTATTCACTTTGTGCACCTGAGCAGTACTACTGACAGCAAATGGGCTTAGCAAGGGGAGAAGAATGTTTTCAATGCAGGAAGACAGGACACGTTGCAGTTCAGCAGACTAAAAGATGGAGCTAACAGAAAAATGGAAGAATGTCCCAAAAAATGGACAATTCAATGTGTTGGAAATAAAAAAATGCAGTAAAAACAGATTTTTTATGGGAATCTAAGGAACAAAAAGGTTCTAAAGAGTCACAATAGAAACAAGAGGCCTCAAGACAAAGTTCAAGTTAGAGCAGTCTTGGTGAACTATTTTCAATGGCTCAAACTGGTGGATGTCCAAACATCAAAAGTTAAAGAGTATAGATCAGATCAGATCACTACCATACTTAGCCACAAGGTTTGACAGATCAGCAGGACTCTCTGTATAGTAAAGAAATAATGCATTTATTGAGAAGAAATGCATAAATGTACCGGGTCTTCTAGTATAGTAGACAATGTCCTACAGCAAGAGAATGGGTGGAATTTTATAGGAGTTTCAGCAACATGAGTTATGACGAGATGCATGGCAGTATCTCATAAGAAGTTTGACAAGGTCCAACTTAATGTCAAGCATAATTCACTCCATTTCTTATACGTTTGATAAGTGGCAGAATGATTGTCTCACAAGGCAATGGCAAGTTGACAGGACATGGTAAGATGGATCCAAAGGCAGATGTGGTGGATGCCATGGGAGCACTGTAAGGTAGTTAATGCTGTTATCTTGGTAAGGCAGGCCAAGAAAAGTCTTTCGGTTTCACATTAGAAATCCCTCTAAAAAACTTAATGCGGCTCAGACTTAGCCAAAAAAACCCATAACATTCAACGCTATGGAAAAGAATTCCAATGAATATTCCCACAGCTCCAGGTAAGGAATTTCACATGACATTGCCTCAAGATGCTAAGAGATTTCTGGGTATGGTCAACAGGCAGGTTTTATCCAAATTTGGTCATAGAACTTTTGAGGGATCATTGGAAAATAAAATCAATACTGGGTTTTCAAGTATTGAGCACATCGTAGTGTTTCAGAGATAACTGAGAAAAGAATTTCTTCAAACCTGTTGAACATTATAAACCCAAGTTGCCAAATGGTAGTGGCAGGTTTATTCTCAATAATCAAAGGAGTGGTGCTCATTCAGGTCCAGGATGATAATAGAAGGATGCAAATCTACTTCACTTCCAATATATTAACTAAAACATAACATTGTGCAACAACAGAGAAAGCATCATGAGCAGTAATGTGGAGCTGTGAATGCTTTTCAGTCCATCTGATAGCATTGAAATTTCAAACTGAGACTGACCATTATTTGCCATGGTATCCACCACATCTGCTTCTGGATTCATCGTACCATGTTCTGTCAACTTGCCATTGTCTTGTGAGACACTCATTTTGCCACTTATCAAAAGCATAAGAAATGAAGTGAGATATGCTTGAGTGAGATATTGCATTCCAAATGATACTTAGGAAATTTCCAGAGGTTCAGACTTAAACAGATTATCCAGCAGTGTATATACCAGGGAAAACCTATATCACAACTGACACACTGTCCAGGGCGACCAAGAAACAAAAGACTTAGAACAAAGAACAAAGAAAATATACAGCCCAAGAACAGGCCCTTCGACCCTCCAAGCCTGAGCCCATCCAAATCTACTGTCTAAACCTGTCACCCAACTCCTAAGCATCCGTATCCCTCTGCTCCCCACCTACTCATGCATTTGTCCAGACGGATCTTAAATGAATCTACCATGCCTGCCTCTACCACATCTGCTGGCAGCATGTTCCAGACACCCACCACCCTCTTGCCGTGTGTATCCCCCTTAAACTTTTCACCTCTCACCTTGAAAGTGTGACCTCTCATTATTGAATCCTTCACCCTGGGAAAAAGCTTGTCTCTATCCACCTGTCTATACCCTTCATGATTTTGTAAACCTCGATCAGGTCCCCCCTCAATCTCCTTTTTTCTAATGAAAACAAACCTAACCTACTCAACCTCTCTTCAGAGCTAGCACCTTCCACAACAGGAAACATCCTTGTAAACCTCCTCTGCACCCTCTCCAAAGCATCCACATCCTTTTGTTAATGTGGCGACCAGAACTGTACACAGTATTCTAAATGCGGCCAAACCAATGTCTTGTACAATTTTAACATGACCAATGTCTTGTCCTCATTTTGAACACAGGAGCGTTGATATTCATCACAGCATGTTATTTACCAAGTTCTTAATGCACCCTGATCAGGTAAAATTATTGGTCGACATACTGAGCAAACTATCAGTTCCTACGGAAAAATGAAAGCCAGAAGAAACATTTACCTATAGTAAATGATCATTTAGACTTTATCACAGCTTCATAACAGGGGAGGCTATGATGAAAAAGTCATGGTAGTCATCTGTGAAGAATCAAGATCCAAGCACAAAGGTCTGTATGGTGGTAAGACATTTCAACAGTAGTTGAAGATTTAAATATCTTGTCAATTTGCGCAACCAATTTGCGCATCGACAACCAATTATCTTTCTGTCTCCCACACAGGTCAATAATCTTTTAAACTTTCAAGAGAATGCATAATTAATCACTAGAAGACCATAAGACATAGGAGTGGAAGTAAGGCCATTCGGCCCATCGAGTCCACTCCGCCATTCAATCATGGCTGATGCGCATTTCAGCTCCACTTACCAGCGTTCTCCCCGTAGCCCTTAATTCCTCTAGACAACAAGAATCTATCAATCTCGGCCTTGAAGACATTTAGCGTCCCGGCTTCCACTGCACTCCGTGGCAATGAATTCCACAGGCCCACCACTCTCTGGCTGAAGAAATGTCTCCGCATTTCTGTTCTGAAATGACCCCCTCTAATTCTAAGGCTGTGTCCACGGGTCCTAGTCTCCTCGTCTAACGGAAACAATTTCCTAGCATCCACCTTTTCCAAGCCATGTATTATTTTGTACGTCTATATTCAATCTCCCCTTAATCTTCTAAACTCCAAAGAATACAATCCCAGTATCCTCAGCCGTACCTCATATGTTAGACCTGTCATTCCAGGGATCATCCGTGTGAATCGCCGCTGGACACGTTCCAGTGCCAGTATGTCCTTCCTGAGGTGTGGGGACCAAAACTGGACAAAGTACTCCAAATGGGGCCTAACCAGAGCTTTATAAAGTCTTAGTAGTACATCTCTGCTTTTATATTCCAACCCTCTTGAGATAAGAGACAACATTGCATTCGCCTTCTTAATTTGTACGTCTCTATTAAGTCTCCCCTTAATCTTCTAAACTCCAACGAATACAATCCCAGTATCCTCAGCCGTTCCTCATATGTTAGACCTGTCATTCCAGGGATCATCCGTGTGAATCTCCGCTGGACACGTTCCAGTGCCAGTATGTCCTTCCTGAGGTGTGGGGACCAAAACTGGACACAGTACTCCAAATGGGGCCTAACCAGAGCTTTATAATGTCTTAGTGGTACATCTCTGCTTTTATATTCCAACCCTCTTGAGATAAGAGACAACATTGCATTCGCTTTCTTAATCACGGACTCAACCTGCATGTTTACCTTTAGAGAATCCTCGACTAGGACTCCCAGATCCCTTTGTGCTTTGGCTTTATTAATTTTCTCACCATTTAGTAAGTAGTCTATGCTTTTATTCTTTTTGCCAAGGTGCAAGACCTCGCACTTGCTCACGTTAAATTCCATTAGCCATTTCCTGGACCACTCTCCCACCCTGTCTAGATCCTTCTGTAGCCTCCCCCCTTCCTCAGTACTACCTGCCTGTCCACCTCACTTCGTATCATCGGCAATCTTCGCTAGAATGCCCCCGGTTCCCTTATCCAAATCATTAATATATAATGCGAACAGCTGTGGCCCCAGCACCGAACCCTGCGGGACACCGCTCGTCACCGGCTGCCATTCTGAAAAAGAACCTTTTATCCCAACTCTCTGCCTTCTGTTAGACAGCCAATCCTCAATCCATCCCAGCAGCTCACCTCGAACACCATGGGCCCTCACCTTGCTCAGCAGCCTCCCGTGTGGCACCTTATCAAAGGCCTTTTGAAAGTCTAGATAGACCACATCCACTGGGTTTCCCTGGTCTAACCTACTTGTTACCTCTTCAAAAAATTCCAACAGGTTTGTCAGGCATGACCTCCCTTTACTATTATTCCAGGTGTCTGAAATTTGCCAGACTTAACACAACAACAGTGGATACAGTGATGAAAACATTGATGAAAATCTTTTCCACACACAGGTTTTCAGATGCAATTGTTTCAGACAACAGACCACAATTTGTGACTGAGCTCTTTAAGAGAATCTCAACAGAATCTAGAATTAATTACACCACTAGTTCTCCTCTTTATCCACAGGTTAAGGTAGAAGCTGAGAGAGCAATGAAAACCACGAAGATGCGAATGACAAGGAATAGTGATTGGGATTCAGCGTTAACTGAATTACAGAGTAACACCCTTGGGTAACAGATAATCACTGGCAGAGTTACTGATGGGGGTCTGTTATAACACAAATTCTATTATGACAGCAAAACCCAATTCAATCTTCTACCCAAGGCCATAAGAAAATAGGAAAATTAAGTCTACCCAAAAGAAAAAGCAGAATAACTAAAATAATTCCAAGAATAGACCAAAGATTTTATCAGCTTTGGTACCAGGCTACCAGATATAGATCAGAAATAGGAAGTCCGAGATGGAAAGTCAGAAGGCATGTCCTCCATATTGTTTGAATTCTGGTAGGAACATTTGAAAGACAATAAAGATGTTAATATTACTCCAGATAGCAAGAATAAACAAGTATGATCACTACTTTGACTGAATGAGAAAAGAACTACATTGATTAACTTGCAGAATTGAAATTGTGTCACAGAAATGATTGAATGCCTTCATACTAGATCAGTAGTGACAGGAACATTATCAGGATGAGCTTTAAAACTATCACAAAGACTTAACCTTTGTCATTTGGATTTTGGGAACTGGGGTGGCAGAAATGGTAAGAATGTAAGTAGTTTAAAGAAATAGCTCGCATTAATCTAAGTGATGAAAGAAACTTGGGAGGAGATGAAGTATAATGAGACTGAATATGGTAAGAAGACGCTGATGTATATCATGAATCAACAGTAACATCAGCAGTCATGTTCATGGGACTGTGAAGATAGCATGGAATCTGTACTAGTGAGTAGTGTACTGAGACAGGACAGTATTATGAGGGAGTAGTATGAATGGGGCTGCACAGTGGCTCAGTGGTTAGCACTGCTGCCTCACAGCACCAGGGTCCCAGGTTTGATTCCAGTCTCGGGTGACTGTCGGTGTAGAGTTTGCACATTCTCCCCGTGTCTGCATGGGTTTCCTCCAGGTGCACCGGTTTCCTCCCACAATCCAAATTGCCCATAGTGTTAGTGTTAGGAGGGAAATGGTTCTGGGTGGGTTACTCTTCAGAGGGTTGGTGTGGACTGGTTGGGCCTAAGGGCCTGTTTCCACACTGTAAGAAATCTAATCTAATCTAAAACAGCCTACACAAACCTACTAGAGTCAGACAGGATTCACTCTTTAATAAGTGGAAACTATTGCAGGCCACACATATGAGAGGCAATTCGGGTCACCATCTCTCTGAGATGCAGAGTAAAATCTTGAATAACAACCCTAATGACACACAAGCCAAAAACGAAATTTAAAGGAGAGTGTTGTGGGCATTGTGAAATGAAGCAATACTGATTACATAAATATTAACTTGTTCATACTTTCCTGACTGAATAGATATAATAGTTAAAAAGGAATTATTGTACATTAAATGAATAAATTACACTACCATGGCAGTAGAGTAAAAAGCTGTCTTAGCATATTATAAACTGGGTTATATTAGGTCTTTATATCAACAATTTGCTCATCCAAGTCAAACAAAACAAGCTGAATAAATAAAAGATGTTTTTGGAAGTAAATCTCTGTCTTTTGCAAAGGAATAATTTACATTGTTGAAAAAAGCATTACTTTTATGAACTTGTCTCTATCTCTGATTAAACACTGTGGTCTTTTAATTCTTTTTAACATCATGCCAAAATGATAATCACTTAAGGTGCTATTCTCATAATGTAAATTGCCCATTTTAATGTGTCTTTTCTGAAGCATGAAAATATTATATCTTCTCTCTTCTGTGGTGAAATCTGCACTCTATTTCTCGTGTTCAACCATGGCCAAGGTGTTTCAATTGGCAAGATTTTCCCTTCCTACCACCTAAGCATGGATAGTGAGTGTATTTCCACTGATCCCTGCAGCCATCTAACACTCCAAGAGGTTAATTGACTTGGGATTGTATTTCTCCACCCCTCCAAGCCCCACCCACTTGAGAGGACAGCCACCATGTTGAGCTACCAGCCAAGCAGCACCAGAAGGTGCAGTGGACAGGACTGGGATTACAGGCCATACCCCTAGTTAAGGGAGGGTAGGGAGTGTGTAAGGGCACAGATGGCAGCTGAGGCCCAGGATGGAGGGGCAGCATGGCGGAGCTGATGGGTTTGATAGAGAAGCCAGTAGGTGGTGCATATTGAGGGACTGACTTTATTAGGGCAACCTGAGGTTGAAAGAAGGTTGTTAATTGAGGCACCCAACCCACCAACCTCCTTTCCCACCTGAGACCTGAACACAGTCATTTTGCAGACACCCCATGCCTGAGCCCCTCTTACCAGCCTCAATATTGGAGCCAGGTTGGAAACAGCATTCGAGTGGCTATCAATTAATTGGCCACTTAGGGCCTTAACTGGGACAAGATCTAGGCCCGAACCATCCCACTATAAAATTACAGGTTAGAGTGAGTGAGAGGCTGCAAACCCAGTGGCGGGACAGTGTAAAATTCTGTCCTTTTTCTTTTCAATAGCAGTCATACCTAATCATAAAACATGGTAATGATTATTTGAGCCCATTCAGCACAACCACAGAATATCACTACATGAGATGGTTTGGATAGTTTCTAGAGCCAACTATTTTCAGCTGCTGCATTAACAACCTTCTGTCCAACATCAAATCAGGACTGGAATGCACTGTTGATTTCACAGAACTCTCTGTATCCCCTCAGATACTGAAACGATCCATACTTTCATGTATCAAAAACTACACAGCATTCAGACTTTGGTTGATAAGGAAAAATAATATTTGCCCAATAAGTTCTAGCCGATGACTATCTCCAACAAAAGAGAATCTAATCATCCACTGCTAATATTTGCTGGTGTTCATGTCACCAAATCATGAACCATCAAAATTCTAGGATTGCCGTTAACCAGAGACTTGACATCATGAGCAATATGCATACTGTGGCTACAAGAGCAGGCCAGAGGCTGGGAATTCTATGGCAAGTCACATACACCTCCTGACCTCCCATCACCCATCCATCCCACCTTTGCCAGGCACAAGTCAAGAATGTGGTGGAATACTCTACACTCATCTGGATAAATGAAGCTTCATCAACATTCAACAAGCTCAATATTATCCAAGACAAAGCAGCCTGCTTGATCAGGATCCCACAGCCTTTAAACATTCATTCCAACTGCCACAGTGTACTATATGTGTATCACTTACAAGGTGTTCAATGGCGACTTGCCAAGACTCCTTTGACAGGGCCTTGTAAACTTACAACCATTACTACCTAGAACAGGAAGAAGTTAGTGACCTTAATGATAAGAAAAGCAATTTTTTACATTTACCGAAAATGCAACATCTTCAAGCTACAATGCTATTACACAAATCCCAAAATAATGAATATTTTTGTATTTTTTTTTGTTTTTTAAAAATCTTATTGCATGCATTTTGATATCTATTTAGTATTTTAGCATTTTTGAAACTAATACCAAAGTAATCATTTTTGAAGCAGAAATAAATAAAATTGAAGACATGTACTTTAGAAACACAGAAACTCAGAACAGCAGTAGGCCATTTGGCCTTTCAAGCCCGCTCCATCCACCATTCTACATGATTATAGTTGATCCTCTATCTCCACAGCATATTCTGTTTTCTCTCCATACTCAGAGATGCCCCTAATATCTAAATAAAATCAATCTCCTTCTTGAATATACTCAGTGAGTGAGCTTCCACATTCTTACGTGGTAGTAAATTTCACAGGGTCACCATCCTCTGAGTGAAGGCTTATTTCCTCATTTGAATGCTAATGGGCTTACTCTGTCTCCTGATTGTGGACTCCCTAGCCCTGAGGAAACAACTTGCATGCATATAGTCTGCATAGACCTTTTAGAATTTATGCATTTCAATCAAATCCTCTCATTCTTCTAGAACCTGTAATGAATACAGCCCAGTTGAACCAATCTCTTCCCATTGGACAGTCCTGTCATCCACAGTGTCTATTTAGTGATCCTTTGCTGCACTTCCCTTATGGCAAGTATATCATTTTGTTATGTAGGGAGACCTAAACTACATGCAATGCTCCAGTTGTAGTCTTACCAAGGCTACGCATGATTGCAGATTGAAGGCCAATGTACCATTTGCCTTCCTAATCTTTTGGTGCATGCTGTATTATACTGGCTAAAAATATGTAAGCATTTAGATAATGTTAAAAGTAATTGTTGGGCATACTTACATAAATATGAAATTGAATGCAAAACATAGGAAATGAAGAAATAACTTCTATTTTAATGCACTTCTTATTGTTGGGTTTCTTTGGTGAGTTCTTCTGTTTCTGGATACTATGCAGTTATTTTACTTTTCAGACAGGACTATATTTTTCATTTTTTCAATTAGTTGCTCAATTTGTTATTCAAGCTATGTATTCTGGAAAACACTTTGCTGCACAGATAAATAGATCTGAAAGTGGATAACATACTATGTTCATGTCACAGCATGCTATTTTAATCACCCAGCAAAAGTTCCAAGCTTCAAAAAAATCATTCAAGGTCCTAATGAGTCATTGACGATTGTGTGATGATGTTGACTGGCAGCACCAGCAGCATGACAACCAAATTGTCAAATGAGAGCAACTGAGAGCAACACATACCTCTCCAGCGGGTATATGACCAGCAGATCAGGATAAGTTGTCAGACTTCCGAAGTGTAACATTGAAGTTTGAAATTTTAGTCTTGTACACTCTGATTAATGTTCAAGATGGCATCAGCACAGTAGGTAGTACCTGGGCTCGTCAAAGCCCATCCTTTCCAGGCTGGCGGCATTTTTTTCTCTCTGTACTTTTCATCCTTTTTCTTTTCTTCTTCAACTTTGAGATCAAGTGATGTCGGAGCAGCGGTGGCTGCAGTGACGGCAGTGTGGACTGGAAATCCTGGTGGCAGGGTGGTGCCCGGAGCCTGGATTCCCGGCGGTGGTAGTATCTGGAGCCTGGACTCCCAGCGGTGGTAGGCTTAGAGCCTGAACTCTTACAGACAGCTATGCCTGGAGCAGGGACTCCTAGCGGTGGTATGCCCAGAGACTGAACTTCTGGCAGTGGCAGTGCCTAGAACAGGATCTCCTGGTGGCAGTAGGCCTGGAACCTGGCTTCTTGGTTGTGGAGGTTTGTGGTTACAGGATTCTTCCAGAGGAATGTCCACTCTGTCATCCCAAGCCTTATGTTTTCAATACAAAACATATTGAAGCAAGACCGACTAGGACTTTCGTTGACTCAAAGGATGAAGAAAAGTTTCTCTATTTGTGGAATCTGATTAACATAGCCAAGTTCTTTCATTTGTAGTAAGAGTTGTTCAGTGCATTTAATCTAATAATTTGTCTTTACTGTAAAAGTTAAATTATATATGACTGGTGAACTTGAGCAAACCATGTACCTGTACAAAGCTAAATGTATGCAATATTGAAACTTCTCTAGTATGCTCTGTCCCAGTCACTGCTTTGAAAAGATGGGCAGCTGAAGGAACAGTCAACGTTTATAGAAGCCAAACAGTAAGTGCAATGAACTCTGGAATGTCTGGCAGTTCGTTTTGGAACCAACACAGACATGTATTTGGCAAATATCAATTACCTTGTCGTATGTTTGAGTTTTCTATCTGAAGCAGATCTTTGGCAATTATTTGCTGGACTAAAGTTTCTGTAATTTTGGAGTAAGGAAGCAGGCCAAATGTCTGGAATCAAATTCAATAAACACAAAGAACTGAGGATGCCAGAAATTTCAACCAGAATGGAGATCAAGCCCTGTATTGTTAGGACCAATCTGATGCACACACTAACTGTCTGGACAACAGAGCTAACCAGCACCTCCACCAGCTCCCACCCACCAACCCCTCTAGACTTGTGATACTGGACTGTCTTTTGTTTGTTTTTGAATATTCCCTGATGCTTCTTCTATTCTGATCATGCAACAGTGCATGATTGGATATATTTCCTCAGTTCTATTTCAGATTCATGTAGTTTTTTTTTGTCTTTCTCTCCACCACAATGCCACCCTATCGATAGCTAACTGATAAACCTGTGAATGCTGACAAGAGTTAAGGCTAGCCCTCTGCCTATTGTTACCAGCTTGACAAGCTATCCTGGATCAAACCTCACCCTCTATTATGATGAACAGGATTTTGACAAATTTACATTTCATTAAATACACACCCTGTGCATGATTTAAAGCAATTAAATTCCCAATAGATATCTAGCTAGCCCCAGGTATTGTTGTTACATATATTCTGTTAAAAATATTGAAAGGAAAACATTTTCTAACAGTTATTATGGTCACAATAACAATTGTGCTGTTATTGTGAAAACTTGATTTTGTTAGCGTAATTAGTTTAATTTTCAATAGCAGAGGATTCTTGGTGTAAGAATAATTTTTAAAGTAACTATAAATTTGACTAGACCTTTCATTTCACTAGCTGTACCGATTTAGGAATTATTGGTCAATGCATTACGTACAGGAGTTGGGAGGTCAACAGGAGGCTGTGCATGACATTGGTTAGGCCACGTTTGAAATATTACATTCAATTCTGGTATCCCTGCCATAGGAAAGATGTTGTGAAATTTTAAAGGGTTCAGAAAAGATGTACAAGGATGTAGCCAAAGTTGGAGGATTTGAACTTTAGCGAGAGTCTGAATATGCTCAGGTTATTTTCCCTGGAGTGTCGAGGCTGCAGGGTGACCTTACAGAGGTTTATGAAATCATGAAGGCATAGATAGGGTGAATAGCCATGGTATTTTTCCCAGGGAGGGGAGTCCATAACTAGAGAGCATATGTTTAAGGTATAAAGGCAAATTTTTAAAATGGACCTAAGGGGCAATGTTTTCATGCACAAAGTGGTACGTGTAGGAAATGAGCTCTCAGAAGAGGTGGTGGAGGCTGGTACAATTACAATATTTAAAAGATATCTGGATGGGTATAAGAATAGGAAGGTTTTAGAGAGATATGGACCAAATGCTGATAAATGGGACTAGATTAATTTAGGATATCTGGTCAGCATGGGTGAGTCAGAACAAAGGGTGTGTTACATCTCTATGACTTATTGTTAGCAACAATCATATTTACAATTATGAAATGCCCAACACATATTGAAATAAATGATACAATGTGTCAACACTAAGCTGTTTAAATCTATTTGAATGTCAAAGTCAATCACTAAATCAGTAATTGCTCTGAAGATGAATGGAAATATGAAAGTTAATCTGTTCGAAAGGTTCCAGCCTAATTTAAGTAGTATCTAACCTGTGATGTCCTCCTCAAGGAAAAGTCCACAGCTCTGCTTATCATTTACTAATCCATGATTTAACATGGGTGTATCAATTTATTTAACTTGTTCTTCAAAGATATTTTGAAATATTACAATAACTCTTTGGTTGAAGCATGCTGCCATCTAGTGTTTTGATGCAGAATTAAACATTTGCCCCGATGGGTTTCGTTGACTCAAACTGTTCAGATGTGTAATGACAACGATATGGAAAAGGTTTGAAAAGGCTTGAAACTGGGCTTTCTGATTCAGAGATAGGGACATTAGTACTGCACTGCAAAAAAACCCCCAAATCCTTCTCACTTTATGATGATAGAATTTAAGAGCAAGAACATGGTAAATAGATAAGTCTTTTCCCTGGGTGGGGGAGTCCAAAACTAGAATACATAGGTTCAAGCTGAGAGGGGGAGATTTAAAGGGACCTCAGGGGCAACTTTTTGACACAGAGGGTGGTGTGTGTATGGAATGAGCTGCCAGAGAAAATGATTGAGGCTAGTAGAATTACAACAGTTAAAAGGCATCGGGGTGGGTTTATGAATTGGAAGGGTTTAGAGGGATGTGTCAAATCTTGGCAAATGGGACTAGATTTATTCAGGATATCTGATTGGCATGGATGAGTTGGATCAAAGGGTCTGTTTCCGTGCTGTATACCCCTATGACTCTTTGAGATTCACAGTCTCTTGATCAAATGGCAGCTGATGCTAAATATGAGTAGGGCTAATAAGGCATGCCAATTTGAAAGGTTGGATTTAGCACACAATTTTGATCCTGATTGCTAAATAACATTCTGGAACTTGACCTTGCTAGATTGTGCAAAAGCAAAAACTGGCAAACTTAACAATCAACTGAACAACTTCCATAGCGCATTTAACGTGGTACTCTTGCCTTTACTTCCATTGAAAGTGTGTGGTACATTAGCTGAGATATTGCATGATGGTTCAAACCAAGACAGACTGCACAAGATTTTGGATTTAAGACTGGAGATTCTGTTGAAGGAGGATGGAATTCAGAGGCAATAGGGATGGGGAAAGGCGGACAGTATATGACTTTGTTCTCTTCACCCGTTGATTCTTTCTTATGTAGCTGCTACTGTTCTCACAGACATTAAGTCCTCACCCTATTGTCATTAAGTTCAAGGGGAAGGCTCTCATTGAAAAAGGCTGCTAGGTGTAGGGAATGCTGGATGACTACAGAAATTGAGGGTTTGTTTAAAAGAAGGAAGCATGTGTCAGGTATAGACAGGAGAGATCAAGTGAATCCTTAGAAGAGTATAAAGGCAATAAGAGTACACTTAAGTGGGAAATCAGGAGGGCAAGAAGGAGACATGAGATAGCTTTGGCAAATAAGGTTAAGAAGAATCCAAAGGGCTTTTACAAATGCATTAAGAACAAAAGGGTAACTAGGAGCGAATAGAGCCCCTCAAAGATCAGCAAGGCAGCCTTTGTGAGAAGCCACAGGAGATGGGGAAGATACTAAACAGGCATTTTGCATCAGTGTTTACTGTGGAGAAGGACATGGAAGATACAGAATGTAGGAAAATAGATGGTGACATCTTGAAGGATGTCCATATTACAGAGAGGAAGTGCTGGATATTTTGAAATGCATAAAAGTGGATAAATCCCCAGGACCTGATCAGGTGTACCCAAGAACTGTGTGGGAAGCTAAGGAAGTGATTGCTGGGTCCCTTGCTGAGATATTTGATTTATTTAGATTCCCTACAGCATGGAACCAGGCCCTTTGGTCCAACCAGTCCACCGACCCTCCGAACCCACCCAGACCCATTTCCCTCTGACCTAACACTATGGGCAATTTAACATGGCCAATTCACCTGACCTGCACATCTTTTGGACTGTGGGAGGAAACCGGAGCACTCGGAGGAAACCCATGCAGACACGGGGAGAATGTGCAAACTCCACACAGACAGTCACCCAAGGCTGGAATCAAACCTGGGAGCCGGGTGCTGTGAGGCAGCAGTGTTAACCACTGAGCTACTGGGCTGAGATATTTGTGTCATCAATAGTCATAGGTGAGGTACTGGAAGACTGGAGGTTGGCTAACCGAGTGCCATTATTTAAGAAAGGTAGTAAGGACAAGCCAAGGAACTATAGACTGGTGAGCCTGACATCGGCGGTGGGTACATTGTTGCAGGGAATCCTGAGGAACAGGATGTACATGTATTTGGAAAGACAAGAACTGATTAGGGATAGTCAACATAGCTTTGTGCATGGGAAATCATGTCCCATGAACTTGATTGAGTGTTTTTGAAAAAGTAACAAAAACAATTGATGCAGGTAAAGCGTGAACGTGATGTATATGGACTTCAGTAAGGCGTTCGACTAGGTTCCCCACGGGAGACTGGTTAGCAAGGTTAGATCTCATGAAATACAAGGAGAACTCGCCATTTGGATACAGAACTGGCTCAAAGGTAAAAGACAGAGGGTTGTGGTGGAGGGTTGTTTTTCAGACTGGAGGCCTGTGACTGGTGGAGTGCCACAAGGATCGGTTCTGGTCCCACTACTTTTCATCATTTACATAAATGAGTTGGATATGAACATAGGGGGTATAGTTAGTAAGTTTGCAGATGACACCAAAATTGGAGGTGTATTTGACAGTGCAGAAGGTTACCTCAGATTACAACAGGATCTTGACCAGATGAGCCAATGGGCTGAGGAGTGGCAAATAGAGTTTAATTTAGATAAATGCGAGGTGCTGCATTTTGGGAAAGCAAACCTTAGCAGGACTTATACACTTAATGGTAAGGTCCTAGGGAGTGTTGTTGAACACTTGGAGTGCCGGTTCATAACTCTTTGAAAGTAGAGTCGGAGGTTGATATGCTAGTGAAAAAAGGTGTTTTCTTTTATTGGTCAGGGCATTGAGTAAAGGGGTTGGGAGGTCATGTTGCAGCTGTACAGGATGTTGGTTAGGCCACTTTTGGAATATTGCATGCAATTCTGATATCCTTCCTATAGGGAGGATGTTGTGAAACTTGAAAAGGTTTAGAAAAGATCTACAAGGATATTGCCAGTGTTGGATGATTTGAGCTATAGGGAGATGCTGAACAGGTTGGGGCTATTTTCCCTGGAACATCGGAGGCTGAGGGGTGACCTCATAGAGGTTTATAAAATCATGAGGGATATGAATAGGATAAATAGACAAAGTCATTTCCCTGGGGTGGGGAGGTCCAGAACTAGAGGACATAGATTTAGGGTGAGAGGGAAAAATATAAAAGGGACCTAAGGGGCAACCTTTTCATGCAGAGGGTGGTGTATGTATGGAATGAGCTGCCAGAGGAAGTGGTGGAGGCTAGTAAAATTGTAACATTTTAAAAGGCATCTGGATGGGTACATGAATTGTAAGGGTTTGGAGTGATATTGGCCAAGTGCTGGCAAATGGGACTCGACTGGGTTGGGCTATCTGGTCAGCATGGATAAATTGGACCGAAGGGTCTGTTTCCATGCTGTACATCTCTATGACTCTCTGACTCTAAGTATTGAGTCCCTTTCTCATGGTGATTCCTCTAAGGTGCCTGATCCGGTGCTCTTTTTTGGTGACGTCCTCAGAGAATTTATGGAATAATATTTTTTGCATGTTTATGAAGTCTGGACAGAGTCTCAGAAGGCTTTCCAATGAATTTCAGATGCCCTCTTCATGATTCAACTAGTGAACGTGAATTGGTAAGTTTTGTCTTTCAGGAGCACTCGAAATTGACATCATTATCATCTTTCCTCTCTAATAGATACTTGCTGTCAACAAAGGCAGTGGTGATCAAATGTAACCTCTTTAATAAGCATTAGCTAGAATTTTAACTTGTAATCAGCTCCTTACTGAATCTTCAAGTAGTGGTTTCTATCACTGGTTTCAGCCCATTTAGCAAGATTCTATCTTCCACTAAAGTGTGGGCAAAACTGGTCTTGCAGTTCCAGATCACATTTTTTTAAATGCACATATCAAAATTGCATCTTGATATTTTCTAATCAACCCCGTTCAGAGATGTTATGACACACTTCTGAAGTAAGTGGGACTTGAACCCAGGCCTCCTGGCCTAGTGGTAGGAATACTACTACTGCACCACATCTTTTTACACGTATGGAGGTTCTCTTACACACAATGGAATGATATCCCCACCACCAAATGACCATGACATTTTTTTTCTGACTACTGACCATCACTCAAGATCACATCCTGACCAGCAAGAAAAATAATTTGCTCCTAAACATGAGCAATAATAATCCAGTTTTATAGGTTCATTTAGCACTATGTTATGCAGTCCCAAAGGTAATGAAAAACATGCAGAATTTTAATTATACAAATGCTATATCTGCATCAGCATGATTTGTGTAGGCCTTGGCTCAATGGTTGCACTGTCATCTCTGAATTGCAATGTTGTGGTTGTGGATTGAAGGCTGAATCCATGACTAACCAAGCTTTACACCCCAAGACTGAAAAAGTGCTGTCCTATTATGGATGTCACTCTTCAACTGATAAAGGAAGCTAAAGGTTTGCCTTACCCCTTATGTGAATGCAAAGCATTCAAAAGCAATTTAAAGGATTCAAAAGCAATTTACAAAATAAAACAAGGTATTCTCCCAATTTCTTCCCTGAAATCTGTCATCCAAACAAAATCAACTAGGTTAAAAACAATGACTGCAGATGCTGGAAACCAGATTCTGGATTAACCTATATCATTCAATACTTCTATTGAATCAAAGTCTACATACCGTTATAATGCAAGGAAACACAACAGTCTTTTGTGTGTAATAAAATTCCACAAACAGTAACAGAATCATAACTTCACTGATTTTGTTTGGGTTCTGGATTAGTGGTGCTGGAAGAGCACAGCAGTTCAGACAGCATCCAAGGAGCAGGAAAATCGATGTTTCGGGCAAAAGCCCATCATCAAGAATACAGGCAGAGTGCCTGAAGGGTGGAGAGATAAATGAGAGGAGGGTGGGGGTGGGGAGAAAGTAGCATAGAATACAATAGGTGAATGGGGGTGGGGATGAAGGTGATAGGTCAGAGAGGAGGATGGAGTGGATAGGTGGAAAGGAAGATAGGCAGGTAGGACAAGTCATGGGGACAGTGATGAGCTGAAAGTTTGGTGCTGGGGTGAGGTGGGGGGAGCGGAAATGAAGAAACTGGTGAAGTCCATATTGATGCCCTGTGGTTGAAGTGTTCCAAGGCGGAAGATGAGGCGTTCTTCCTCCAGGCGTCGGGTGGTGAGGGAACGGTGGTGAAGGAGACCCAGGACCTCCATGTCCTCGGCTGAGTGGGAGGGGGAGTTGAAATGTTGGGCCACAGGGCAGTGTGGTTGATTGATGCGGGTGTCCCAGAGATGTTCCCTAAAACGCTCTGCTAGGAAGTGTCCAGTCTCCCCAATGTAGAGGAGACCGCATCGGGAGCAACGCATACAATAAATGACATTGGTGGATGTGCAGATGAAACTTTGATGGATGTGGAAGACTCCTTTAGGGCCTTGGATGGAAGTGAGGGAGGAGGTGTGTGCGCAGGTTTTGCAATTCCTGTGGTGGCAGGGGAAAGTGTCAGGACCGGAGGGTGGGTTGTTGGGGGGGCTTGGACCTGACCAGGTAGTCACAGGAAACACTCTGCAAAAGTTAATACCAATAAAATTTCAATGTACAAGTCAGGATCTTGGAAGGATTTAGGATATTTAGTTAACTATCTGAGATGTATATTTTTTTCTGATTTGTGAAATCAGCTCTCCCATATATTGCTGATAGCCAGAACACAACTTTAAGGTCAAAAAAAAGCTGTTACATGTGCCTGTGAGGCTGTTTCCCCTTCCAACAACAACACAGGAAGATAAGATTTGGAGATGCCGGTGCTGGACTGGGGTGTACAAAGTTAAAAACCACACAACACCAGGTTATAGTCCAACAGGGTTAATTGGAAGCACTAGCTTTTGGAGCGTCACTCCTTCATCAGGTGGTTGTCCTATTATCTTTTTAATAGGAAGATAATATCAGTTCTCCTTTGAAACTCTCATCTATTTAGTACCAGGATGCTAAGGAGCCAAAAACAATGTTTCAGATTGTTCTAAGTCTATCCTAGGAATTGACAGCCATGAGAGAACGTTTAGCTCCAGACCAAAGAGGTTCATAACAATTTTGAAACCTTCCACATCTGGAACCCTTCAGTCCTCAAATGGATATACATGAAGTGTTAGAATGGCTCAAGAAAATATTTACAGTTGCAACAAGGATATTGCCAAGTCAATATGTTTTATCGCAAATTGTTATAAGAAATCACTGAGAAATCTCATAAAAGGATCATGTAATGTTTGGTTTTCTTGTAAAATGGTAAATAGGAAATCTGCCAATATGGTGACCAAGGTGTAGAATGTGTTCTCCAGCAGTCAAGTGCAAGGATTTTAATTAAATTATACAGCAGTCGATGAGATACACATGTATAATTGTCTGACTGGTACTTCCAAACAATCATTCATGAAAATGTGTCAAATGAGTCTGTCTTCAGCTATTACACCTGGACCTGCTTATCTTTCTTCATGAACCAACACTACAGTATTAGCAGAATCATTAACGATATCTACTATGGCTTGTTTTCCCATTGCAAAGTTCTAAAGCTCTTACACTTCACCGAGCAATGTCCAGTGTTCTTTTGCCCAATACATTTGTCTTACTATTTTCTCAAATTATGAAAAGAATGCCTTCACATCCTTTCCTCAAAGTTTGGGAGGATCTGTATAATCCTAAACATTCCCTTACTAGACTTTGGATTATGATTCACATTTTCCCCATCAGAGCTTCCATCAGCATCTGAACTCTCCTATTTCAACTGCATCAATTTAAACCAATATTCATATTCTCTAACTTGCTCTCTCTCTTGCAGTTCTAAGTCTAATCATCCCATCTCCATTCTTTGCACTTCCATTTCTCTTTCATTATCTTTAGCTGTGATCTCTAATTATTTATTTTTCTCCTCATGCACAAGCTGCTTTAATTGTAGCCCATCATTACCTGACTATGATGTACCCAGTCACGCTAATGCATTTACTAAACCTGTGGGTCTCCAACACACCAATTTGCCTGTTGAATTGTCCCAAGTTAACAGAAAACACAGACAAGGTTGCTATATTTAACATGCACTAATATTTCTCACCAATATATAGAATGTAAATTCAAGTAAACAACAATAATCTGTTGACATATAATGCTAATTGCTAAAGATCTAACTCTGCTCCCCCTCCATTTATAAATTCCCCTTACATGCACATACAGACGCATAAAAAAAAAGTACTATGGTGGGAGGTAAAAAATATTTTGAAATGTAGATCAATGGCCCCAGTCCACAGGGTTCTCAACAATCTATTGTCAGCCAACTTTCAGTTTGTACAACCTTCCCTGTGCCAGCACGTTTACAAACAGTATCTCCAACTGGTTGGGCAAAGCAGCAGTCTAAACATGACTTACAATTAGTTTCAGTACCTTGTTTTTAAAAAAGCACAGCCATTCCCTCCTCAGTCATTTTCTAACTCTTTTTCCATTTCAGATCACAACTAAAAACAGAGTCAACATGACACTGCATATCATGGTCAAGTTCTTTTGGTCTCCAGATGGTCAGAGACAAGGCATACACATACTGCATGACCAGCCAATGTGAGGACTCCATGGGAATTAGCCAAGAAGCTTGACCTTCCAATGGGCAGGTCTCCTCTCCCCTGGGACTCCCAGAAAAATCAATGATTCTATGCTTGAGGCTGAGATCTCAGATTGTTTTGACTGACTTTGTTGAATAGCTCCCCAGGAAATGTTAGACAAGTTAAAATGGCTGGTAACTGTACAGCTGACCCTCCAATCACTGACCCTGATGTTCTGACACTCATCCCACCCATCAACTACCCCTTGATCCTTCAACTACTCGTGTAAATCTCTATTCTGCCCCCAATCCAATCTGATTAGCTTCAATCTAATACATTCTCCTGACCTGACCTAATTAACCCTGAACCACGTACCACTCATCCACCTACATGCTACCAACCTCAAACACCTCATCCACCTGACACTTTCGCTCCCCCAGCCGGTTACTTTGCCCACCTACCCACCCTATCCAACCCAGCCATCTGTCACCCACCCACCTAGCAAAGAATTTCTATGCAATGTATAAAATTTAAGATGTTTCACAGCCAGTTGTGTCAATTGCTCTAAATCTGCATAAATTTTGATAAAAAGAGCAATGTCCAAGGAAATTAGAAACCTTTCAGTTTAATATCAGTAAAAAGCAAGTTATTTGAATCTATCAATAAGGCCAAATATGAATTTTACAATGAAAGTCAGAATTGTTTTGTAAAGAATAGGTCATCTCTGACTAATCTAATGTAATTTTGAGATGATCAGTAGCATTGTAAATAAGAAAGCAACTAAGACATATTCATGTTATTGCTGAAAAATGTGTTGCTGGAAAAGCGCAGCAGATCAGGCAGCATCCAAGGAGCAAGAGAATCGACGTTTCAGGGATAATTCAGGAATCATTCCTGAAGAAGGGCTTATGCAAAAAAACGTCGGTTCTTCTGCTCCTTGGATGCTGCCTGACCTGCTGCACTTTTCCAGCAACACATTTTTCAGCTCTGATCTCCAGCATCTGCAGTCCTCACTTTCTCCATATTCATGTTATTCCCAATCTCAGAATATCCAAACCAATTAAATAATAAGACCAAAAGAAATAGAAATAGGAGCAGATCATACAGCCCCTTGAGCCATTCGATGGGATCATGGATGTTCTTCTGCATTTTCCTCATAACCCTTCATTCCCCTACTGATCAAGAACCTTCCTATCTCAGCCTTAAATAAACACAAGGACTCTGCCCACACAGCTCTCTGTGGCAAAGAGTTCCAAAGATGCACAACCCTCTGAGAGAAGGAATTCTTCCTTATCTCAGTCTTAAATTGGCACTCCATAATTCTGAGACTAAACCTTCGGGTTTTAGACTCTTCCATGAAGATAAACATCCTCTCACCAGGAAGGGCCTTAAGAATCTGATATGTCTCAATGAGGTCACCTCTCATTCTTCTAAACTCCAATGAGTAGACTCCCGATCTCTTAAATCTATCCACCATACTCAGGTTCATCCCAATGAACCTTCTCTGAACTGAACTGCTTCCAATTAGATAATATCTTTTCTTAAATAAGGCGACCAAAACTGTGTACAGATGTGGTCTCACCAGCACTTTGTACGGTTGCAGTCAGACTTCCCTACTCTTATACTCCAACGCACTGCAAAATAAAGGCTGACATATCAAAAGCTTTTATGCACAAGTTGCCCCCAAATGCCTTTGTGTTGCAGCTTTCTGCAACTTTTCTTCATTTAAATAATACACTGTTCATATGTTTCCCTTTCAAAATGTGCAATTTCACAATTTCTCACATTATAATCCATTTGCCAATTTTTTGCCTACTTACTTAACCTATCAATATTTTGCTGTAATTTGTTTATATCCCTCTTACAACATGCCTTTCCACCTATTGTTGTGTTGTCTGCAAATTTGGCTACAGTTTATTCACTTTCTTCCTCCAAGTCATTAATATACATTGTAAACACTCTCAAGACACCCAGAAGACAATAGTCATGGTTCCAAAAAGATGATTACTCAGCATAAGTGTACAAGATTGAAGACAACTTTCTGACGTCTATGAGTAACTAGTTGATCGGTGGAAGACACAAAGTAGCTATAAATAGAGTAGACTATCTAATCCAGTAGGGCATTCAGACCTTTGTGCTTGCTACATCATTTAATAATGCTATAGTTGATCTTTGACCACAATTGCACCTTCCTGTTGTATTCCCCTGTTTTGATAGTCACTCAGAATCATAAACGTTCTATTATTCTTTGTCTAGAATGTGGTTAATAGCTGAACATCCACTACTCAGTGAGGTAAAGAATTCCTAAGATTTATAACTTTTTGAGTGAAGAACCATCTCCAATTCTCAGTCCTAAATGAGCCTAATTCCATGATAATAACTCCTTCTATTAGATTTCTCGGTTGGATGTCTTGTGGTACGAAGGTAGCATTCCTGCCTTTGGACTAGAAGCTTCAGGTTTAAGTCTCAATTCAGTTCTTGATGACTCAGGAGAAGATTTGCCATAAGGTGACCAAACAGGTTGATTACCAATCTGGAAATCCTTCCTTTACGCTGATGGCAAATGGCAAGAACTAGAGAATTTCCTACTCAATCTACCATCATAGACCAAACATCTGCCACCTTCCTAGAAACCAGTTTTTGTGAAATTTGTTTCAGTTCCTTTACAGAGAAGCAAAGAAAAATGTAAAATATGAGCTAGAAGTGGGAGTTGAGTGCAACTGTCACATAGTCGGGTGGAAACAGATATTATATTCCTAAATTAGCTATTACAACATTCATTGCTTGTGGCATTTTCAGATTATGATTATAAAACCATTATAATTCCGATGGGGTGGTTGGGAATATAATGAAATAAGAGTGCCCCAGTGATTTGAAATAGCCACTCAGCTTTTCACCATGTCCAACAGTGATTTGGATGAAGGAATAAAAAGTTGACACTATTGCAGAAGGCACAGTAATTTGTGTAAATGAGAGAATTAACTTCCAACAGGACATGTCTTAAGAGAAGGGACAAAATTATGGGAGACAGAACTCAAGGAGGGAAATATGAAACTGTTCACTTTAGGTCCGAGAAACACAAATCAGAATGCGCGCATAATAGGAACACAAGGAAAGAGATTTGGGTGTCCAGTTACACAGAGTACTAAAATTTAGTGCACAGACAAAAATAAATCTAAAAGGTTATTTTAAAGTCTACAGGGACCCAGGTTCGATTCCAACCTTGGGCAACTGTCTGTGTGGAGTTTGCACATTCTCCCCGTGCCTGCATGGATTTCCTCCGGGTGCTCCGGTTTCCTCCCACAGTCCAAAGACATGCAGGTTAGGTGAACTCACCAAGCTAAATTGCCTGTAGTGTTCAGGGATGTGTCATTCTTCAGAGGATCGGTGTGGACCTGTTGGGCCAAAGAACCTGTTTTCACACTGCAGGGATTCTAAACAAAAATAGAATTAAACTGGGAAGAATTGCTGTTTTTGTTATAAAGAGCCTTCATCACACCCCATTTAAAACATTGCAGGCAGTTTTGTTCACTGCATCTCAGGAAGCATATAATAGTCTTGGCAGGGGTATATCACTGATCTAACAAAACGACTAGGATTTAAATTAGTTCAGTTACAAGAGCAAGTTGCAGAAGTTAGGTTGCATTCTGGTTGAGTTTTAAAAGCTGATGGATGAGGTAATTGCAGAGATTAAAACAATGAAATGAATGAATGCCCAACAGTTATTGTCGCTGCTGAGATAAACAGAAGTAATGGTGATCATTTAAAATTCAGAGCTATTGATGAGTGCAATCAGGGAAAACATTTTTTATGCAATGGTTAGATGAGATCAAGAATGCTGTAGATGTTGGGCGAATTGATACTTTCAAAAATAACATTGACTACTATTTGGTGTGAGTATCAAGAAATAAGTATAAAACTTGATTACATAGATTTCAGGTCCAAATCAATTATGATCTCTTTAAATGGAAAAATATCCTTGAGACCTCCTCAGCCTATGTTCACCCTGGAGAGAACCATGGAGCAAAAAATCTACTATTTCAATCCCTTCTGTGGAACAAAAGACAACATGTGTGTCTCATGTGTTATGATCCCAGCTCATGTTATCACTGGACATTTGATCACCAGTTGAAATCTAGCTTTATAGATGATATTTTGTTTTTTTTTGGTTTTAATGATGCGGTTTCTCACTGCGACATAAGCATAAAATGTTGCAAGTTTGGATTTTGCAAAAAAAACCCAAAGTTTATTTCACAAAAAAAGCAAGATACAACAAAATAAACCAGAACTATTTACAAATAACACAAAATTAGAGATTTTGAAACACACAGGAAAATATAATGCCATTAATCTCAAAAACACTACTTTACAGATCCTAAAAAAAGGTACACAGTATCCAAAAGCATTCCTTGTACAGTACACTCCAGAGAAAAACCTCTTCGTCTAATATCTCGATAGGCTTAAGTTAAAAATGACGTGTAACAAAAGCCATGATGCACAATTGTTTATCTTGTTCACTCATAAACCTCCTGATGTAAACAAAACCCATTAGTTCTGAAATCTACCACTCTATCAAAATGCTTGAAAAGGACTTTTTTCACTAAAGGTTGAGAGGTAACAATATAAAAGTTTAGAAAATAATGAGGGGTATAGATAGGGTTAATGGTAATTGTCTTTTCCCTAAGATGGAGGATTTCAAGACTGCAGTGCATATTTTTCAGGTGAGAGGAGAGAGATTTTAAAAAGTTATGGGGGTGATTTTTTTACATAGGGTTCGTCCTGAGGAAGTCATGAATGTTGGTACAATTGCAACATATAAAAGACAATCAGAAATGTACATGAATAGAAAGGGTTTGGAGGAATATGGGCCAGGAGCAGGCAGGTGAGACTAGTTTAGTTTGGGATTATACTCAGCATGGACTGGTTGGACAGAGTCAATAATGGTTTGGTGTATAAAATGAGTCCTTCTCGTTTAAAGAAGAACACCACTTAACTTTTTGGCTGGTGGTCAGTCAGCCAAAAGGCATGACTTCCTGTTCATGTTTTAAATTTATTACCTTACCTCCTGCTTTAAATTCATAAAAGGAATTTATTTCATTGTACCCATAGAGATTGGAAGGATACTGTCAAGTCCATATGAATGCAATGTACATTTTTGTAAAGAAGGCTAATCTCTCTTCAAATGGAAATGAAAGCCTGCAATGTTGCTCCCAGGATGGTTCTTGATGATTTACTTCAACTATAAATGCAGACAGCCTGATATGTTATCTAAGTCTCAACTACTATGGGAGCATATAGAATTTGATGAATCCTTGGACAACACAATGTGTTATTTTCAAAATAGAAAATGCAATCCTTCTGAGGGGAAACAGGAGATCACAACGAAATCCAGCATAATTGAATTAGTTTTGTGGAAATATGATCCATCAAAGAGTAACCCAGAAGCCACCTTAAATATTGATCTGTAAAGTACACACTATGACAGAACACTGAAAGGAACTTGGAATGACATCATTATGGAGAGGGCTTTCAACAGGGAGATGGAAACAAAGTAAATCAAATAAGTACTGCTGTATTGAGCATGTAGTCAAAGGACACAACCTGCAAAGTCATCAAAGTGAAGTTGAGATGGCCTCATACCCTCCTGGAATCTGTGCTTCTCAATACCTGTTGGAAAAACATCCAACAATTCAACTTCAGAAGCCATCACAGCTAATGAATTCAGATTTCAAAATTTCGGCCACTTCAATGTGAAAAGAGAATCTTCAAGCAAGTAAAATGTTTGCAGAAATATTAGACTGATGGCTCAAAGATACCCTATCTTTGAGCCAGAACATAAGAACTAGGAGCAGGAGTAGGCCAGTCCTACTTGAGCTCCACCATTCATTAAGATCATGGCTAATCTTTTCATGGACTCAGCTCCACTTACCTGCATTTTCACCATATCCCTTCATGGCTTTATTTTTCAAAAAACTATCTACCTTAGTTAAAAGCAATTACTGAAGTAGCGTCAACTGCTTCCCTGGGCAAGGAATTCCATAGATTAACAACCCTCTGGGTGAAGAACTTCCTTCTTAGTTCAGTTTTAAACCTGTCTCCTCTAATCTTGAGGCCATGCCCTCTTGTCCCAGTTTCACCTACCAGTGGAAACATCCTATCTATTTCTAATTTATTGATTCCCTTCATAATTTTATGAGTTTCTATAAGATCCCCCCATGCTTCTGAATTCCAATGAATATAATCCCAACCTATTTAGTCTCTCCTCATAAGCCGACCCCCTCAACTCCAGAATCAACCTAGTGAACCTCCTCTCCACTCCCTCTAGTGCCAGTACATCCTTTCTTAAGTAAGGAGACCGGATCTACACACAGTACTCCAGGTGTGGCTTCACCCGCACCCTGTACAACGTAACATTACCTCTCTGCTTTTAAACTCAACCCCTTTAGCAACGAAGGACAAAATTCCATTTGCCTTCCTAATTACTCGTTGTACCTGCAGACCAACCCTCTGTGATTCATGCACAAGGACACCCAGGTCCCTCTGTAAATCAGCATGCTGCAACTTTTTACCATTCAAGTAATAATCTATTTTGCTGTTACTCCTACCAAAATGTATGACTTCACATTTACTAACACTGTATTCCATCTGCCAGACCTTTGCCCATGCAATCTATGTATCTATATTCCTCTATAAAGTTTCACGGTGCTCTGCACATTTTGCTCTGCCACTCATCTTAGTGTTGTCGGCAAATTTTGACACTGTACATGTGATCCCAACTCTAAATCACCGATATAAGTTGTAAATAACTGTGATCCCAACACCGATAACAAGGCACACCACTAGTCACTGATTGCCAGCCAGAATAACTCTCATTTATCTCCACTCTTAGATTCCGGTCAATCAACCAATCCTCTATCCATGCTAATACTCTACCCCTAACACCATGCATCTTTATCTTATGCAACAACCTCATGTGCAGCACCTTGTCAAAGGCCTTTTGGATATCTCGGTACACCACATCCACTGGGTCCCCATTGTCCACCTTGCTGGAAATGTCTTCATAGAATTCCAAAAGATTTGTGAAGCATGATCTGTGCTTCATGAACCCATGCTGCATCTGTACAATGGGACAATTTCTTTCGAGATGCCCTGCGATTTCTTCCTTGATAATAAGCTCAAGCACATTCCCCACTATAGAGGTTAAGCGCACTGGTCTTTAATTCCCCATCTTTTGTCTACTTCCCTTTTTAAACAGTGGCGTCATGTTTGCTATTTTCCAATCTGCTTGTACTGCACCAGAGTCCAGCAAATTTTGGAAAATTACTACCAGTCCACCTAC
This sequence comes from Chiloscyllium plagiosum, assembly GCF_004010195.1. NCBI lineage: Eukaryota > Metazoa > Chordata > Chondrichthyes > Orectolobiformes > Hemiscylliidae > Chiloscyllium > Chiloscyllium plagiosum. Next base: position 31,587,506 of record NC_057723.1, on the reverse strand, counting down.
TATTTCTCCCGCCATCTCTTTTAGTACCCTGGGATGCATTCCATCAGGGCCAGGAGAATAATCTATATTTAGTTCCATTAGCTTACCCAACACTAACTCTTCTGTAATAATAGTTGTTTCCAGGTCCTCACCTACCTTCATCTCTTCACTTACTGGCATGTTATTAGTATCTTCCACTGTGAAGACTGATACAAAGTACCTGTTCAATGCCTCAGCTATTTCACCATATCCCATAACTAACTGCTCCTTCTCATCCTCTAAAGGAACAAACATTTACTTTAGCCATACTTCTTTATTTTATATACTTATAGAAACTTTTGTTATTCTGTCTTTGTATTCTGCACTTGTTTTTTCTCAAACTAGTTTTTTTTGTGGCTTTCTATTGACCTTTAAAGTTTTCTCAATCTCCTGCTGTTTTTGGCAACTTTGTATGCCTTCTCTTTCACTTTGGTAGCCTGCCTTATTTCCTCAGACATCCATGGAAAATTACCCCTCCTCTTACAGTCCTTCCTTCTCACCAGAATATACTTTTGCTGAGCACTTTGAAAAGTTTCTTTGAAAGTCCTCCACTGCTCATCAAATGTTGCGCTATAAAGTCTCTGTTTCTAGTCTACTTTAGTCAGGTCCTCCCTCATGCTATCATAGTCCCCCTTATTCAAGCATAGGACCCTGATATTGGATTTTATTTTCACACTATCCAGCTATATTTTAAATTCAATTATTCCAAGAGGATCACTGACTAGATTATCTAATTATGGAAACAGGCCATTTGGCCCAACAAGTCCACACCAACCCTTTGAAGAGCGACCCACCCAGACTCTCTCCCCTACCCTACCCTATATTTACCCCTGACTAATGCACCTAACACACTGGGCAATTTAGCGTGGCCAATTCACCTGACCAACACATCTTTGGATTGTGGGATGAAACCAGAGCACCCGGAGGAAACCCACACAGACATGGGGAGAATGTGCAAACTCCACACAGACTGCCAGAGGCAGGAATTAAACCCGGGTCCCTGGTGCTGTGAGGCAGCAGTGCTAACCACTATGCCACCTTGCCGCCCTTAAAATGAGGTCATTGATTATTCCTGTCTTAATACATAAGACCAGATCTAGGGTAGCTTGCTCCCTCGTCAGTTCCACTACATGCTGTTCAAGAAAACTATCATGGATACACTCAATGAATGCCTCCTCAAGCCTACCCTGACCGAGCTGGTTCAACCAATTGACAAGATTAAAATCCCCCATGATATTAGCCGTTCCATTTTTGCAGGTATTAGTTATTTCCTTGTTTATTGCCTGCCCCAATTATTTGGTGGCCTATAGACTACACCTATCAGTGATTTTTTTTGTTCTTGGAATTCCTAATTTCCACCCAAATAGATGTGACCTCATGCTCCATAGAACCTATATCATCTCTCAGCACTGCCTTGATATCATTCTTGAATATCAGAACTACACCATCTCTGTTGTAGTCCTGTATGTTCTTCCAAGTAGTCTGGTACTCCTGGATATTTAATTTCCAGCCATGACCATTCTGCAACCATGTCTTTGTGATGGCTACCAAATCATGTTCATTCACGATGATTTGTGCCATTAACACATCAACCTTGTTTCGCATGCTACGCGCTTTCAGATAAAGTGTCTTTATGCTAGCTTTCTTACCATCATGATTCACAACATCTCTAACATCGCCTGAGTTATCCTTCATTTTTGCTTCTAACATAGTCTGCCTTTAACTTAAACCCTCTTGCATACATGCTAACCTGCTGCTTACCTTTGCATTTATCACCATACTTCCTGTTACCTTCCCTTTCCCTTCCCCCTCTCTGATTCACAAGCTAAAAGTCCTAGTGACCACCTTATTTATCCTTTTCACTCCAACACTGGTTCTAGATCAGTTCAGGTGGAGATCATCCCATCAGTACAGATCCCCCCGATTCCAAAACTGATGCCAATGTCTCATGAAATGAAACCCCTCTTTCCCACATCATTTCCTTGGCCACGTGTTTACTTCCCTAATTTTTCTTGTCCCTAAGCCAATCTGCACATGGCTCGGGCAGTAATCTGGTGATTATGACCCTTGAGGACCCATTCCTTAATTTCGTTCCTGGTGCTCGATAATCCCCAAACAGGTCCTCCATCCTACCTTTGACTATGTTGTTAGTCCCAGCGTGGACCACAACAACTGGATCCTCCCCCTCCCGCTCCAGTATCCTTTCAAGTCGGTCAGAGATCCTACACCCTGGCACCAGGCAGGCAACACACATTACGGAACTCCCAATCTGGCTTGCAAATGATACCATCTGTCCTCGTAATAATGGAATCCCCTATAATTACCATTGTCTTTTTGCTCCCCCCACTTGAATGGCCTTCTGCATCATGGTGCCACGGTCAGTTGGCTCAACCCCCCGCAACCCTCTTCCTGTTGAGGTTATACCTGTTGAGGTTCCTCTGCTCCTGAGCTCAGGATCCCTCTACCTGCCCCATTGCACTCACACCCTGTTGTCCATGATCACTAACTGAATTTGAATTACTTAATCTATCAGGTGTGACTGCCTCCTGAAACAAAGAATCCAGGTAACTCTCCCCCTCCCAGATGTGCCACAGTGTTTGAAGCTCAGATTCCAGATCATCAATGCTGATCCAGAGCTCCTCCAGCAACCAACACTTGCTGCAGATGTGGTCAGTGCCATTTGCAATTGGATCAGCCAGCTCCCACATCATACAGCTACAGTACATCACCTGACCAGCCATCTCTACCTAGTTAATTAATATATACAAATTGAGTTAAATAGTTTCTAGTACTTCTCTGCTGTCCAAATATATTGCTGGCAGCTCCCCACCCACCACCGGTTGCTCACCTTCCCAACAGCCTCCTGCTCGATGCTCCCGCACTTCCTGCTGCTGGAACAATAGTGGCGGGCCCTGACGCTAAAAGTGAGTTTTTACATTTTTTGCTCACCTTACCAACAGCCTCCTACTGGATGTTCCTGCACTTCCTGCTGCTGAAACAACCCGAAGATTTGATTCAGGTTCCATTTGCCCTTCAAGTGTGTTATAAACTCTATGAACAGGTTGATGAGAAAATATTGACAAGAGCTTGGTTATTGATTTATTTAATATGCTGTCATTTATACCTAGGTGCGGTGAAAACTGGATAATGTCACCATGTTCTAGCATCATCTTGGATTACAGAATAAATTGCTGAATAAATTCTATAGAATCTTAGAACTGTAGAGATGTACAGTATTGAAACAGACCCTTTTGATCCACTTTGTCCATGCCAACTAGGTATCCTACATTAATCTCATCCTATTTACCAGCATATCCCTCTAAACCCTTCCTATTCATATACCCATCCAGATGCCTTTTAAATGTTGCAATTATACCAGCCTCCACCACTTCTTCTGGCAGTTCATTCCATACACGCATCAACCTTTGTGTTAAAAACGTTGCTGTTTAGGTCCCTTTTAAATCTTACCCCTCTCATCTTAAACCTATGCCTTCTAGATTTGGACTCTTCCACCCCAGGGAAAAGACCTTGACTATTCACCCTATCCATGCCCCTCATGAGTTTATAAACTTCTATAACGTCACCCCTCAGCCACCAATGCTCCAAAGAAAATAGCCCCAGTCTATTTAGCCTCTCCCTATAGCTCAAACCCTCCAACTGCAGCAATATTCTTGTAAATCTTTTTGTACCTTCTCAAGTTTAATAACATCTTTCCTATAGCTGGCAGATCTTAATTGATGCAGTATTCTAAAAGTGGCCTTACCAATGTCTTGTACAGCCACAACATTACCTCCCAACCCCAATAATCAATGCACTGGCCAATAAAGGCAAGTCTACCAAATGCCTTCTTCATTACCTTGCTTACCTGCAACTCCACTTTCAAGCAACTATGTACCTGCACTCTAGGGTCTCTTTGTTGGACAATATGCCCCAGAACTTAACCATTAAGTGTATAAAGGCAGAGGAGGTGACCTGGGGGTTGCAGTGAGAGAGAGAGAGACTCACTGACATTCTTGTGGAGAGAGGAGGAGAACTTCTTCAAGGTAGGCATCCTTGTAAGAGGATTCGCAGTAAGGTTAAAATCAACTAGGCAAAAGTGAGGACTGCAGATGCTGGAAACCAGAGTTTAGATCAGAGTGGTGCTGGAAAAGCACAGCAGGTCAGGCAGCATCTGAGGAGCAAGAAAATCGACGTTTCGGCCAAAAGCCCTTCAGACCCAGATTGACCATTGTCTTTTCATAAGACAGTCCCACATTTCTGGAAAAACATCAACTGGCTTCAGGTCAACCAATAGAGTCCTTGGTTGTCTTTCGACACCGCCAATCGAAATGGAGCAGGGATGGAGGTGTACAGGGCCCCGGCCTCCCACAGTGTGCAATTTCCTGTTTAATCACACTTGGAATGCTATATGAACTTTTGATCTCCTTATCCCACGAAGGATACCACTGCCCTGGAGGGAGTGTGAAAAAAGTTCACCAGACTTTTTTCCAGAAAGGTGGGACTGTCCTATGAAAAGACAATGGTCAATCTGGGTCTGTGTTTTCCACAGTTTCAAAGTATAAGAGATAAGTTCATTAAAACATACAAAATGATTAAAGGGACAGTCAGGGTGAATGCAGTTAAGATGTGGGCTTTTAGTCTTTAGAACATTTAAAGTGGAGAGTAATAGGTTTCTGATTATCAGAGGCTTAAAGGGTCATGGGGATAGTTTGAGTAAAAGCATTGAAGTGTGTGATTGGGACTGTTGCGGCAAAGTTGTAGTGTCCCTTACTCTGATCCAGAATGCTTGGGTTCAAGTTCCACCTGCTCCAGAGGTGTGTCATAACACCTTTGCTCAGGTTGATTAGGAAATATCTTGACATATTTGATTAGCATTGGTCATATTAACTTGGGGCACACTCAAAGGCTTGAATGGCTCACCCCTGTTCCTACATTCCTAGGCTTGCAAAACTGAAGCTGCAAGTACAAAGAGATGGAGACCAAAGACAGCTTGAAACTGCTGGGAAAACTTCCCCACTGCCTAACAGCAGCCAAAATACTTATCTCCCTAAAATAGGTCGTGAACTCCTAAAATTCTCCAAATTTGTTCCCAAATTACTCAGACAGAAAGGTGCAATCCTTATTTACTACATAAAAAAAATAGAATTGTTACAATTATGAAGTGTGAATTCTGATGATCCAGGATCTGGAAAAGCCCAAGAGATTTGTTCCATCCTATTCCCTGCAAATTGAACAAATTCTAAACAGGTAACCATTCATGCCTATGAACTCATATTAGAAGAACATCTTCAGTAATTCTGAAAATTCTGAAGGAAACCCACACAAATGTAACTAAAATTTTCAGGAATCAAACAGATTGTAGTCAAGTGATGGGTATTTGTTAAAAGTCATGATTGACCCAGAGCACCATAAGGCTGCTCTGTCATTAGAGAGCGAGTGAGAGAGCGAGAGAGAGAAAGAGAGAGACAGACCAGACAGAGAGACGACTAATGATGAGCGTAACCTGAAGGTCACCCAATTCAGGCGAGGGGAAAAGTTGACAAGGCAAGACCTTCAAAACAAAAGTCAGCAGTCAGTTAGGCAGTTGACTTGACGACTAGTTTGTGATGCATAGTGATGCCAAAAGCACCAATTCAAAGCCCAGACTGGCTGAGGATGCCTCAAAGGTCTTGTCTTCTCATCCTCACCTCTCACCTGATCAATGGTGACTCTCAGGTTAAACTCACTGTGAATCACCACTCTCTAATGAGAAGCAGTCCTCTGAGACTATGGCAAATTTAATCTCTAAGAATACTATACTTACATGGGATTAAGATAATTGGTGTTATTAAAGGAGTTTAAAATTTCTCCCCTGCAATAGTGAAATGCCCTTTGAGAAACAGGAAGTTACCTCAGCATGGGAGCTGTTGTGATGGTTGAGGACTATGAACTCACCTACAGACACTGAATCACAGCAGGTATGGTTTGAATAGTCTGTCTCAGCAGGGGAAAGAGAACAGGGAGAGAGAGGAAAAATGAATTAATCCTAAAGAAAGAATAGGGAGGAACAGAAAACCAATCTCCAACTTTTACAAGAAGAAAATAGAAGGCAGAGCTAGAGGATAATTATTTTAATTGTGGCAAACAAGTTCACATAAAAGACTATTGCTGACATACAAAGAGACCCATAGGTAACCCTACAATACACATCTAAATTAATAAAGGACTAACCCCTTTGAGCAAACATGAACAAAGGCACAGAAACCTTCCCTGAGTCCGTCTGTAAACGGAAATGGCCCCTAGTGATTCCAATGAGCCAGGAAATGTCATTGACATATTCTATGTACTGGGTGTATGCAGACACAGCTGGTGAGATGAATTGGGAATGTCCACAAAACAACAGGATAACTTCAAGAATGATGGTCAAAAGACCAACTGAAGATCGTGGGGAGGTGCCATGGATGAAAATTCACCTTAAGAGTGAACTCATTACTGGATTGGTGACAGTAGGGATTATCTCAAACTTAGCCATTCAAAGAGTTGACCTCTTCTTAGGAGATGACCTCACAGACTGGACTGTGTGAACTGAGAGGAAGGCTCAAATAATTGGAGGAGAAACTGAGCCTCCAAGACTCAAGACTAAATTAAAAGACTGAATAGGCTGAACAATTTCAGGTTTAATCTGAGATTGCTGGAACTGTTTCAGAAGCATTGAGTGGCAAGATGGCTAAATGGATAGCACTGCTGCCTTGCAGATCCAGGGACTCAGTCTGATTTCAGCTTTGGGTGACTGTATATGTGGAGCTTCCTTGTTCTCCCAGTGTCTGCGTGGGTTTCCTTCATGGGCTCCAGTTCCCTCCCAGAATTCAAGGGATGCAGGTTATATAGCTTGCCATGGTTAATAGCCCTGTAGTGTCCAGGGATTGGACAGGCTGGGTGGGTTAGCCACAATGAATGTAGTGATATGGAAACAGAGTGGGGACTGAGTTTGTGTCGGAGGCTCTTTGGAGGGCGAGTGCAGATTTGATTTCTTTTCGCACTGTAGGGATGCTAGGATTCTAAGCCCTACAGTAGACCATGCAATCCATAAAGGTGGAAACAGCTGAGCTAAGGTCCACAGAATTAAACAAGGAAACCTTCAAGCAGGGAGAAAACAAAGAGAAAAATGTCTTAGTTAGTTGAAACACCCAAGCAAAGTCATTTGTTAGATAAGAGGATGAAAGCCATGCCCAGTGAGTGGAAAAAGGCAAAATCAACTATACCTTTCTTTGCAGAGTTGTGGCCTAATGTTGCAGGAACCTAGGCAATTCTACTGAAACAAGATGGCTCAGTACAGCTTCCACATAATTAGGATAAAATAATGTGAACTGAAAGATAAGCTCAAGTGACTGGAGGAGAAAGTGATTCCTCATACCAATGGATATCATTCAGACAGTACCAAATATAGTCGGATATTATTGGAACCAAGCGAAGCTGAAAAATGTAATATGTTTAAAGGACAAACTCAACGAGAATATCAAATATTTCATCTTGAACTGAAAAAAAATCACCTGAATGACAGTCTTGTAACAGCAAAAAGAACTGATAAACAAAACATGAAAGAGTTATTCGCACAGTAAATTGATTGCTAATTTATTATCTCAGAGAGAAAAATGAGCAGGAGGCACTTCCAAACCGAGAAAAACAACAAGTAAGCTAGCTGCAAATTTGCTCTGGTACATTAATTGTAGGCATTAATGGAAAAAAGCCATGAATAGCAAATGTACAGAAACTACAATGTTGGGAAAACTAGGAAGAAGAAAGCTAACTTAAAATGTAAGGGAAAGCTGTGTTCCATCAACCATCTATATGTCCAGAAAAATCACGTGTATTTCATAGAATCATAAACACTTAGAGCATAAAAGGGGCCATTCAACCCTTCAGGTAGATGTCAATCAATAAAGATCAGATTACACATATCGCTTTTGGCTCATAGACAGAAGAGGGACTTACAAGTGAATACCTAAACGGGCAGCACAGTGGCTCAGTGGTTAGCACTGCTGCCTCACAGCACCAGGGACCAAGGTTCAATTCCAGCCTTGGGCGACTGTCTATGTGGAGTTTGAACATTCTCCCCGTGTCTGTGTGGGCTTTCTCTGCATGCTCCAGTTTCCTCCCACAGTCCAAAGATGTGCAGGTTAGGTGAATTGGCCATGCCAAATTGCCCATTGTGCTAGGTGCATTAGCCAGAGAGGAATGGGTCTGGGTGGGTTACTCTTTCGAGGGTCAATGTGAACTTGTTGGGCCAAATGGCCTGTTTCCACACTGTAGGGAATCTAATCTAAATACTGTTTACATGTTCTGCACACTTTGGACCCTTTCAGGCCATGACTACCAGTCTGCCACCGACTCTCTGAGTGAAATAACTTCTCTTCAATTCTCCTGTTATCCTTCAATCTCTTTCCTTAATTAAATGTCCCCTGGTTATTGACCCCTCAATTAATGGAAAAACTGTTTTCCTACACACCCTATCTCTGCCCCTCACAACCTTATACACCTTCATTTTGTATCCTCTCAAACTCTACAGCTCCAAAGAAAGCAATGCCAGCTTGTCTAATCTTTCTTTGTAGCTCAGACGCCCCCCCCCAACCCAGGCAGCATCCTGGTAGATCTCAATCTCACTGTCTCTAGTGCAACCAGGAGACAGTAAAGACTGCAGATGCTGGAGGACAGAGTCAGTAGATGTGGAGCTGGAAAAGCACAGCAGGTCAGACATCATCCAAGGAGCAGGAAAGTCAGTGTTTCAGGCTGAAACCTTTTGTCAGTACTGGGGAGGGGGATGGAGCACAGAAGTATATAGAGGGGAGGGAGATGGGCCTGGAGGAAGGGTAGATGGGATGGTGATGAATGTTGCAAGTCGGGGCTTCTATTGATTATTCAGTAGGACAGGTCAGGAAGTTGAGGAGGAGGGGTAGGACTAGACATGGGATAGGCTGGGTGAGGAGGGAAGCTGGTAAAGTTGTTGTTGAGGCCTTTGGGCTGTAACCTTCCTAGGCAAAAGATAATATGTTGTTCCTCCAATTGCCATTTGAGTTTACTCTGACTGTGGAGGAGGCCAAGGATAGACATCTCACTGGGGGAGTGGGAGGGGGGAATTAAAGTGGATAGCATCCGGAAAATTGAGTTGTTCAATGCATGAAAATCACTTCCTGAGTCTGTGTTTGGTCAACACAATTTGAGGAGACCACATCGGGAGCAACGGATCCAATAGATGAGGTTGGATGAGATGCAGGTGAATCTCTGTCAGATCTGGAAGGATTGTCTAGGGTCTTGAGCAGAGGTGAGAGGGGAGGTGTGGGTACAGGTGTTGCACCTCTTTCAGTTGCAGGGAAAGGTATTGGGTGTGGGGGAGAAGTTGGTGGGGAGTGTAGAGTAGATGAGGGGGTGTCCCTGCAGAAAGTAGACAGGGCAGGGAAGGAAATATCTTTTGGCAGTGGGGTCTGATTGGAGGTGGCAGAAATGTTGGAGGATGATGCATTGGATTTGGAGGTTGATAGGGTGGTATGTGAGGACTAAGGGGATTCTATCTTTATTGTTGTTGGGGGATGGTTTTTGAGGGCAGGAGATGGAGGAGATGTGGTTGGGGGCATCCTTAATTACTGAGGAGAGGAAACTACAGTCCCTAAATTAGGAGGATATCTGGGATGTCCTAGAGTGGAACAACTCATCCTGGGAGCAGATCTTGCAGAGCAGAGGAATTGGGAATTTGGAATAGCATTTTTGCAGGAGGGTGGGTGAGAGGAGGTGTGGTTGAGATAGTTGTAGGAGTCAATGGGTTTGAAATGGATATCAGTGGTGAGTCTGTTTCCAGAGATGGAGACAGAGAGGTCTAGAAAGGAGAGGGGAGTATCAGAATGGTCTAGGTAAATCCTTCCTTTAATGTAGTAACCAGAAATGCACATAGTGCTCTAGTTGTGGCCTAACTAATGTTTCATATAATTCCAGCATAACCATTTTGCTTTCATGTTCTGTAACTCAACCCTAGAAGCAAGTATTCTATTTGCCTTCTTAACCACCTTACCCACTTGCCTGATTATCTTCAGTGTCTGTGGAGATGCACATCAAAGTCCCTGTGATCTTCAGTACTTTCCAGAATCCGACTATTCATAGTGTAAAGTGCCAGAAAAAAAGAATTGATGGGGCATTCATGCCCTCCCAGAATTTGTTCTATCAAATCTCCCATGAGATAACTTCCAACTATACAATTACAGTACAGCGAAATCACAGCTGCTGAATTCGGACTTCAGGTTTTCAGCCTTCTGCTATTCAGAAAGGGAAAAATTCAAGGAATTAACAGGTGTGCAATAATAGCAGAATGAGCTTATTCTGTACTGTCTCTATAATCTTTGTATCTATATTTAATCATGGTATCATGTTTTAAATTAGTAACTTGCAGCAATATTTAGGTCCTAAATTAATGTCTGATCTTGTTTAATACTTAAGCTTTGTAAATGGAAGACAACAGACAAGACATCAGTTTAGTCTTTCATCTGAAAGATGGCTTATCTGACGGTACTCTTTAAGTGTTTACCTATCAGCAGCCTTCATTACATGTTCTAGTTGCTGGAGTGGGACTTGCACCCAAAACCTTCTGATTTGGATGCTGTGGTACTTTTACTGAGCCAGTTTTAAATTTTTGCTAATTTATGAGAGACCAAGTTGTGTAGTGACCAACCAGTAATGTAAGAGAAGCATTTTTCTCAAAGTGTCAAACTGGGCATGGGCATAAAATACTGGGTCAATATATTGTTGGATGATAAATGTATGGGTAAAAATTCTGTGTCTGAACTTTCCATAGGTAGCTGACTATTGAACGGACATTTTTCAGATGACTGGCAAAACAAAATGGCAAAAGTGAGGACTGCAGATGCTGGAGATCAGAGTCTAGATTAGAGTGGTGCTGGAAAAGCACAGCCAGGTCAGACAGCATCTGAGGAGCAGGAAAATCGACATTTCGGGCAAAAGTCCTTCATCAGGAATGAAGGCTCTCTGCCTCATCTTTCGACTCGGAACACTTCAATCCCAGGGCATCAATGTGGACTTCACCAGTTTCCTCATTTCCCTTCATTTCCACCTTACCCCAGTTCCATCCTTCCAGCTCAGCACCATCCTCATGACCTGTCCTACCTGACAATCTTGCTTCCCACCTATCGGCTCCACCCTCCTCTCTGACCTATCACCTTCATCCTCACCTCCATCCACCCATTGTACTCTTGGCTACCTTCTCCCCAGCCCCACCCACCTCCCATTTATCTCTCCACCCTTTGCCCTAAACGTCGATTTTGCTGCCGCATGGATGCTGCCTGATCTGCTGTGCTTTTCCAGCACCACTCTAATCTAGGCAAAACAAAATGGGCAAGAGTTCAGATCTTCTGGAACACTGTTCACGTTGCCCAAGCAGTTTTTGTTCATGACCAGAAGATGGCGCACCAATCTTTGACATAAACAGCAACTTGTGCATTTCCGGCTTCATTCACTTTTTTAAAATGACGCGTTTATGTAGCATCTTTCATGACCAAGGACACCTCAAGTTTCTTTGGAATCAATAAGTACTTGAAAAGTGCGGTCACTGTTGTACTGTAATAAATCGAGCAGCCAATTTACATACGGGAGTGTAATCGGGACAAGATAGTTTGTTCTTTGTGAGGGATGAATATTAATAAACCCGGGGATAAATATTAGCAAAGAGTACACCACCAACAGTGCAATGGTGTCTACCTTCGAGTTCTGCTGCAGAACCTGAGCCTACAGCTTTCCAACTCAGAGGTGACAATGCTGTCAACAGAGCCATCGCTGATAGTCGAAAAAACCGAGTGAACTGCGGATGCAGGAAATCAGAAACAAAACCAGAAATTGCTGGAAAACCTCAGCAGGTCTGGCAGCATCCGTGGGGAGGAATCAGAGTTAAAGTTTCGGGTCCAGCGCCGATTAATCACTATGCATTCAGTAATGTCACAGCCTGGCTGCTAAACATCACAGACTGAACAACTTCACCCAAAAAATCCTTCTCATGAGAAAACAAATCATTTCACTCCCAATCACCAAAATTCTCCTTTTGACAAATATGGATTTTAGGCACCATATCAAAACAGATGTCAAGAACTCGCGTGAGGGTTTCCCCTTTCAAACTGCATGAAGATGGACTTAAATTCTGTGATAGTCACCTCTTCAGTGCTCTGTCTGTACGGAGATTGGCCTGTGATCACATTAAAAACGACTGTACGTTGTTTTAATGCTCATTTCCTATTCCTTTTATTCTTCGGGAGATTTCAGAATTGAACTTTGCACTCAGAAGCAGATTTGGGGATATTTCAATGCTCTCCGCTCTATGGATATAATCTTACTAACCCGGGCTCAGAAAACGAAAATCTGATCAGCCCTTGTCCTCTGTGAACGTAAAAGTACCTCTGTGAGCGAATTGTGTCGTCTGTAGCAGTTATTTTGGTGTAGAGTATTTGTCTCGATTCTGCCCTGTTTCTTATCGTACGTAGGAGCTAGGGGGTTCATACAATAGACATTCCTATTCATTACATTTGATTGCAGAAGAGAGGGCTTTCTGGATCAAATTTTTAAAAATAATAATTATAATAAATTCTTAAATAGAGTGGATGCCAATAGTATAGTTACAGCCGTGTCAATATGTAAAGCGCAGCGGTTAGATTTGACGATTTAAAAATGCCCTCACTTCGAAAGCCCCATTGGTTCGTAAAGCAACAGGAGTGGAGAAAGTTGAGTGGGTCTGATTCTGAAGTATAAGCACGGCATGCCATCAAAAATGATCAAGTTAGCACTGAAGTAATTGGGGTCAAACAGTCTACACTGCTTGAGTAATTATGTAATCTATCCTTAGCACTCTGACATTTAGACAGAAAATTCTGGATTTTAGCTAATAGTGGGTCGGAATGCATTATTGCACGGGTTCTTCCACTTCAGATGTTAAATGGGTGGACATATGGCTCATCTCCATCCTACAGGCTCTTCTGTTTTAAAAAAAAACTGCTTCCAAAGATTCCGATTGTGTGACAAATCACGTTCCAGCATGAACCATGCATAAAGGCTGTAAGATTTTGGATCATTACCTCCAGACAACGGCTTTATCAGACTGAAAGGGAGTTTGCAGGATCGCCTGCTCACGGACTGACCTCCACTTCTCAATTTCCCTATTGTTTGTGTAATGCAAGTTATTGCACTTCTCAACCATATGGTTAATTTGAACCTCTGAGGTGATGCGGTGCGGATAAAAAAAAACCGCACACAAACATATTAATAGCTAGTTAGATAAATCCCTTTAGACACCTTAGGGTGCGCTTACAAATAGAGTGTTCCTTATTTTCTCATTTTTTTGAATAAAAATCAACTTAATTCCAACACAATGCAAGGCCTGCAACTGATATATGAAGGCTAAACGATGGAGCCACCAACACATCAAGGATTGCAAATCATTAAAATCTACTGAGCCGGTCAAGTCCTTTCAAACGTTTAAAAACAGAACCCGTGAAACCATAGATCCTAGAGACAAAACTACAAAAGAGTTGGTTTCCATAGCTGTTGTAAGCATCAGCGTCGTGTTTTTTTTTCGACTAAGATGAAGGGGAGCCCTCAGAGTGTCGAGCGCCCTATACTTGCACAATTGGTCTACTGAAGTAAGGAATTAATTACCATTCAGGAGTAATGGCCCTATTCTGTCTAGGCTGGGTTGTATTTATAACGGCAGTATAAATAACAAAAAACAACTCTTGTGGCTCTGGCGCTTCGACACGCCAAAGGAAGGATTAGGCTACGGATTAACATTTTAAACTCAACCAGACTTTCTGACTCAGAGATTCTGGGGCAGTAATCGCATTACGGCCTTGGATTAATGATTGCGTACTCCAAACTTCAATTTTAAAATCAAATTGGTTAAAGTTGTATGTGTCTTTCATGGAGTTTCAAAAGGGTTGGAGTAGACAGGAACGTCGGTTGTATTAGAGGCTGCGATAAAACTGAGCAGTTCTTTTCTTCCAGAGTTGGTTTGTTTTAATTCCTGATCGTTTATCCCTTATTAAAGTTCGCTGAAGAAATGGGTACAAGAATCAAGCACCTGCCATGTAAATTTCTCCAGTTCTGCTATGGTCTCAGTGACGTACCCCATTAAAAGCTTCACTGAGTTTGTGTCTATGAGTGTGCTCTTAGTGTGTATGGCGATGCTTTTGTCTATAACAAGTAAATGCTTGGTTCTGGCGCCTGTATGAATGTAGGTGCATATTTGTTTATGTGCCCGTTCCTATACCATTGCTTTCATGATTCTGTGGATTTGTGCATTTGTGGGTTTTTTTTTCGCAGATATGTCTACTTGTATTGTCCCATATATCACATAAGATATAGGCTCGTGTGTTTTTATATTTTGTGTGCGGCGCTATTTTTCAAACGGAAAGTGTGACTTATGTGCAGTCTAACTGTCCCCAAACTCTTCACGTCAGTTCAATAATCCCTTTGTAACTAGGTGATGGTCGGGGTGAAAAAAGTTAATTGTCCTTTACTAATTTATCCCAGTGGCCAAAACATTTTTTTTTCTCAAGCGCGCAGTACTTTAGGTTCATAAACGTGTATATTTTGTCGAAATTTTCAATTCCGGAAAATTCAAAAGAAAAGTGATATGTGACATGGAACTCTCTAATCGGTTGTTTTCAAATGAATTAAGCCGAAATTTAATTAGCGTATCCGCAATAAATCAATAGTTTAACCAATGATTGTAGCAACCTGCAAAATTAGTAGACTATGGTTTGCGGAATTGGGTGATGATAAATTAGATTAGATTACTTACAGTGTGGAAACAGGCCCAACAAGTCCACAACGTCCCGCCGAAGCGCAACCCACCCATACCCCTACATTTACCCCTTACCTAACACTAGTGGCAATTTAGCATGGCCAATTCACCTAACCTGCACATCTTTGTGATTGTGGGAGGAAACCGGAGCACCCGGAGGAAATCCACGCAGACACGGGGAGAATGTGCAAACTCCACACAGTCAGTCGCCTGAGGCGGGAATTGAACCCGGGTCTCTGGCGCTGTGAGGCAGCAGTGCTAACCACTGTGCCACCGTGCCGCCCAACTTTGACTGATCGTAAACCTCACTTCCCACAGAGCCCCATAGATTGAATTGGAGTTGCATCAAAATGATCAGTTAGAAACTTCCATGTGCCGAAATCTAAACTGGCATGCACCTTGCAGAAATCCCCTTTATTTAGTCAAAGAGTCATAGAGATGTATAGCATGGAAACAGACCCTTCGGTCCAACTCGTCCATATCAACCAGATATCCCAACCCAATCCAGTCCCACCTGCCAGCACCCGGCCCATATCCCTCCAAACCCTTCCCATTCATATACCCATCCAAATGCCTCTTAAATGTTGCAATTGTACCAGCCTCCACCACTTCCTCTGGCAGCTCATTCCATACACGTACCCTGTGTGAAAAAGTTGCCCCTTAGGTCTCTTTTATATATTTCCCCTCTCACCATAAACCTATGCCCTCTAGTTCTGGACTCCCGGACCCCAGGGAAAAGACTTTGTCTATTTATCCTACCCATGCCCTGCATGATTTTATAAACCTCTATAAGGTCACCCCTCAGCCACCGACTCTCCAGAGAAAACAGCCCTAGCCTATTCAACCTTTCCCTACTGCTCAAATCTTCCAACCCTGGCAACACTCAGATTAATTTCAGAGAGAATTCAATCTGTATCCCAACCCCTTCGAACCCTTACCCCGGTTATTTTCCTCGAGGTATGTCGCAAGGTGGGGGAATCCAAAACTATAGGGCATAGGTTTAGGATGAGAGAGGAAAGGGACCTATGGGACAACTTTTTCACGTAGAAGGTGGTGAACGTACGGAATGAGCTGCCAGAAGAAGTTGTACAATTACGACATTTAAAAGACATCTGGACGGCTATATGAATAGGAAGGGTTTAGAGGGATCTGGGCAAAATGCTGGCAAATTAGACTAGGTTAATTTAGGATATCTGGTCGGCATAGACGAGCTGGGCTGAAGGGTCTGGTTCCGTGCTGTACATCTCTCTGACTCTATAGATAGCAGACATTATGATATATTGGACTGTGTAGGTTGTTTCCTCTTTGTTGAGGCTACCGCGCTGAGGGTGGAGTGCGGGTTGTGGGGGTTGGGCATGTGGAACTGGTGATGATGAGGACTTGCATTTCATGTACTGTGGTTCATCCCATCAGCAAATCTCCCTGGTAACTCATCCGAGCCGAATACTTGGGAGGATCATAGGTACACAAATCTGAAACATAAAAAAAGACATACGGATTAATGAATGTCGAAATGTGAACTTGGCGCCTTCCTCCGAATCTTAGCGCAGTTCAAACTGTCGAGATCGTTAACGTTTTAAATCGCTCCACAGGGCTCTGCAAGGCTCCACCCCAAAACAAGCCGCGTCAAAACTATTAGAATCTGTCAGCAGTCATATCCTTGTTATCGTGAGCAATTTAGAGAAAATGTGCATGTTGAAAATTACTGGTTCCAAAAATCTGTGCCGTTAACAGTGCATGGAACTACTTCCAATAATGCTTATAACGCCCAGAGAAAGAATTCAATAAGCATTTAATTGCATTTAAAAAGTCAGATTGGGCCACAATTGTACTGCGCATGTCAATAAGCAATTTGTCAACCTTTTCAGAAAATTCACTAAATCGATGCAAGTTGTTAATGCTTATTTTGTTGCTTTAAGAGTCCGAGGTTTTAAATTGAGGTAAACGCCTCGATATACAAACTAGTGCGAACTTAAACGAAGCACATTTTCTCCTGTAACTAATCATCATCATCACTGGGTGCACAAATTGTGTTGATCCCGAGCGGTTTCTCCAAAGTCTAAAGTCTGACTGAAAGCGAGTATGGACGTGTACAATAATGGCCTACACATTGTGGAAGCGGTCGCCCCCTTCACGCTGCGAGTGCTTGAACTAAAAAAAACTGTCATTGGACTGTAACAAGCAGAAAGAATAGAGAAACAATGGATTTAGAAAGAGGTTTGGATAGACGACACGATGGGTAAGACTGAAAGGAGACAAGCTGCAGAAAAGAACAATGCACGGCTAATCGCTTTGATATATTGGACTCGCCCCAGGACCAAAAACATTATGTAATTATTTATAAATGACTTTTCCACTCATGGAAATAATATAACAGAATAGAAAGAAACTACAGGTTCCACGTTAAACTGTTTTTAAGGAGCGGGGACCCAGGATGTTCTAAACAAAATAATTAATGGTTTATTCCACAGCTGTCAGAATAATTTATACACCAACATGCCTTTGGTTTTATTCTATCCTTTGGCCCTGAGCTGTCTGCTCGACAGCATTCTATGGCCAAGCATGCACCTTACTGAAAATACCCGGAAACTCTTTGTTATGTTTGAACCAGCCAAAAAGCAGTTTTACATGTAAAACGATGCCTGTCTCTCTATCGCCCCATCTGTGCGTCTGCTCTTTCTAATAGATGCTGCCACTCGGAAATCTGTATCTCTGTCGCTCTTAATCCAATCAAACCTTTTTTTTCCCATAGTAAAATCGTGTTGGAAATAATTTTCCGATTAACAAGAAAGTATGCCTTTAATTTAATGAGAAGGGAACATGTTCTATAAGTATCACATTGTGTTCAACTGACCGTCGAACTAAAATCTCAGTGTTGGTCATGTTGGGTTTGTTAAGTGTGTGCTTTACACACGACAGTGTCTTCCATCTTGTCATGTTCAGCTTTTCAACAAATAAGTGGAAATCCAGATACAGGTGTCAATGCCGAGGAAAATTTTAATCTCAGAAAAGTTTCATTTTAACTGTCCTCCCCAAGACAAATAAACACCTGAGAAAATGAATTTTCCCACAATTTGAACTCGACAAAACAAAAATCTGATTGAAGCCAAGCTTCTCTGTTAACTTTTTTTCAAGTAAGCAGTTTTCCACCTTTTACTTGTATCCAAAGACGATAGACGTTTCTTTTTAATGTTTTCAAAAAGTTAATAACTTGAGAGTATCTGCAAACCAAACTCATTCGATTTCAACATCAAAATTAACTCTATAATTAAAATCTAAAGCAGCGTTTCGAATCTGTACGGTTAAGTATGACGTTTTCAATCATAGCCGAGCAGCATTTTATTCTTTCTGTCGAGTTTTTTTTTGAGGGGGTGGTGTGCAGGATGAAACGTAATAGTTTCCGGGCATTTTCAGTAAAGTGCATCCGTTTCCACGCAATACAATGTAGTAGACAGAAATCTATATGCAGAACAGAATAAATGATAGCACATCAAATAATCAGAACTCTTGTTTTCACTAAACGTTCGTGACCCTACAGTGAAATCATTTGAGTCTGCGGACTGTGGGTTCACGAAACACACTGAGGTTTGATTTCAAGTATTGGTTTAATTATGTATAGAAAATGAACATCCCGCCCCTCCCCCGCCCCCACCCCAGCTTCAGCACACGGATACATTAAAAAGAATCTCGATTTCATTCATTGCTATTCTGGAGAATTCAGCCAATCTGAGCCGGAGAAGGTTGAGATTTGATGTGAAAACTGCATTTTACAAACACATGATTAAGTTGTTATTGAGCATTCTGTTAGTAATTGGTGGTCGTGTGCACAGCCTGTGAGGTTGTTCGGTGACACAATGCAACTCGTTTTAACAGAAACCTTAGACCGTGAAGCAGACGCCAAGCTGTAAAGTACTGATGAACCATCTCTGATGGAACAACCCTCCCAAATGCTCGAACTACCAAACTTTATATTAAACGTCACAGAACGACACAGATAATTATTCAAAATTATCATAGTCGTTTTTACCAAAGTTAAAAGTTAAAAGGAACGACTGATTACTTTATTTGTCGTTTGCCTGATTAAAAGATTTGGTTAATAATTGATCCAAACACCCCACAATGGGAGCCTGAAGCCTGAATTTCACGTCTATCT
Source organism: Chiloscyllium plagiosum (assembly GCF_004010195.1). NCBI lineage: Eukaryota > Metazoa > Chordata > Chondrichthyes > Orectolobiformes > Hemiscylliidae > Chiloscyllium > Chiloscyllium plagiosum. The sequence goes on along the minus strand of NC_057723.1, from coordinate 31,568,511 downwards.
GTTCAGACAATGGAGGCTGTGATATGACTCAAGAGCGTATTAGAGTTAAGATGCACAGAAAATGAGTTTGGAGGTTGGTTGAATTCGAAAATAGTGTAAGGATGGTGCGTTTTGCTTTAAGCTCAGGGAATCAAATCGAATGTGCTTTGAAAATAAGTAAAGCCGCCATAGTCCAACTCGGCCATTGGGGTTGTCCTCTCAATAGAGAGAGACCACTGGTGGTGGTGGTTTTACCCGAGGGTCATCACGCCCCCAGGAGAGGTTGAAAAAGAGAGTCCTTCATTGTAACCTCACAACCGTTGTGGGAACTGAACCTCGGCTATTGGTATCACTCTGTGTCGTAAACCAGCCAACTGAGCCAACCGACCTCCCAACAAACATGTCTCAGGTCCGTAAATATACATTTAAAATAAGCGCAAATCTTTCTGGCGTGGAAAGTGTCGTTTGAAATTAGCTGTGCAGCAGGCGGGCGGTGGTGAGGTGAGGTACTGCGGCTCAGGTATGAGAATTTCCTGCTGCACTCCTGGACAACGCAAGTGAATCTCGATGGGATGCTTGTAAGAGAGTAGCGACCACGTGCAATCTGGTGATTATGCCATTATCTGATTCTTTCAATATGAATAATGGGCACAAGCGCAGATACCACATTGTCAAAAATGCAAGTGTCCACTGATTACTTTATCCTCTGGTGGAAACAGCAACTCCAGGGATTATGTAAGGTGTGTCGTTTAAAATTAAGAGTTCATTATGAGGATTGACATTTGACAGAAGCTGTTTCACAACGCTTAAACCGCGGAATAAGAAATGACGTGCAATTCCCAGATAAATCAGGTTCACGATTCCGTTGTTGAGAAGTGAACTCCACGTAATATTAGTTACCAAGGGCAGTCAGAAGAAAAAGGACATTAATCTTTAGCTTCCACCAATAAAACAATCACAACGATGACACCCAAGAGTGTTTTATCTTTCCGCAATATTGACAACGCTGAGATACAGAATTCACTGAACGCTGAAAGTTATCGTCTCCGGACCGGTGTTGGAGTGTTCTGATATATCCTGCCGTTGCACTACTGTGCAGATCCGTTCTCAATAATCGACAACATAAACCCAATTTGTGAGCAAATTCATGATGTGGGCCATTCCACCGAGAAAATGTAGTAACTTTCACAACGCATTTCACACACCACTCTTACACGCCACAGCAGACATAAAGGATATTAACTTGCAAACTTGGCCTACTTTCCAACACAGATGCCCTAAGGAATTTAAAAGAAAATGCATTTATATTGTACCTTTCACGAACTCTGCTTCCAATCCGCTTTATAAGCATCCAACTCCATGGTGAACTGTTGTCGCGGTGTTGGTACACGGACGTTCATGCACAAGCCAATTTTCTTCAAGTTGTTATTATCAAAGTTAAGAGATTATTTATAAAAAGTCTTTCACAAGATAATAAAAGCGATTACTTTGGTCTCAGAGCATAGTGATTTTTCTTTCAGCATGACCACTATACACAGTGGGCTAAGGTTCTCACGAAGGATTTTTCATCAATTAGTCTAACTCAGCTGTTGGAACCATTGCCTCTGAACTTAAAAGTCTCAGTTTAGGTTCCACTCAGGGTTTAAGCATTTCTTCTGGGATAACACTTCAGTTCCACTTTTTCCACAGGTTGCATGAGACATTTAGATGTGGCCATACTTGCTGTAGTCCTGTTAAAAATGACACTATTTGAGTAAACTTAGAAAGTTCTACTCGGAGTTATTTTAAACAACCTGTTTGTACACGTGTTTAGGGCAAGGGTGGGATTTGAAGCCAGACCTTCTAGCCCAAATGAAGGCAGACTTCCACAGTGCCAAAATACCCTGAAAGTTCTATTTGTAGATAGTGAGCCAACTAGTGGGTTTATGTTGTCGATTATTGAGAACGGATCTGCACAGTAGTGCAACGGCAGGATATATCAGAACACTCCAACACCGGTCCGGAGACGATAACCTTCAGTGTTCAGTGAATTCTGTATCTCAGCGTTGTCAATATTGCGGAAAGATAAAACACTCTTGGGTGTCATCGTTGTGATTGTTTTATTGGTGGAAGCTAAAGATTAATGTCCTTTTTCTTCTGACTGCTCAGATACTCCCCTGGAGCAAGTGGGACTTGAATACTAACCAGGGGACGCAGAAGTGGGGACAGTACCAGTGCACCGCAAGACCATTGAAGTTCTTCTCCTACGCTGACCAAAATGGCTCGCTGAACCAAAACACCAAAAGCAGATTTACTGGTCACATGGGATCATACTCCATTATGAAAGCTGGTGGACATTGAATTCAAATAATAAATCTGGAATGTAAAGCTCGTCGTAACATTTGTGACCATGATAGAAATCATCACCAATTATTGTAAATAAAAAGCTGACTCATTTTAGGGAAGAAAAACTTCTGTCATTATCCAGTTTTGTTTGTAACTCAAACCCCACAGTGACTCTTCACTGGTTTCTGAAACGGTGTCACAAATCATTTGATTCAAAGACAATGAAGGATGGATAACAAATGCTGGTCTTCCTAGTGATGCCAACATCTCAAGAAAGAATAAAAATGAATTCATCCAGTTGCTGAAGCATTTTCCAACTTTATGCCAAAAAGCTTTTGGATTTGCCAACATTGAAACATTCCTTCATTTAAACGTAAATCATTGCGTGTGAATTTCATTCAATCAATTCCAAGATAACCTTTATGGTGCTATATAAATGTATGCATCTGGTATTGTTTATATTGCAGCATTGTGGCACGATGTCAAAAAGACAAAGGTAAGGTTCCACATGGTAGACTGGTTAGTAAGGTTATATCACATGGAATGCAGGGAGAGCTAAGCATTTGAATACAAAATTGGCTCAAAGGTAGCTGACAGATGTTGGAGGTGGAGGGTATCTTTTCAGACTGGAGGCCTGTAACCAGCAGTGTGCTGTAAGGATTGGTGTTGGGTCCACTGCTTTTTGTAATTTATATAAATGGGTTGGATGTGAACATAGGAGGCATGGTTAGTACGTTTGTGAATGACACCAAGATTAGTGAACAGCAAAGAATGGACAATGGACCCTTGGTCAGATGGGCAAATAGGTGGAGGAGTGGCAGATCGAGTTTAATTTAGAGAAATGTAAGATGCTGTATTTTGATAAGACAAATCAGGACAGGACATATACGCTTAATGGTAAGATCTGGGGGAGTGCTGCCGAACAAAGAGACCTTGGGATGCAGGTTCTTTGTTCCTTGAAGTGGAGTCCCAGGTAAACAGGGTAGTGAAGAAGGCATTTTGTCTGCTTGCCTTAAATGGTCAGTGCATTGAGTATCAGAGTTGGGATGTTGTGTTGCGGCTGGACAGGACTTTGGCTAGGCCACCTTTGGAATATTGCATTCAATTCTGGTTTTTCAACGACAGAAAAGATGTGAAACTTAAAAGGGTTTGGAAAAGATTTACAAGGATGTCAAAAGGGTTGGAGGGTTTGAACTACAGGGAAAGGCTGAATAGGGTGGGGTTATTTTCCTGAAGAATAAGAGGCAAAGGGGTGACCTTATAGAGTTTTATAAAATCATGAGGATAGGGTAAACAAACAAGGTCTTTCCACAGGGTTAGGGGAGTCCAGAACTAGGGTGATTAGGTTTAAGATAAGAGGGGGAATATATGAAAGGGTTCTAAGGGGCAACTTTTTCACACAGAGGGTGGTCCGTGTATGGAATGAGCTGCAAGGGGAGGTGGTGGAGGCTTGAACAATTACAACATTTAAAAGGCATTTGGATGGGGACATGAATAGAAAGAGTTTAGAGAAATATGGGCCAAGTACTGGCAAATGGGACAGGATTAGATTAGGATATCTGGTCTGCATGTATGTGTTGGACTAAAGGATCTGTTTCTGTGCTGTACATTGGTATGAGGGAGAGAATAGGGCCCCTCAAAGATTAGCAAGGCAGTCTTTGTGTGGAACTGCAGGAGATGGGGGAGATACTAAACAAGTATTTTGCATCGGTATTTACTGTGGAAAAGGACACGGAAGATTTAGCATGTAGAGAAAAAGATGGTGACATCTTGAAAAAAGTCCATATTACAAAGGAGGAAATGCTGGATGTCTTGAAACGTGTAAAAGTGGATAAATCCCCAGGACCTGATCAGGTATACCATAGAACTCTGTGGCAAGCTAGGGAAGTGATTGCTGGGCCTTTTACTGAAATGTTTGTATCATCGATAGTCACAGGTGAGGTGCAGGAAGACTGGAGGTTAGCTAACGTGGTGCCACTAAGAAAGGTGGTAAGGTCAAGCCAGAGAACTATAGACCAACGAGCCTGACATCAGTGATGGGCGAGATGGTGGAAGGAATCCTGAGGGACTGGATGTACATGTATTTGGAAAGACAAGGACTGATTAGGGATAGTCAACATGGCTTTGTGCATGGGAAATCATGTCTCACAAACTTGATTGAGTTTTTTGAAAAGGTAACAAAGAGGATTGATGGGGGCAGAGTGGCAGATGTGATCTATAAGGACTTCAGTAAGGCAATTGACAAGGTTCCCCATGAGAGACTCGTGAGCAAGGTTAGATCTCATGGAATACAGGGAGAACTCACCATTTGGATACAGAACTGGCTCAAAGGTAGAAGACAGAGGGTGGGGGTGGTGGGTTGTTTTTCAGACTGGAGGCCTGTGACCAGTGGTGTGCTGCAAGGATCAGTGCTGTGTCCACTACTTTTTGTCATTTATATAAATGATTTGGATGCGAGCATAAGAGGTATAGTTAGTAAGTTTGCTGATGACACCAAAATTGGAGGTGTAGTGGACAGTGAAGAGGGTTACCTCAGATTACAACAGGATCGTGATCAGATGGGCCAATGGGCTGAGAAGTGGCGGATGGAATTTAAGTTAGATAAATGTGAAGTGCTGCATTTTGGGAAAGCAAATCTTATACACTTATGGTAAGGTCCTTGGGAGTGTTGCTGAACAAAGAAGCCTAGGAGTGCAGGTTCATAGCTCCTTGAAAGTGGAGTTGCAGGTAGATAGGATAGTGAAGAAGGCATTTGGTATGCTTTCTTTTATTGGTCAGAGTACTGAGTACAGGAGTTGAGAGATCATGTTGCAGATGTACAAGACATTGGTTAGGCCACCATTGGAATATTATGTGCAATTCTAGTCTCCTTCCTATCGGAAAGATGTTGTGAAACGTGAAAGGGTTCAGAAAAGATTTACAAGGATATTGCCAGGGTTGGAGGATTTGAGCATAGGGAGAGATTGAAAAGGATGGGGCTGTTTTCCCTAGAGCGTTGGAGGCTGAGGGATGACCTTACAGAGGTTTATAAAATAATGAGGGGCGTGGTTATGATAAATAGACCAAGTCTTTTCCCTGGAGTGGGGGAGTCCAGACCTAGAGGGCACAGGTTTAGGGTGAGTGAGGAAAGATATAAAAGAGACCTAAGGGGCAACTTTTTCATGCAGAGGGTGGTACGAGTATGGAATGAGCTGTCAGAGGAAATTGTGAAGGCTAGTATAATTGCAACATTTAAAAGGCATTTGGATGAGTATATGAATAGGAAGGGTTTGGAGGGATATGGGCCAGGTGCTGGCAGGTGGGACTAGGTTGGGTTGGGATATCTGGTCGGCATGGACGAGTTAGGCTGAAGCATATCTCTATGCAGCATATCTCTATGGTTCTATGACTCTGTGACTCCATTAAGGCACTCTATTTTAATGCTTACAATTTTTGCAACAAAATAGATGGACATTCAAAGTGATTTGAAACATTCAATGAGATGTGATGTCTAGGAAGATCAGAGAATTGAAAAAAGGTGTGGGCTGCTGGGTAGATGTGCACTGACTATATGAGATGGGATCAGCTGGTTAGTAAGGGAAGATCTCACGTCAAAAGGAAAATGTCAGGAATCTGTTTGGGTGGAACTAGGAAACCACAATGAACTGAAGACATTGGTTGGAGTTATTACAGGCCACCGCCAAATAATAGTGGGGCATTGTATAAATCAGGTGGTGAGAGAAAGTTGTAGCATGTGTAACAGAGTTATCATGGGTAACTTCAATCTGCATTTGATTGGCTAACCAACTGAATACTAAAGCTGTGGAAATTGAGTTTCTGAAGTATCTTAGGGATGGTTTTCTGGAGCAGCATTTACATGGCTTACAGTAACTATACACTACTTCAAGGTGCAAAAACCTTTAAAAAGATCAGTCAATTGTGGCTGACAAAGGAAGTTAACCATTGTATAAGATTAAAACATAAAGATAACATCATGTCCAGATATGGTAACAAATCTAAAGGTTAGGAACATAGAGCCATAGAGATGTACAGCATGGAAATGGACCCTTCAGTCCAACTCGTCCATACCAACCAGATATCCTAACCCAATCTAGTCCCACTGGCCAGCACCCGGCCCATATCCCTCCAAACCCTTCCTATTCATATACCCATCCAAATGCCTTTTAAATGTTGCAATTGTACCAGCCTCCACCACTTCCTCTGGCAGCTCATTCCAAACATATACCACCCTCTGCGTGAAAAGGTTGCCCCTTAGGTCCCTTTTATATCTTTCCCCCTCACCTAAACCTTTAGTTCTGAACTCCCCCACTCCAGGGAAAAGACTTTGTCTATTTATCCTATCCATGCTCCTCATAATTTTGTAAACCTCTATAAGGTCACCCCTCAGCCTCCAGCGCTCCAGGGAAAACAGCCCCAGCCTAATCAGCCTCTCCCTATAGCTCAGATCCTCCAATCCTGACATTCTTCACTATCCTATCTACCTTTTTGTAGAATAAAGCAAAAGCGGAGCAGAAAGCTTCCAAGGAAGGTAAGAATAGAATCTGTATGCAATCTAGCAACAAAACATGAGAATGAACTGTAAATGGTTCTACAGGTACATTAAAAAAGAAATGCTTGTCGAAAGCATATTTGGTGCCATTAAGAGCAGGGTCAGCCGAATATATAATGGGAAATAGAGAAATGGCAAAAAGCTAAATTATTACTTTGTATCTGTTCTCACTGAGGCAGATACCATCTCCCAGAATTAGAAATACAAGTGACTATGAAGAATGAGGAGTTGAAAGAAATTAGTATTAGCAAGATGGTTGTACTGGCAAAACTAATGAGGCTGAAAATTGATAAATCTTAGGGACCTGACAATCCACATCCTGAGTGTTAAAGGAGGTAGCTAAAGAGATGATTGATTCATTGGCAATCATCTGGCCAAAATTCCATATATTCTAAAATGATTTCTGCAGATTAGGAACTTGCAAATGTCACCCCACTAAGAAAGAAACAAGGAGACAAAAAAAAAGCAGAGAACAAGAGACTAAATCTTATGTCGGTTGTCATGAAAATAATCAATTCTATCATTAGGGAGGTGATAAATGAACACTTGGACTGAAATAATCTGATTGAGCAGAGTCAGCATGGATTTGTGAAAACAAAATCATGTTTGACAAATATGTTGGATGTTCCTAACAAAATTGATAAAAGTTGATGGATGTGGTACATTTGATCTTTCGGAAGAGTTTCAATAAGGTCTCCCACAAAAGGTTAGCTATCAAAATTAAAACATTGGTGTAAGAGGTAATAAATTGATACGCATAAATTGATAAGCTAACATAAAGAAAACAGGAAATGGGTCATTCTCATTTTGCCAGGCTCTAATTGGTGGGTTACCTTAAGGATTAGCGCTCGGCCCCCAGCTGTTCACAATATATAGCTGTTCCCAATTCCACAATGATGTGGAACTGGGGCCAAATGTAAGATTTCCAGATTTGTAGATGATATGAAGCTAAACAGGAATGTGTTGTAGGAAGACATAAAATGTTTTCAGGAGAATTCAACCATGTTTAGTCAATGGGAAAGAACGTGGCAGATTGAATATAATGTGGAAAACTGTGAGATTACCAACTTTGGTAGGAAGAACAGATGTGCAGAGTATCTCTTGAATGTTTGGAAAATGGAAGTGTGCAAAGGGACAAGTATGTCTTTATCAATATGTCACTGAAGGCTAACATGCAGGTTCAGAAAGAGGATCTGAGTACAGGAACTGTGAGACATTTCTTCAACAGTAAAAGAGCTTGGTTAGATCACACCTAAAGCATTGTGTGTAGTTCTGATCTCCTAATCTCAGCAAATATATGATTGCTACAAAGGTAGTGCAACAAACATTCAGTATAATTGTTCCTGATGAATGAGATGTGATTTAATTTAAATGAGCAAAATACTTAAAGGATACTCAAAAAATACAGTGCGCAGATTCCTCAAGAACAAACCACAACAAGCAGACCAAACACAGTCAGAAACCCTAACCACCTTACCATACATCAAAGAAGTTTCAGAAATGACAGCCAGACTACTAAGACCCCTCGAAATCCTAGTAGCACACAAACCCACCAACACTCTCAAACAAAGCTAACAAACTTAAAAGACCCAATACAACCCATGGACAAAACCAATGTCATCGACAAAATTCCATGCAAGGACTGCCACAAACACTGCGTAGGACAAACAGAAAGAAAGTTAGCCACCAGGATACACGAACACCAGCTAGCCACAAAAAGACACAACCCTCTCTCCCTCGTAGCCCTACACATGGATGAAAAAAACCCACTATTTTGACTGGGACAACACATCTATCCTGGGACAGCATAAGCAAAGACATGCCAGAGAATTCCTAGAGGCCTGGCACTCCAACCACAATGCCATAAACAAACACATAGATCTAGATGCCATCTATCAACCCCTCAGAAAACGAACAGGAAATGACATCACCACAAACCCCAGGAACCCCATCCTGGAGAAAGATATAAATAGAAAGCAGGAGACAACAGCTTGATGATGTTACCTAGCCAGGTAATGAAACATCTGGATATCAAACCTACAGCTCAGCGAGCAAACCTACACCTTAAAGGGAAAGACAGGTAGATTCAGATAAGATGTTTCTCTCTTGTTGGGGAGGCTAGAACAAGAGGGTACAAGTTTTTAAAAAGGGGAATGTCATTTAGGACTGAGATGAAGAGATTTTTTACTCTGGGTGGCAAATCTTTGGAATTCTTTACCACAAAAGGCTGTGGAAGCTCAGTCTTTGAATATGTTAAAAGTTGAGATTGATAAATTTCTAGTTTGAGTCATTGAGTCACAGAGATGTTCAGCACAGAACAGACCCTTCAGTCCAACATGTCCATGCTGAACAGATATCCTAACCTAATCTAGTCCCATTTGCCAGAACTTGGCACAAACCTCTCTAACCCCTTTCTACTCATATACCCATCCAGATGCCTTTTAAAAGTTGTAATTATACCAGCCTTCATCACTTCTTTTGGCTGGTCATTCCATACACCTACCACCCTCTGTTTGAAAACGTTGCCCCTTAGATCCTTTTAAACCTTTCCCCCTCACCCTAAACCTATGCCCTTTAGTTCGGACACCCCACCCCACAGAAAATACCTTGGCTATTTATCCTATCCATGCCCCTCATGATTTTATAAACCTCTATACGGTCACCCCTCAGCCTCTGATGCTCCAGGGAAAAAAGCCCCAACCTGTTCAACCTCTCTCTATAGCTCAAATTCTTCAACCCTTGAAAAATCTGGTAAATCTTTTCTAAACCCTTTCAAGTTTCACAACATCCTTCCGATAGGAAGGAGACTAGAATTGCACATGATATTCCAAATGTAGTCTAACCTATGTCCTGTACAGCCACAACATGATTTCCCAACTCCTATACTCAATGCTCTGACCAATAAAGGAAAGCATATCAAATACCTCCTTCACTATCCTATCCACCTGCAATTCTACTTTTCAGGAACTATGAACCTGTACTCCAAGGTTTCTGTTCAGCAACACTCCCCAGGACCTTGCCATTAAGTGTATAAGTCCTGCTCTGTTTTGCTTTTCCAAATTGCAGCACCTCACATTTATATAAATCAAACTCAACATGCCACTCCTCAGTCCAATGGCATATCTGATCGAGATCCCATTGTTAACCTTCTGAGATTAACCTTCTTTGTTGTCCACTACACGGCCAATTTCGGTGTCATCTGCAAACTTACTAACTATATCTCATTTGCTAACACTCAAATCATTTACATTAATGATGAAAAGCAGTGGAACTAGCACCAATCCTGTGGCACACCACTGATCACAGGCCTCTAGTCTGAAAAACAACCCTCCACTACCACCTCTGTCTTCTACCTTCAAGCCAGTTCTGTATCCAAATGATTAGTTCTCCCTTTATTTCATGAGGTCAAACCTTATTAACCAGTCTCGTATGAGGAACCTTGGTGAACGCCTTACTGAAGTCCAAATAGATCACGTCTACCATCCTGCCCTCATCAATCCATTTTGTTACTTCTTCAAAGAACTCAATCGATTTAGTGGAACATTATTTCCCACTGACAAAGCCATGCTGCTTATCCCTAATCAGTCCTTGTCTTTCCAAATACATGTATATCCTGTCCCTCTGGATTCCCTCCAACAACTTGCCCAATGTCAAGCTCACTAGTCTTTAGTTCCCTAACTTGTCCTTATCACCTTTCTTAAATAGTGGAACCACATTAGCCAACATCCTTCTGGTCTTCTAGCACCTTACCTGTGACCATTGATGATACAAATATCTCAACAAGGGGCCTAACAATCACTTCCCTAGCTTCCTACAGAATTCTAGGTTGCACCTGATCAGGTCCTGGGGATTTATCCAGTTTTGTGCATTGGTCAAGACTTCCAACACCTCATCCTCTGTGATATAGACATTTTTCAAGTTATCACTATCTATTTCCCCACATTCTATGTCTTCCACGTTCTTCTCCACAGTAAATACTGATGCAAAATACTCATTTAATATCTCCCCCATCTCCTGTAGCTCCACACATGGGCTGCTTGTGATCTTTGAGAGGTCCTATTCTCTCCCTAGTTACCCTTTTGCATTTTTAAAATCCCTTTGGATTCGCCTTAGCTCTATTTGCCAAAGCTATCTCATGTCTTCTTTTTTGCCATCCTGATTTCACTCTTAAGTATACTCCTACTACCTTTATACTCTTCTAAGAAGTCATTCGATTTCTCCTGTCTAAATGACATGTGCTTCTGTCTTTTTCTTAACAAAAAAACTCAATTTCTCTAGTCATCCAGCTTTCCCTACACCTACTAGCTTTTTATCTCCCTAACAGGACTATACTGTCTCTGGATTCTCATTGTCTCGTTTTTGAAGGTTTTCCATTTCCCAGCCGTCTTTTTACATGTGAATATCTGCCCCCAATCAAATTTTGAAAGTTCTCGCCAAAAACCGTATAAATTAGCCTTCCTCCGATTTAGAACTTCAACATTTATATCCAGTGAATTAATTTCCATCACTATTTTCAAATTAATAGAACTAATGTGCTCCCCCACTGACACCTCAGTCACCTGACCTGCCTTATTTCCCAAGAGTAAGTCAAGTTTTACCAATAGCATTAGGAGTTCTGGGATGGTATGGCTCAAACACAGAAATATTTGATCAGCAATGATTGTAATGAATGGCGGAGCAAACTCAGTGGGCTGAATGGCTTACTCTTGTTGCTAAGTTCTTACAGTTGTGAACAGTTCTCTACTTAAGACTACTAAGACCATATTCTACTTCCAGTGTTGAAACAAGCAGTCCCAACTTAATTGTGTTGCCGAAATAGCGTTTACTTCTATCTTAAATGGATAGGCAGTAGCAATTCTGCTTTCTGGGTCAGAAGGTTTTGAGCACACAGCATGCAATTTTCGCATTTACAGTGCATCACTGAGAACATGCTGCACTGTCCAAGGTGCTGTCTTTCAAATACAATGTTAACCGGAGCCGTGGTTTGTCATCTTATGTGAACATGAAGTATCCCATCACGCTAAATTGAAGAAGAGGAACCGAACTCTCCTACCTCCATGCCAATATTCATATATATCAACTATCTGATCATTGTCGTATTTTTCTGTGTGAGAAAGTGCTGTGCACACATTGGCTGCAAATATTTGCGGGTGACCTGAAGTATTGTATGGTAATTTATAAATTAAAATTTTATTAACTTTAAATCTCGATCTGGAGTACAGAACCCTGAATCTGATATTATCAGACCCAGATAGCAGATCATAGACCCCAGGGTAACATTTCCTAACTCAAACGCTGAAGTAATTGCTGGAAGGAAGCACTTAGTCCCTCTTCTTCTGCCGTACGACTTCTTTGGCGTTCCCGATCAACAAACCAACTCTTAACGTTAAAAAATGTTTCCATATTGCAATTTAATTCACAGGGCGTCTCTAGCAACGTCATAGACTGGTCTCTGTAAAGCTGCTGTCTTTGTGCTTGTCGATAGTGATCGGGCAGGGTTGTGGGAAAATAAACATTGAAGTCCCATTCACACGGCATGGTTATCCGACAGGTGCACCAGTTTATCCAGGCTGCATACACCATTTGAATTCATCATATGCAAATGAGTGACTGGCCAATGTGAAGTTGCAGGTTGAGACAATACTGCACGTAACGTCAGATTTCTTCCCCCTCCTTATGTAATCCGGAGGCGTGCTCTCCCACCCTGAAAGAAAAATCGTAGCGTTTGACCATTTGGTTTGAAGTACCCGCCAGAAGTTGGAGCGGGGTTCTAAAAATTCTGTGTTGAAATTTTCTGATTGCTAGTAGGAATTTCTAAGCTTTGGTTTCAAATGCATTACAAGCGGGCCCTTCAGTACACGATGCTAAAATGTAGACCTACTGTTGCCTTCAAAAACAAAACAAAAGCGTGGTTCTATTCAGCGGACCAAAGTTTACCTTTCAGCTCAGCATCAGATTGCTATGACTGAATAAATCACCGCTCATGTAGACCAAGGGCTGGTATGTTCAAGTCAGTCCAGTCAAACATTTCCGCGAACATATATTTGTTTTGTTTGATTTGATCCTTAATTTTGCAAGAAGCGGTTGGTTTTAAGCTTAACCCGCTTACTACAGTTCTGACACAACTGAAACCACTGAAAAGTTGCCCAAGAATCTCCTAGTCTATAAAAAAAATGCTACCATCGAACCGCGATCATTTATATTATCCTTCCTTAATAACTATCCACAAAACTGACCACTGTCTCCGGAATGGATGTCATTAACATCACGGTTGGGAGTAAGTCTCAATGAATCCCAAATCTTATGCTAGTCATGTTCTTCCCCTGAACTATTACAGGGGCAACGGGGCGAATCGCGCCAATATTGCGGACGTACATCTTTTGAAAAATGTCTTTCGGAACAGTTATTGATCTCGACCATCTCACAAGATCACGAAACTTTGGTCGCGCTGTGCTTGAGTTTTATGAAGTAGGTTTGTTATAGGGAAGCTTCTAATCCACTTTATTTTTGTAAAAAAGGGCATAGGCTATTAGAGTTGACGTGTTAGAAGTTTATAAGCATCTGGTGTAATCTATGTAATACACTGCATTTAAACGGGAAAGCACGCAAACATGAACATCCTGCCAACTGTTCCCAGATAATGTAAGCAGCAGTTACAGAGCTCAGCTGCGGGAGTGAGTCGGACAGCTCACCTTTTGAACAATACATAATACCCTTGAAGCAAGTCAACTCAAAACGGTCTAAAAGTGCGGAGATAACTCTCCCTCCAATAAGTGTTTAACAATCAATATTGCTGCAGTGATGACAAACTCTGGAACAGAATTAGATCTGAAGCAAATTGTTAAATGAAAGGTTCGGACGAGGGATGAATTTTCTTACTACTGCAACTAACTTCGAGATTGAAGTGCACCAGCGGTGAATATAATTGCAGCCGCGTGTCAATGGAAAATGCACACACTTTTTGTTGTTGTATTCTGTCAGGTTTGATAGCGCTGGAGGGTGGTGTGCTGCCTCTCTCTCTCTCCCTCTGTGTGTGGTGGAGGTTGTAAGCCGAAGGAGCGTGCCTGACCTGCGGGGTTAATCAGGGCTCTCGGTGCCGGACTAATGAACCTCACCCGGGGAGCGTGGCGGCCGTGCAGCCGCTCATTCCTATTGGCCCATTTCGCGTGCCAGGGATCCCAATTGTTGCTGGCATTGGTCGGTGAGACGGTGGAATAATGAAAGACACGCTGCCGGAGACGCCGCCAGTGCGGGGGAGGGCGTGGGGGGTGGGGGGGGATGTTGGGGATCGGTGACAAAGCCTGTGTTCATCAGAGGGAGTGTGGCACGGGCAGCTCTGATCAATTCATTCTTCCTCTCCCCCCACCCCCCCAACCCCCAACCTCCCGAGGGACGGGGTGATTGTTTCAGAGCGTATATAAACCGTTTATTGAGTCGTGTGCCAAACTCGCTGCTCACACGAGCTTATTGCACCAAGATCAGTAGAAAACAACTGAAGTCGCGTGTCCTCGGGAGAAATCCCAACAGCAGGAGGAACCTCAGAAAATTCGCTGGATTTTACATCTTCACTTGCTGTCCGCTCTGCCTCCAATGTAAGCACTGCAGCATCTTTAATCGTGCTGCATTTTGTTCCCTTTTCCCCCTTATTTTTGTGTTGGGCTGTTGAGGTGTCAGTTAAAAGAACTGTAAAGCATTTTTTAAAAAAAAGCTGAAACTCGATTGCTCCTGGAACGTTTCATTTTTCTCTCTCTCTCTCTCTCTCCCATCAGGATGGATTGCACCTATTCTGACTGTGACCAGAGCGACCTCTCCTTCCCACTGACAGATGAAGAGGACAGACTCAGTTTCCTAACTGCGTCACCTCCATCTTCAGTTAGTACCCCATCTGGCGAGCTCCTCCTGCCGAGCCCGACTCCCCGCTCTAACCTGGAGAGGTCAGAGGACCCGCGAGACAAGAAGCGCAAACCCAGAGGCCGCTCGAAAGCAAAGCCCCAAAGCGGCCAGCACCTGGTGAAGCGAAGCCGGAGGACCAAAGCCAACGACCGAGAGAGGAACAGGATGCACAACCTGAACTCCGCCCTGGATGACCTCCGCAGTGTCCTGCCAACCTTCCCCGACGATGCCAAGCTGACCAAGATAGAAACTCTGCGATTCGCCCATAATTACATCTGGGCTCTGTCTGAAACCCTCAGACTGGCCGATCAGTGTATGGACAGCAGCCGCAAGCCAGTGATGCTGCCCGGCTATCTGAAAAACATCGACCCACCCAGCCCAAGCAGCGATGAGGGATCCTGGGTGACCACAGCATCCCCATCATCTGCAACCACTTGCACTTCCAGTCCAGCCAGTCCCTCCACCTCCGAAGACTATGCATATAAAAGACCTTCGGACAGCATCTTCTCATTCCGCACTATCCAAAAAGAGTTTCTCAATGAAGTGACCTGTTTCAATGAATACCATTGAGGGGAACGAAACCGAAACCCATAAGTGACTGTTCACATTTTTGCCTTAAGACTGCACGAACTTTTTTAAAAACCAGTTTTCAGTCAGTGATGGCCAGTAGAATATTATTTTATACATATATATAAATATATACTGGTAGTTCTTATAGTAGAAAATCAACGCAAAAAGAACATTTTGACAATTTGCTGTTTCTTTCAAACGCTGGGGTTACAAGTGATAACGATTAGCAGCGCTCTAAAGAGTTGTCAGCTCTTTCAAACCGTCTTAAGCTTTTTCTCTCTGTGCACTTTTCTGATTTCCACAAAAGCTTTCTTTGTCTGTCATCACAGAATAGACATCAGCCTCTATTTAATGCGATTTAGGATTAAAAGAGAGAGAGAGATTTGCTTCTGCAGACGAGGTGAAAAGTCAGCTTTACAATTTGTAAAGTCCTAATGAAGAAAAATGAGCGTGGAAATTTAGTTTGAACGCCCTGACAATAGGATGAAAGAAACAGAGAAAGGAGACAAGAAGCGGGGTTCATGCATTATGGATCCCGACCTCCGGCGCTGTTCTTAGAGTCTCGGTCATTGGACATGGGTTTCAGACCAAGCTGGGCACAGTGCCCATGTATTATTTATTCAAGGAGAAGCATTCATATGAAGATGTATTTTTTGTACATAAAGAGTTTATTCTAATATGTGTTCTTACCAGGTTAATGTTTTGATTCTTTATACACTGCATGTAAATAAAAAAAAATTTAACGTTTTTAAAAATGATTTCATGCCTGATTCTTTCAGAGGTGTTCCATCGAGAATTATTCTGAGTTGAAATATTAAAATAAGATTTTCAGAATAAAATCTGCACAAATACTTCATTTTTCAAAATACCTTCATCTGAACATTAAGTACACACTGGTACATCCTTCTGTATTTGCGAACTGCATTATAGAATATTGATTGAACTATCAATGACCCTTGGGCAACAATGATTTTTTTTAAAAGTTACTTTGAGATCCAAACCTAAAGTTGACCAAGATAGTTGAAAGGGGACCCGAATTGTGCGCGTGGATTTTCCTTCTCTGTTTTAAAACTTATAATCATTACAACTTCGTCATTGTCAATGGGAAAACACGGATGAGATCAGTCTTTCAAAAGGCATCAGGAAATGAAAAGAAACGCCCACTCCAAGCTGTCATCTAAAGTGAATGTATACAAATTTTGAGGCAGGCAATCACACGAGAGACCACTTGACTGTCAATGGCTGCTCAAGGGACCAGTGAAGAGTGGCATCGTTGTCTTGGTGGAAGGCAAGAGCTAAACACAAGAGCAGCAAACTTCACAAAAACAAAAGAAATAAAACCCGCAGGGCAAGTAGAAACATAAACTGGATGAAAAGATTTTTTTAAAAAATATTTAGTTTTTGCAGCTGTCTTAGAACGGCGTACTGGACTTTATTTCCCTTAAGGCATTTTCTATACTAACGTTTTCTAGAATAATGAATATATTAAGCGCTGAAGCGGTGATTCCTTTCATAAGCTCGAGTTTATGTGATTAAGCCAATAGCCTGCATACACACTGCCGATGGCCCCCGGGGATGGGCTGCTATTCTCGGGGTGCCTCGTTTAGCCTGTATTTACGATCAAGCCAGGTGGTTCGGACAATCCTGTTGTATATGCACGTGTCTGGGATAGAACAGGGGCTTTAGCCGCCTCGGGAGGATAAAAAAAAACCTCCAATTCCAATAACACTGCATCATCCATCTCAATTGGGGAAGGGCTGACAGCACAACATCGCCAAGGGGGAGAGGATAAATAAAACAACCACGTGGATGGATCCCTGCGAGTTAAATCCATATCACAGATCCAGAACAAAACAAATCCCACTGAGTCGGTAAACTGCAGTTTTTAAAATCAAAAGCATCCCGCTTCGTGTAATAACATGAATGAATTTTGACTGGACAACCTGTAATCATTTCGTTTTAAACTAGGTTTCCCCCCAGTGTGTGCATATGTTTAAATGCAACCGCAACAGTTACTTCGAACCGACGCGGAAGATAACATCCCAGAGTTTTTCGGTCAAAGATTAATATGTTGATTCGGGTGTATTTTAGCGTATGCAAACTAAGGGAGCCTGAATATTTGCATTTTTTGAATGGGACTTAGATATTTGATTTATTGCCTGGCAGTATGATTCTATATTGACCTTATTCAGCTGGAGAGGTCAATTGAGCATTAGCTTGAACGAAACGCTTCATTTTCGATGTTCTTTAACCTTGCTGATGACAAGCAGCGTCGATGTGGTGCATGATGATGCACCTCCTGGATTGATGTAAAACAGATCACAGATGTCTTTGTATCACTCAATTCGCGCACACAGTCTACTTGTCGGACATTGTTATGATGTAGGCAGATTCCATAGTTTGGTGAAGCAATTAATTCTTCACTGATTTGCGGTGAGACGCAGCTAAGCAGAAATTCAAATTAAACATGAATGCAAAATTATTTGACAAAATAACATTTTAAATGTGTTTTTGAAAAGTCCAATATAAATATGAAAAGAGTTAATATAGGTGCTGGCACTTGAACAATGGGAACTAACCGAAACGGTTCAAGATCTCCTGAATTGTGCAGCTATGTGGCCCAAAGTTCTGCTCCCAGGCCTTTGAACCAGCAGATATAGATTTTAACGATCGTTTTCGCACTCCAAACAAAGCATGAGCTGAGGTTCACCCTTCTTCCATCGATATTGGAAATAGTGACTGACATCATAATTAGTTCATAGTCCTGATGGTTTTCATGTACCTCATCGAAGTGGTCACTTCTCGTGTACGAAAGTGGACAATCCACATTTTTAAGATTTGGTTACTTGGATGGGAAGGTGATGGGGGAGACAACGGGTCAGAATATTCGTGACCTCACCGAGTTTCCAGCAGGGGTCACTGGATAGCAGAGGGAAGCCCGACCAGAAGTCGATTCCTCTCTGAGTAACTTGGGGAGATAGTTACCACCGTTAACGTAACTTATATGGCGCATTTAGAATTTACGGCTCAACAACACAATCAATCATGCATGAGGAGGTAAGCATGTTTCATATTTCTCACCGTCCAGATACATATTCACACAGGAAAACAAGGTAAATATATTGGTGTCTATACTCACCACTTACTCCATTTGGCTAACACTGAATGTAGTGCCATGAAATGCAATCTTAAGTTTTAAATATTGGAACAGAACCAGAAATTGCTGGAGACGGTCAGTAGATCTGGCAGCATCTGTGGAGAGAAGAACAAAGTTTC
This sequence comes from Chiloscyllium plagiosum, assembly GCF_004010195.1. Classification (NCBI taxonomy): domain Eukaryota; kingdom Metazoa; phylum Chordata; class Chondrichthyes; order Orectolobiformes; family Hemiscylliidae; genus Chiloscyllium; species Chiloscyllium plagiosum. Next base: position 31,549,919 of record NC_057723.1, on the reverse strand, counting down.
CAAACCAGGACACTTCTTCTGAACCGTTCGAAACTTTCACTCTGTTTCTCTCTACAGATGCTGCCAGACCTACTGAGTTTCTGTTTCCGTTTCAGAATTTCAGCATCCGCAGTTCTTCATTTATGATTAAATATTGACGCTGCTGTAACTTTTGGCATATTCATTGTTCTAACGGTTTCACTTATTCATTGGGTGTTTTACTTTACAAACTGAATATATTAAAAAAAACAAAGTGGAAGACTAAGGTTCATTTGATCAAACATTATAATTGAATGTTGAATGGAAAGGTATTTCATTGGTTTTCACATTTTTCATCAAAAATAACGATCAAAAAAGTGCACACAGTCAACAAGTCATTCTGGACCTGAGTATTGAAGGATCCCTGGGGGGAGGAATGTTGGTTTTGAAGAAAACACTGAGGTATAATGAAATGCAATGCTGGAGGTTGGAGAAATGCCCTACTTCATTGAGCAATGAACATTTCCGATCGAGTCCCTGCACCTGCCCGCCTGGACCCGATCTTTTGTCTACGGCAGCCTCCAGGGTCTGAAATTAAAGCCCTGTCCTTCTAGGAGCAAGGTCAACTAAAGGCACAGGGATCCCCAGGGATAAGAGGGACCCGGCCTCTTCAAACCGTCAAAAACAAAAGCGTGAAAAAACTGAGGATCGCATCAAACACTCACCGATTTTTTTTTCAAATCGCAAAGTGGATTTTCTTGCTAACGATGATGTCCCGGGTTTATTATAAACAGACTACTTTTGTCTGTTAGTTCATTTGTTTAATTTTAAAAGTATATATATTTCATTTTTTGATATATACTACAAAAGTTGTGTGCTTTCTGCAGCTATCTGTAATGCATGTAAACTTCAACATTCAGGAGACCTAACTACGAGCAGATGTAAAGTCATAAATGCCGATGATAATCGCTGCGATGCAATATATTTCTTTAGCAAAGATTTCATGCATTAGACTTTTGATTAAATTACAAACTTTTATTATGTTCGCTGCTTCAATGTAGTTAATTTCCTGCATTTTAAAACAACATATTTCAATTATCTATTCAGTGATTCAGTAAAATCAGTAAAATGTATCGAACAAATTGGAACTATTTGCTCCTGAATATTGGCTGTCATCTTTCTGTCCCCAGCGCTTTCTGTTGTTTTTTTTAAACCACGTGTATAAGATATACTTATATGAATGTAGACATATTTAAATGAGAGATTATGAATATGTGTAGCACGGGTGTGACGATGAAACAAAGTCTCAGGATGCCTGACTGGTAAATAATGAATGGTTGATATCAGTTGAGACAGAAGTGAGGACGTTAAAATTCATCTCAATATCCACTGACCAAAACGAGTGAAAAAGTCAGGAGTCCTGTTGGTGATTACTTCCTGTGTTGGAAAGTCAGTGGTTGCAGAATAGCAGGTGATAACAGTGCAGGACCGAACTCAGCGTATAAGGTAACACATTTATAACTCCACAATTGTTCCCACTTGGATCTTCCCCATCCCAAATTCGCACTGGAGAGCTGAAGGCAAAGTGGCATGGGAAATGTTGAATTAGAATACGTGCGTTCTTATCCCTTTTAAAACTTTTGTTTTTAATCTACGTTTTACAAAGGAAAACAAAATCTAATTGGACCATCTGACCATTACGCTCTGCAAAGCTATTTGAACAGTCATTTTCCTCTGCAGCAAAGTGGGCTCATCCTCTGAACCCCACTGAAGACAGCTGTGCTTCACAACCTATCTCCTAGTTCAGAGAGGAAATCTTTCACCTCCAAATGTCTTCAGTTGCAGAAACACTTTTGCCCTCTAACCCCCTCACTGGTTCAGAGGGATTCTTCCTGATTGAAGCTCTCCTTATTGCTGGGTCTATAGTTTGAACCTGACAATGCAGCTATTGCTCTGGAAACAGATTTTTGCTGCAGGCGGGAATTCTTGATCGAGTGCATGACCAAAAAGCCATGAAAGTGCTTCCAGAGCAAATCAACAATGTCAAGTATGAGTTGCAACTGAGACTAGCCGTGAAATGTCATTGAAGACTGGAGTTACCACAACTTGACAGCCAAATCTTTAGAGGCAGCACATCTCCGAAATCACCGATTTTCCATCTGATGGAAATAGAAATGTAGATATTTGCATATAGTGCTTCGCTTGACTACAATTCTGATAGGCTATAATTTCTGCTATCCTCCTTCCTCAAGGTAATATGGAGACATTACACTGCTTTATGTCTTAGCAATTACTTTGAAATAGTGTCTTGAAGCAAGAAAAGCACTTAATGGGAAAGCAAGTCTCTTTGGCAGCACAGTTCCACGCTACATTGAAGTTCCAAACCAGATCAGGGGTCTGCAACTCGGCTGACTGAGCGGCACGTCGATCTTTTCCATCTTATTTAGCTCCCGTTTAGGAATTTGCAACGGCGCGGTAACAAGGGTCAATGTCCTGCTCCTTTCGAATTATTTCACAACCGCGTACTGAAATAAAGAAAGAACAGTATTGTAGAGGACTCGTCTGTATTTAGCCGTGTATGCAATTCAATGCACCGAGCAGCTGAATGATCTTTCTTTGTCGGTTCATTTCATCATTGCATTAATCAATACAAAATTTGGGTTAACTGTCATTCAGAAATATACATATTGCTCATATTCAGCGATCAACGAATCTGATTTTTCTTATATTTTAATGAATTTTAAAATCTGAATTTTGACACGTTCAATTAAAAGTAATTAATTTCAGCGACTTGACGAAGCTGAAATGCTTTGCTGAACAGAAAATGCAGAAGTGTGAAGAAAACATACTCCATTATTCTCCAAGAAAAACGTGATAAACCCTAAGGCAAATTTAAGATTTGGGTACAGTTAAAAATCACACAACACCAGGTTATAGTCCAACAGATTTATTTGGAAGTACAAGCTTTTGGAGCGCTGCTCCTTCGTCAGGTAGCTAGTGGGGCAGAATTATAGGACATTGAATTTATAACAAAAGGTCATAGCCTCATACAACTGAGCGATATACTGAACAAACCTAGATTGCTGTTAAGTCTTTCATCTGTAGGCAGTCAATCCATGTGACATGTTATAAGTTCCTACTTTGGAAATAGAATCAGTTTGACTCTTACCTCACGACTTTAGTGCATTGTCTGAGATGAAATGTCACTTTCTTTTATAAAACCTTAAGTTAGCTCGGGAATGTGACTTAAAATAAGTTCTGGGATTTACATATTAATGAATCAAAACCTGTAACCCAATTTAAAAGATGAAAGACTTAGCAGTAATCTAGGTTTGTTCAATATATCGCATCAGTTATATGACACTATAACCTTTGGCTTTAAATTGTGTGTCCTATGATCCTGTTCCACGAGCTACCTGATAAAGAAGCAGCACTCCAAAAGCTTGTACTTCCAAATAAACCTGTTGAACTATAACCTGGTGTTCCGTGATTTTTAACTTTGTCCACCCCAGTCCAACACCGGCATCTCCATATCGAGATTTGGGCAGTAATAGCTATTCCTGGGATGTAACTGCATGATGTTCCTTTGATTCTGGACACTCTGTTTTTTTCTCTTAAAGTACACCTATGTTTTTACTCTTATTAAATTTTCATTGTCTTTCATATTTAGAACAAAGAACAAGGAAAATTTACTGCCCAGGAACAGGTTCTTTGGCCCTTCAAACCTGACCTGATCCAAATCCACTGTCTAAACCCATCACCCAATTCCAAAGTATCTGTATCCCTCTGCTCTCCCCTACTCATGCATCTGTCCAGTCACATCTTAAATGGATCTACCATGCCTGCCTCTACTATGTCTGCTGGCAATGTGTTCCAGGCACCTACCACCCTCTGTGTAAAGTACTTGCCACGTGTATCCCCCTTAAACTTTTCACTTCTCACCTTGAACGCTTCAACTCTCGCTATTGAATCCCTCACCCTGGGAAAAAGCTTATCACTATCTACTCTGTCATTGATCTTCATGATTTTGTAAACTTCAATTAGGTCCCCCCTCAATCTTCTTTTTTCTGATGAAAACAATCCTAACTTACTCAACCTCTCTTCATAGCTAGCACCTTCCATACCAGGCAACATCCTCATAAACCTTCTCTGCACCCTCTCCAAAGTGTCCACATCCTTTTGGTAATGTGGCGACCAGAACTGTACATAGTATTCTAAATGCGGCCAAACCAAAGTCTTGTACAATTTTAACATGTTAGAAGGCTTTTTTTCATTTTTTTTAAGGAGCCTCCTGACCCCTACTGTAGATATGTACTTAGATATTGGGAATGAAACATGAACCCATGATGTTTTGTTGTACAAATCAGAGTGAAGGACAATGCCTACAACTACTTTGAATCAGAGTGTGTACTTTGGCATATAAATAATCTTTTCATTATTATATGATAACCATTTTTAGGTAAATGCTGGTTTCATCTACAAATGCTGTATTGCATGTTAATGTGAAGAATCTCCTGCTGTGATTTCAGACCTATTGTAGGTAAATATTTTCTGGCAACATTTTGTACCCAATCATGATACATTTTTAAATTTAAAAAAACTTAGGTTGAAACATTTTCACAGTGCATCGAATTTCTTAATTAACTGTAGAAGGTGCAAAAATGTTCCAGTTGGAACTTCTTTAATGGTCTAAGCCCTTACCATTCAGTCACAAAACTGAGGTGGTTTTAAATTATTTCAGTGTAACTGATGCCAAATGCCTTGTTCTTCCACCATTGACAGAATGTGGAAGTAACAGTTTGTACTATGAAATGCCATTGAGGCCATTGATGCAAATGGGAATTCACTCAGTAATTGGCATTGACACACCTGTCAGTCCAACTCATTCATGCTGAATGCTGGAGAATGAGGATGTCCCATGAATTCAAGGGCAGGTTCAATTTAACTTGAGCCAAGGAACACTTCTTGGTGTAATGTATAGACCATCAGTTTGTGGGAAGGATGTAAAGAAATAAATCTATGAGGAAAATACAGATAAGTGTGAACATCAAAGATTAGTTACAATGGAGGACTTAAATGACTGAAACATAGATTGCAATAGTGATAGAACAAAGGGCAGTGATGGGCAGGTGTAACTCAATTGTGTTCAGCAGAATTTCCTGCAGCACTGTGTGTCCATTCCAAGACATTGCTGGATCTAGTTCGTGGGAATGAGGTGAGCCAAGTCGAACAAGTGTCAGTGGGGGAGTATTTAGGGGATAGGGTCAATGTATATGTTTTAGGATGTTGCTGGAAACTGACAATGAACAATCTAGATTAAAAATACCAACCTGTGGACAGCTGACTTCAGTGGAGTAAGAATGAAATGAGCCACATAAATTGGCATTAAAATTTGGCAGGAGAAACAATAGCTGAGTAATGAACTACTGTCAAAAATGAGATGGATTGGAAACAGACAAGTATATTCCCTCAAAAGGTTCGGCAAACAAATTCAGAGCTCCTGGGATGACAAAGGAAACAAGAAATTGTTAAAGAAGTGCACTTATAACAGGTGTCAGGTAGAAAATACAGTTGTGAACCAAACAGGTACAGAATGTTCAGAAGGAGGCGAAAAAGCAAATCAGAGAATCAAAGAGCGGTTATGAAAAAAAAACTGTGTTATGGTAAATGGAAATCCCAATGTCATCTGTAGACACATGGGCAGTAAATTTATGGTAAAAGGAGGAGTTGAGCTGATTAGGGACAAAAATTAGGGTTTACAAACTTTCTGAGTTCATACTAAGGAAATAGGTTCTCTTTGTACTACTGCTACAAGAGTTAATATCTATTTTTTTTCCAATACCCTTTTTTTCTGTGGATTCCTTAGGCATTTCTACAACTGAAATACATTTTCCATTCAACCTGCAGCAATTGTTTTTTGTATGAGCAGTGTTATTACAATGGAAGTATGCAATTTTTTATTTTATGATTTTGGCTCCTTGCTTTTGCATCCTTCTGCCTGCCTCTTCTAGCATCAGATTTCCTATCCACCCAAGTTCCTTGTGGATTGCCATATGAGCATTTCACACCATGCAAGATATCTTAGGTTATGCCAGAACTGTCACCTCTCTGATCTTTGATATTTGACTCACATCTCAGTTGGGTAATACACTTGCAAGAATGCTATTTCTGAATCTTCAATAATCATAATTTGCCCCAATGTTCTCAAATTTTGTCTGTAATTTTAGTGAACAAAACTATTGATCTTTTCCTTTGCAAGTTCTATGAATGTTTGATAAGGTTTCTTCTCTTAATCCTAAGCCTTAATTGATAAACTTCAGGGACACACTCATTAACATTGACAATTGTGTTTTTACCGTTGCTCTTCTGACAAACTAATGTACAGTATACATTCATAGCTGTACCTGTCAAAACACTTTTTAACATGAAGGTCCAAACATCTTTTGACACTTTATCTATCCAGCTACTTTCTCAAATGAAATGAATTATCTTTCAGCTTTATCCTCAGTAAATTTAGGCACTGACCATAGATTCGTAGGTAAACCTCTGAGTGGAATCAAAATTATCCTCCATGGAATTACTTCTTCTTTCCTTCTTTATTCTGAACCTTTCTATGGAAAACTAATGTTTTTTAATTTCCCTATTCCTTTGTAGTACAATCTTTTAAAATTTTATGATTTTCTATTAGTCTCCTTTCCTTTGTTCACTTTTTTTTGTTTTTGCCTTAATCCTTTCTTTCTTTCTCTTTTGTTCTTACTCAAAATTTCTTGTTTCTAACTGTATCCAGCTAATTCCAGCTGTGACATCTCAATTTCAAATTTCTTTTCCAATTCCAAATACTGGATCATCACTCTAAGCAGCTCTTCCTTATTAGATCGTGCCTTTACTTCCATGAATCTGTTTACATTCTCAGTTTATCCTTAATCAAAGCTTTCAAATAATTAACTAATGTATCTTCTATTCTTAGAAAACACTTGGCAACATTCAAAAACATTTTTAAAATCTGTGCAACAAATTTCATCAAAACACAGCCACCTTCACTTATGCATTTCTTGAATTAAATGAATTCACATTCCAGATGAGCCCTCACTTGTTAGGAGTCCAGCTGACATTATTATTGGACAGGTCAGGTCTTGATAGATCATATTTTTTTAAAAATTCCTCAGTCTACTATTGAAACATAAGCATATCAGGATGTAATTTGGTTTTAACAATGAAACAGAAGTTTATCACAGAAAAGAAATTTTAAGAAATCCAAACCGTTCAACCAAACTATTCAAACATGATACATTTTAAAATATTTTAAAATACATTGTAAAACAAAGTCCCATTAAGTTCCAACACAATCACTTCAATGACAATCAAAATCCAGTGAAATGCATTCCATATGCTTTCCTTTATCGGTCAGAGCATTGAGTACAGGGGTTGGGAGGTCATGTTGGAATATTGCATGCAATTCTGGTCTCCTTCCTATCGGAAAGATGTTGTGAAACTTGAAAGGGTTCAGAAAAGATCTACAATGATATTGCTAGGGTTGGAGGATTTGAGCTATAAGGAGAGACTGAACAGGCTGGGGCTGTTTTCTCTGTAGCGTCGGAGGCTGAGGAGTGACCTTATCAAGGTTTACAAAATTATGAGGGGCTTGGATAGGGTAAATAGGCAAAGTCTTTTCCCTGGGGTCGGGGAGTCCAGAACTAGAGGGCATAGGTTTAGGGCGAGAGTGGAAAGATATAAAAGAGACCTAAGGGGCAACCTTTTCACGCAGAGGGTGGTATGTGTATGGAATGAGCTGCCAGAGGATGTGATGGAGGCTGGTACATTTAAGAGGATTTGGATGGGTATATGAATAGGAAGGGTTTGGATGGATATGGGCCAGGTGCTGGCAGGTGGGACTAGTTTGGGTTGGGATATCTGGTCGGCATGGACGAGTTGGTCCGAAGGGTCTGTTTCCATGCTGTACATCTCTATGACTCTCTATCTAAAATGCAGGTTTGACTTTGCTGATTTCCATTCAGTTTTTGTCCTGTGAACTGTTAAGCCTTTTCAATGAAATATCACACAATAAAATCATGGGACACAGGAGCAGAGGAAGGCCATTTAGCTGATCAAGTTAGCTCCACCATTCAATGAGATCATGGTTGATCTGATAATCCTTAACTCAATTTTCCTACCTTTCTCCTTTAATGATTGATTCCCTTACTATATAAAAACCTGTCAATCTCAGTCTTGAATTCAATTAACACACAGTCTCAATAGCCTCTGCAGTAAAGAATTTCAGAGATTCACAACCCCCTGAGAGAAGAAATTCTTCTTTATCTCTGTCTTAAATGTGCAACCCCTTATTCTGAGATTATGCCATCTGGATCTAGACTCTCCTACAAAGAGAAATAATCTCCCTGCATCCAGGTTTTTCTGCTCCTTCTAGAATTTTACCCTTTATACTGCCCCAGTGTTTGGTCAACTAAAATGCATCAGATCACAGTTTTCTACATGGAACACATATGAGTTAATTTGAAAAAAGCCTGCATAGATTTGTTAAGGGAAAATGAACTACCAAAAGATGTCCAATTCAATCCCACAAGTAAAATTGTGAGAAAAGATTTAACTCATGGAATAAATGGGACTGTAACAATATGGATGCAAACTTAGTTGAGTATAGGAAACAGATCGTAGTGGCTAATGGGTATTTTTCAGGTGAGTAAATGTTTTGTAGTTGAGCTCCCCAGGTCTCAGTACTTGGATCCTTGGTTTTCATAATATATCTTGCTGCTGTTTCAAAGTAGACAGTTTCAAAGTTTGTTGCAGAAGATACAAAACTTGGAAGTGTTTAAATTGTGAGGAGTACAGTGTAGAACTTCAAAAGGGCATTGACAAGCTGGTGGAGAAGGAGGCTAGGTGACAAGTGAAGCTCCACATAGAAACCTGTGATCTGATGCATTTCAGCTGAATGAACATTGAGACTGTATAAAAAAATGGGTACTATTCTTGAAGATATGCAGGAGCAGAGAAACCTGAATGTGTATGTGTATAAGCCATTAAACATTGCAGTACAAGTAGAGAGAGCTGCTAATAAAGCATACAATACTCTAGGATGGTTCTTGTGGTATAGTGATAGAGTCTCTATCTCTGGTCCAGAACACCTGGATTCAAGTCCCATGTCATCTAAAGGTGTGCAGTAACATCTGAACAGAGTCAAAAAGTGTGGTGCTGGAAAAGCACAGCAGGTCTGACAGCATCCAAGCAGCAGGAGAGTCGATGTTTCTGGCATAAACCTTTCATCAGGAACATCTGAATAGGTTGATCAAAAATGTCTACAGAATATATGTTAAGAGGACAAGAGCATGGAGGTTATGCTGAACTTATTTTGGATATTAGTTAGTCCTCAGCTAGAGCATTTAGTGCAGTTCTCGGGGTGACATTTTAAGAAGGATGTGAATGCATTGGAGACAGCATGGAAAGGAGGATGAGAAAAGATTGAAGAAGTTGGAACAATAGGATGAGGTTAACAGGAGATCTGATAGATGTTTTCAAAATAATGAGGGATCTAGATAGGATAGATTTTGAGAAACTGTGCCAACTTGTAAGAGGATTGAGAACCAGGAGGCATAAATATAAATTTTTTTCCAAAAAGAAAAACAAATGTGAGGTGAGAAAAAGTTTACATGCAGCGAGTGGTTAGGTTCTGGACTGCACTGCCTGGAAGTATGATGGAGGAAGTTTTAGTCTAGAGGGTATTAGATCATTAGTCAGTAAAACAAAATGTGTAAAGTTATGGGAATAAGGCATGAGACTGGCACAAAATTAAAATGCTCGGAGGGATGCTGCAGACATGATAGGCTGAATAGCTTCCTTCTGCATCAACTCTGTGATTCGGTAAGAAGCAAATTGAAATCAACATAGGTTAAGTACTAATGAACAAATAACTGATACATTAAAGTAACGTTGCACGCGTACATAATATATACAGAAAGCATAACCTTAAAGGAAATTAGCCCATGGGTATACACTCACTTTTTAAAATTTATTTGTTCCCAGCTGGTGGCCAGCATTGGCTCAGCCAGAATTTATGGCCCTTCCCTTAAGAAGCTGGTGGTGGGCTACTCACGAACTGCTGCAGCCCATGGGTTGTAGGTAGAGCCACAGGGATAGTCAGAAAGGAATTCTGGAATTCCACTCAGTGCCAATGAAGGAACACGAATATATTTCCAAGGAAGGATGGCCTGTGTGGCTTGGAAGTGAATTTGCAAGTTTTGGCCCGAACGTCCATTTGATGCCCTTAACCTTTTTAGATGGTAGAAGTTGCAGTTTAAAATGCTGCTACAGAAGCCTTGGTGAATTCCTGCAGTGTATCTTGTACATGGTTCATAAAGCTGGAATTGTCTTTTGGTACTGAAGGGAATGAACATTGAAGGTGTCAGATCAGGTACTAATTAAACAAATTGTTTTGTCCTGTTGAACCTCAAGTGTCTTTAAAACTGCATCCATTCAGACAAATGGAGAGTATTCCATCATCCTGCTGACTTGTATCTCATAGATAGTTGATAGGCTCAGGGAGACAGAAGGTGAGTTACTCACATTGAAATTTCCACCTTCTGATTTGCTCTGTAGGCACAGTATTTATATGGCTCAACCAGTTCAGTTTCTGGTCATTTTTTAATATAAGATCTGAAGGGATCCCTGAGATCTAATAGAATAAGGGAAAAAGTGAATATATTAGATTTAATTGGGTGTGAATTGGTTATCTAAGTACGGGGAGCTAGTACTCAGTGGAATGTGAGTGTGGTTAACTGAAATAAAGTTCTCATTAAAATGTGTACTTGGACTTTGTTTAAATATGGTTATCTTATGTTCGATAACAATAGGAGCAACGGGTGATTAAATGAAACTGTAAAGTTTTGGGGTATGACTACCCAATTCTGTTTTCTGAAAATGAGCCTTATTACCAGTGGAAGAACGAAGTTTCACTGTTGACTTTGGTTATTTTTTTACCAAAGAAGAAGAAACACATTGTGGTCTTAGCACTCAAATCTCTATATAAAGAAGGATAAGAAGTAACTTTTATTTTTCAGAAGAGGAACTTGATAATTTGAACACAGATGAATGTTTGGACAGAATCTTTCATGGATAAATTTTCTCCAAAAGGTAACTTTTTGACTGCTTAGAACATAGAACATTACAGCACAGTACAGGCTCTTTGGCCCTCGATGTTGTGCCGACCCGTGAAACCAATCTGAAGCCCATCTAACCTACACTATTCCATTATCGTCCAATTGTTTATGCAATAACCATTTAAATTCCCTTAAAGTTGGCGAGTCTACTACTGTTACAGGCAGGGTGTTCCACTCCCTTATTACTCACTGAGTAAAGTATCTACCTTTGACATCTGACCTATTATCTATCACCCCTCAATTTAAAGCTATGTCTCCCTGTGTTAGTCATCATCATCTGAGGAAAAAGGCTCTCGCTGTCCACCCTATCTAATCCTCTGATCATCTTGCTTATGGGGTCTGGTGAGATTTTGACAAATTTAGGAAGATTGAAGATAGTACCATGGAAGAGTACATATTGAAATTCTGTTGATTGTATGTAACACTACAAAAATAAATTTGGAAATTCTACAGTCTGTGATGACATTTAAATGATTGGACTGTGCAAAAATATCAAGTATGGTCAAACTTCTAGTGTTCAAATTTTGATTAGATTCCCTATGGTGTGAAAACAGGCCCTTCAGCCCAACAAGTCCACAGTGACCCTCCAAAGAGTAACCCACCCAGACTCATTTCCCCCTGTCTAATGTACCTAACACAATGGGCAATTTAGCATGGCTAATTCACCTGATCTGCACATCTTTTGGAAAATGGGAGGAAACCGGAGCACCCGAAGGAAACCCATGCAGACACGGAGAGAACGTGCAAACTCCACATAGACAATAGCCCAAGGCAGGAACCAAAACCAGGTCCCTGGCACTATGAGGCAGCAGTCCTAACCACTGAGCCATTGTGCCATTCTTGACAGGAGTAAAATTTGTGAATAAACATACCGCTAGAACAAATGTGGAAAGCACTAAAAAAAAGGAGAAAATTATTCCTTTCCAGCAGCATTCATAACACAAAGAGGATAATCAGTGATACACAAGAAAATGGTTGGTACAATGTTAACAAATCAGCAATACCACCTAGATTCAGGTCAAAAGTGAGAATATAAATGGAGAATGGTAACTACTAGAAATGAGAACAAAGATGTCATAGATAATTTTGTGAAGTGAAAAGAATTTGGTGTTTGTAATAAGAAAATAAACTCCATATGTGTTCAGGGTGTAGTCAATCAATATTTCAATTGCAATTCAAAATACTATCATACCATGACTTGTCCCAAATGGTATATTAAAGTATTGTAACTCAAACATGAAATGTAAAGTTCTGGGGAACAAATAGAGATACAGATCAAAAAGAGGGTATTTTGTTGGTCACAAGATGTTTCAACCCAGTGATGAATGTACTTTGTTATGAAGATGTAGAAGTGTACTGTACCTTTAAGAAAGTGAAGGACTTAGAGAGGCATACAGAGTGCTGGAGAAGTTATATTGTAACATTTAGTACAGCAGCTCAAGTAACTGGTTGCCTCGATGCAAAAACAAATTCAAATTTGGCCAATCAGTTTGAATTAAACCCCAAAGTACCACACCCCAATCAAGTTTGAATAGAGTATATTGACAATATTAAAAACCAATGAAACAATTCGATGCTTTGAGGTATAAGACCAGGAAAAATTGAACAATAGGAGGAGAACTGCCAAGCCACTGACAAATGCAGATTGCCCGGACAATAGTTCTCTTAAAGGTACCTTTATCAATCAGTGACCTGTGAAACATCATCCATAAGAAGAAGAAAAGAAAACAGAGGAAGATCCAAATAGAAGGTTCGACAGCTAGCTGGTTTTGAAATTTGAATTTTTGATAAATCTTAATTGGTGGGTTTTATCAGACTAGTATTGTAGAAGGGAAGGTAAAATATTGGTTAGAGAAAGGAGTTGTAAATAGTTGTTAGTTAGTTATTCTCTGTGACACTTTAAGAAATACAGTTGTTAATTTTTACTTTAACCATTAGGATAGTGCTTGGCCTCTCAAATTTTCACAGATAGCTGCATGGGGTAACTCCTTTCTGTGTTGCTGGTTTAAAGTAACATGTTTTAAAATATCCCATGTTGTAACAGTTGTCAGTAGGGTCCTTCAATTGTGCAGTGTTAGGTAATGGTTGCATGTCTCCAATGTGTGGAATGGACTCATCAAAATGATACCTAGACTTTAAGTAATAAAGATTAAGATAGAGTTAAGGAATTTAAAAGTTCCACCAATTTCCAGTTTGTGGATGACAACACACTAAAATCTTTGAAAAAAAGTGATCATTCCTTGTAAAATAACTGGAATCAATCATTTTATCAGTACAGATGTAATGTTCAGTGAAATACCATTTTTCTTAGGAGGGCCATCGATGAAGAAAGCATCGATAAAATTGGGTAAGGAAAATCACAAAGCTAATGTATATGGAAGCCTGTCAAATTTGAAACTTCCGCAATCAGGACACTACTATATTCCTATAATGGAATGTAACCTCTCCATTAAAAAAATTAAAAGAAGCATTTTTCAATCAGGTGGTTAAATTTCAAAGAAAAGAAGTCAATTGTCATAGAATCATAGAGATGTACAGCATGGAAACAGACCCTTTGGTCCAACTTGTTCATGCTGACCAGATATCCCAACCCAATCGAGTCCCACCTGCCAGCACCTGGCCCAGATCCCTCCAAACCCTTTCTATTTATATACCCATCCAGATGCCTTTTAAATGTTGCAATTGTACTAGCCTCCACCACTTCCTCTGGCAGCTCATTCCATACACGTACCACCCTCTGTGTGAAAAAGTTGCCCCTTAGGTCCCTTTTAAATCTTTCCCTTCTCACCCTAAACCGATGCCGCCTAGTTCTGGAATCCCCCACCCCAGGGAAAATACTTTGTCTATTTATCCTATCCATGCCCCTCATGATTTTATAAACCTCAATACGGTGTTAGAATTAGATAAGCAATTTGACCATCAATCCTGTAAAATGTTAAAAATTCAATAAAGCATGTGGGATGGTGAGTGTATTAAGTTTGTAGAAGAAAAAGTGATAGATGTGAGATTTATTTTAAAAGACCCAAAGGACACCATCACAGCCTACGTAAGTAAGTCTTTGCAAAAGATTTCAATGAAGTAGTGATGATGGATTTAAAGTTATGGGTGAGAGATAAAAATATCATTTTACATTTTGTAGATTTGTTAATTAGCTTCCAGACATCGTTATAATGCATGTTAATGATTTTAGAGGCATTATGTCATACAGCACACAAACTGACCCTTTGGTCCAACTCCCCCATGCCGACCAAGTTTCCTGAACTAAACTAGTCCCATTTAGAGTCATAGAGATGTACAGCATGGAAACAGACCCTTCAGTCCAATTCGTCCATACTGACCAGATATCCTAACCTAATCTGTTCCCATTCGCCAGCACTTGGCCTATATCCCTCGAAACCCTTCCTGTTCATGTATCTATCCAGATGCCTTTTAAATGTTGTAACTGTACTAGCCTCTACCACTTCCTCTGTCAGATCATTCCACACACACACCACCCTCTGCCTAAAACGTTGTCCCTTAGGTCCCTTTTAAATTTTTCCTCTCTCACCCTAAACCTATGTCCTCTGTTCAAAACCTAGTTCCGGACTCCCCCACTCCAAGGAAAAAACCTTGACTATTGCCAGCATTTGGTCCCTATCTCTCTAAAACTTTCCAATGAAATGATTATTATAAATGGGCTTCAAGCAGAATTTGTAATTGGAAGTCAGGCTTCCGGGCTTTTAAGTACATTGCATTGGAAATCAGGCAGACTAATTCAAGTATCACTTTGCATCAACAATCTTATTTTGAAAAAGTTAGCTCCATTGCTAAGTAGTTAAAACAGGGCCTCACAAAAAAAAATGCAGTGGCATCTTAAACTAAAATGAAGGAATTATAAAATCTAATTCCTCAAGTGAATTGGCTGGGGACCCAAACAAGTCCAGGTGCTAGTTTTGAAGTATTAGAACTGAGTTCAACTGTGAAAAATCCCAAGATAGAAGATAGTATACGTGAGCACAATGTTGAAAAAAATTTAATTTTTTAAAAAAGTTTTCTCTATCTGGGAGAAGCCAGGAAAATAAAACTTGTTGTATTTAGCGATGGCTCTAATGGAAGTCCCTGTGATGGATTCTTGAATGCAAGAGCATGTATAATTTTTAATCTGGGGAAGTGGGGTGGGTAGTGGCAGGCATGGTGGTAAATGCTCCCTTAGCTTGGGAAGCTGAAAAAAGTCAGAAGAGATTTTTTTTATTCTCTTGTTTGATTTGGGCATCACTAGCTGCCCCGCATTTATTGCCTATTCCTAGTTGCCCTTGCAAAGGTGATGGTAAGCTGCCTTCTTGAACCACTGCAGTCCATGTGCTGTAGGAAGACACAGAATGCCACTTAGGGAGGGAATTGTAGGATTTTAATACAGCGATAATGAAGGAATGACAATATATTTTGAAGTCAGGATGATGAGTGAATTGGAGGAGAACTTGCAGGAGGTGATGTTCCCTTTACTGAACTAAGTAAAAAAAAACCTTTAATGACAGAAACTCTCACTTTGGGTGAGGTTATAGATATCATGGTTTTTCTCAGCAAATACACCAGAAGAAATTCTAAAACGTGATTTGGCAGCGATACCATAGAAGTACCATATCAACATTAAGTCACTAACATATATTCAATAACATACACTGATTGAGATGTGAGACTGAAAAAGAACTGAAGCTTTATATTTCAGCTTTGAAATAGACACTGGAGAAAAGAAAATCACCAAACTGAAATGGGTAGACAGCAATAATCAGCTACATGATTTGTTTTATTAAGGAAGGAACAAGTTCTAAGAAACTATTAGACATAGTGGATTAAAGATGCTTAGAACTTTAATTTGGAAAAACAAAACACGAGGATAGGATGTCAATTTGTAAAATTTGTTTTGTTTGTTTTTTGTTGTTTGTACAGGTGTATTTAAAAAAAGACAATAACTGAATCTTGGTGTGATTGCAATAAGCTCAGAGCCCATATAGGCCGAATCAATGATGAAAGGCTATTTATCATTGGCTTTGGAGATTTTCCATTAAGTTTGGAATCATACCACAAAACATTACCAACTACATGAAAGGACGAGAAAAATAAAGGCAGGTTAAATCCAAAGAATTCAGGGGTATATTTTATGTTTTGATTCCTAAATTGTGTGACAAATAACAACTCATTTTTGTCTAGATCAAGCACCATGCATAATTAGTTGCACAATGTGTTGCTTCTGATCGGTTGAGTTGTTTGCTTTTTGCAAATGCTTGTTTTATTATGCTTCGCCTGTCAGTTGAGCTGTTTTGTTAGCCACTTATGTTTGTGTACTCTTCCACATTCTGGATTAGGCAAGTTCTCAAAGTTTGAAACATTCCCACTCAGATTATTACATTCTTTCCATTCCTGTTTCCTGATTAAGGTTTTGGAACTTGTATTGTTTGAAAATGAGAAAAGATACCTAATGGCAATCAAAAACTATTAGTGATAATGATTTGTTGCATAAATAGGAGATTATATTTCTTCTGAATGAGTTAATTTGAGGTATTTCTTAAACATACCACTTGCGCCAAGTGCTGAACTATGTGGCAGATGTTAGTTAGATGTAATGGTTTTGTTGTTTCCATTGCTCTTCACCTCTATCATTACTGGATATTCAAGGATTAAACCAATCTGTTTTCCTATAAACATAAACACAATTCTGTCAGTCATCCTCAATCCAGAACTTGAAGTTTCCAACATGTGATCTTGGTTTGTGTTGAGTGAGTTGATCCATCCAGCATTATGGAAATGTACTGAAATTTGTCTCTGCGATCTAGAGAGTAGATACAAAATAACAAGCAGGTTCATGTTACTGATCTGTGTTCAATAATGTGAATTAAAAAGCATACAGTTGGCCATTAGGGAATGATAGGATGTGTCAAATATTTGATCATAAATTCTAAACTGGATCTTTTTAGAAAAGCACAATGATATCTACAAGAGATTTTAATCTACATATTGACTAGAAAAGTTAGGTTGGTAAATGTGACCCAAATGAAGAATTCACTGAATGTTTTCAGGATAGTTCTCAGAACAAGACGCTTTGGAGCCAGAGAGCAGGCACCTGACATTGTGCAATGAGATAAGATTAATTAAAGCTCTCATAGTGAATGCATTCCTGGGAGCAGGGACCATAACATGATTGGATTTTACTTCAGATTGAGATAGAGAAGATTGGGTGTGATACTTTTCAAACTTGCACAAGTACATTAATGGCGGCCCTGTGAAAGACAGGTAAAGTGGAAGCTAAGTTAGATTAAAGGATAGGTCAATAGAGACACAGTAGCTGACATCATTAAACCCATTTAGTTGAGCAAAGATGTGCGGCAGGGCAGAACATTTAACAGAAAATAATAAAACAAAAAAAGAACTAAAAGGAGAAAAACATTAGAGTACAAAAGAAAATATAAACTGGTATAAGGCTTATTATGGGCATAATCTCATAGGGATCTGAGTGAAGTGGCCTATCACGAGATGTGTCACAGAACTGGACAAGTCCCGCAAAGCCCGTTTTGTAGTTGTGATCATTCTACTCCATCTTTTATCTGTTATGAAAACAAATGGCCATGTTGGGAACTGGTTGTGGTTAAACCTCAGTTCCATCAAAGAGGGTAAGGATGGGAGGGTGGTCAGTCAGGGGTCCTATTACTATCAATCACAGGCATGGTCGGTACACAGTACAGGGACTTTGCCATAATCAGCCATCAGCTTGGGACACTCACAGTCAGGGAAACTGTCCAATTGCAGTCCGCAGAGTGGCCAGTGCTCAGTTCTGTAGGCCCAGCAGTCAGGAGAATCATGTACTATCAGTTGTGGAGCTGAACAGACAGTGGTCAGAGGTCAAGTCAAGTCATGTGGCAGCATTGTGATTCGGTGGTTAGCACTGCTGCCTCACAGCACTAGGGACCTGAGTTTGATTCCACCCTCAGACGAGTGGAGTTTGCATAATTTTGCCATGTCTACATGGGTTTCCTCTGGGTGCTCTGATTTCCTCCCACAGTCCAAAGATGTACAGGTTAAGTGGATTGACCATGCTAAACTGTCTATTGTGTCAAGAGATGTATAGGTGTCGCCATGAGAAATGTAGGGCTATGGGGATAGGGTTGGGAGAAAGTCTGGGTGGGATGCACTTTGGAGGGTTGGTGAAACTTAATGGGCTGAATGGCCTGCATCCTCATTGTAGAGTTTCATAGAATCATTTAATCATAGAATCCCTACAGTGTGGAAACAGGCCATTTGGCCCAACAAGTCTATACTGACCCTCCGAAGAGGATCCTAACCAGACCCATTCCCCTACAATATTACTCTATGTTTCCCCTCACTAATGCACCTAACTTAGACATCCCTGAACACTATGGGCAATTTAGCATGGCCAATTCACCTGACCTGCACATCTTTGGACTGTGGGAGAAAACAGGAGCACCCGAAGGAAACCCATGCAGACACAGGGAGAATGTGCAAACTCCACACAGATAGTCGCTTGAGGTTGGAATCAAACTCAGCTCTTTGGTGCTGTCAGGCAGCAGTGCTAACCACAGAGCCACCATGCCGCCCATCTATGGCATCTAAAGAATGCTTTTTGAAGATGGTCAGAGATTGGGTCAACTATAATTTAGTCGATTGTTAAGTAGGTTTCAGAGGGGGCTTGTAGGGGTAGCAGGGAGATCACTGCTAGAATGGGTGAGGGAGTTAAGACTTGGTTTTGGAAAGTTGGGGTTAACACAGTGAGAGAGGCATGCAGAAGAGCATCGGAAGGTGTGGTGGGCTACGGAAGGGGGCCTTAGCGGCAATGACCGCCACCATGGTCTCTACAGGGGGAGAATAGAGGAACAGTGCAGGTGCTATTAAGGTGTAATGCTCGGATTCAGGAGCAGGAGACAGTTGTATGTGAAGGGTCTTCATGGTGGAAGAATGGGTTGAAATGAGCTGTCAAGGGAGTGCAACATAATAAGAGACAAGAGGCCTTTAATAGGGGGTGGGGAGTGCCTGGTGAAGAGGTGAAGCCCAGTGCTGACAGTGAGCTGCCATCCCTGCCATTACTTTAGATGCAAAGTGGTAACAATAGCAGGGACAACATAAGACAGAATAAGAATCAGTCTGGTATGTGAAAGCACAGGATTTACTTTTGTTTGCTGGACTCTGAGATATTGTAGCAAATGCATGAAAGTAAGATGTTGGTCAAAGGAAACTCGCTGTGTGCCATTGGTGATTGCAAATTTAAAGAGATCTCAATAATGTGGAAATTAGTTGCAATGATGCTCCAACAGGCCAACGCTAACTGAAGAGGAACAACAACTTGAAGAAAACTTCCAAATGTCCTGTGTGAGCCACTCAACTTCACCATCTTCTATCATGTGAATGTAACAATGGTCTGTCATTGAATGCAATGAGGTGTTGAGGAACAAGTGCATCCAAGCTAGCTGATGTGTTGGAATATGCAGGCAGATTACACCCACATCTTCATAACATCCCTTCTCAATGATATAGTGGTCTCTCAGCCAGTACACTACCTTCACCAAGTTGCTGCACAGGCTGAGCCTGAAGATGGCTGGACAAAAGGGACTTCCCCATTATCTGGCTGTAGAATGTCTCACCTAATGGTGAAGTGTGCTCAGCCCTTATCCACAGGGTTTGCCACTGAAGAAGGTGTAAGAAACTCTTTTGCTCCTTCTGTTCCAAATTTCCACTTAGACCGATGGGCTCAGCTACTGGTGGCATGTTGCTTTCTGTGACTCGCTACCTAAAATGTAAAGACAGATTCAAAAGAAGCAGGACTGGCAGCAATGCTAGGAGCAGCATCCGGCAACTTCAGGAGAAGAGGAGCATCCAGCCTAGGGAGCAGTCACAACTACAGGGCTCCTCAGGTTACATGGAGTGAGCAGGAGTACCAGACATTTTTGGCCTAGAGTCTACTTCTTGGAGATAAGAGATGTGTAGTGCCAATGTAGGCTTTGTATGTTCCAGAATACTGTGGTGGAGCTGTGTTAGCTGTTGGAGCAAGGTTTGAGCTTTGTAGGAGTCAGGAATTGTTACCCGCTCCCAGTGACTGTGAAGTTCATTACCACTCTGAACATCTGTGTGTCTGGCTCAGTCCAGGAACTGACAGATGACCTCTGTTGGATCTCTCAGTTATATACACACACAAATACATCATGACAGCGACCAACACCATTTTTGCAATGCTGTACAGGTTCATTTCACTCACCAATGACAAGGTCAGTGCTGCAGCCCGAATGTAGGATTTGTGAACCAAACTGGGTTACTCCAGGTGCAGGATGCTGTTGATCATACCCACATGGCACTAAAAGGATCCTATCAAAAATTGGTGGAATACATCAACAAGAGCGATTTCCACTTGATCAATGTGTAGGTTACCTGTGATCACTGTACCCATTATCTGGAAATGTGCACCTACAGCAGCTGCCACGACTCCTAATTTCTTGTGCACTCTGGCCTACTTAGTGATTTTGAAGGCATGGATTACTTGCAATGCTGGTTCCAGGAGAATAAGGGATACTCATGGTGCCCTTGCACAACTCCCTAACTGATACGAAGTTCCCATTTAATGCCATCCATGCTTCAAATCCTTTTTTGTTGCATTGTGTTGGTCACTCAGCTGGTACAGCACCTTCACCATGTTGGCACAGACACTTTGACTAAGGCCTGTGATGGAGCACACAAATGGGATGTTGAAGATGTGGTTCTGATTGGAGGGGCCTCCAGTGTAGCCCAGGCAGAGTGCTTTGCAAACTCCCTGCTGCAAGGATTTCAGCACAATTGGCATGGGCAACAAGGTGATGTGATAGATGCTGAGGAACTGGAGGCAAGGGAGCAGTCTTCTGAGAAGTAGAATACAGACATTAGGCAGGAGGAAGCTACCATTCTCCATGATAGAGCTTGATGCAGTGGGTGCTACATACCAAACAGAACCTCATTGACAGCCACTTCCAATAGATAAAAGCTGAGTGTAGCAGATCATCATGGATTGTAGAATGGTTATTGCTCATTATGTCAATCTGGCTTGAATTGTGGGAGTGAACCTTCGCCTCTATCGGCTTTTGGCTTTGTGTAACAAAAAGCTCATGCTTGGATTTGTCAATTGCTTGCCTATTTGTGGTGTTCCTTGATTAGTCAATAACAAGATGTAGGTGTGGGATTTGGGGGCAGGAAAGCACTGCCTTAGCAAGAGTTTAGACAGCTAAGGACAGGTAACCTGTGTGGCATCATTGTTAAACTGCAACAAGGATGAAAGAATAGGGTTGTGTGTGTGAAGAAGTGTCAGCCAGACCAGTTATGTGCTATGGGCAGTATGGCTTTGTGGCTTCTGTACCATGATGTTACAGTGAGGGGTAATACTGGAGTGCCAGTACTTGGCCAAGTACACAGCAGCCTTTTGAAGATGGTTTTGGCATGAAGGATACTGATGTTTCAGAGGATAGTCAAGAGGGGCCAGTTGTGTGAATGAAGTGTGGTAAAATGGGGCAGAAAATGGATGTGGGAGATGCTAAAAGAGACGGATAGGTGATTAATGGATGAATTTGGTAAAATAGAGTGAACTCACTAGATCTTGTAGAGATAAACCTTCAAAACCTGAGTCAACTCGGTCTTGGCGAAAATTGTAAGATTCAATTCAAATATTTAAAAGGGTTAACTATATGAGTGTTGGTACTACAGAAAATGATTCTGGAGAATTGAAATGGAAAACAAAGTTGGAAAGTGAATTCAACAGGTCTTTTTGTCACTTTTAACTAAAAGATGCAAGTAACATCACAGAAATAGCTCTAGTTAAAGAAATGGAAGGGAGACAGGAACACAGGAAAATTACAATCACCAGCAAAAATGGTACTGAGTAAATTGGAGTTGACATCTGACAAGTCCCTGTGTGCTCCTGGATTTCATCCTCCTTTAAATAAATGTGAGAGACTGCATTTTGAAAAGACAAATCAGGGCAGGACTTATACTCTTAATGGTAAGGTCCAGGGTGTGTTGCTGAACAAAGAGACTTGGGGTGCAGATTCACAATTCCTTGAAAGTGGAATCTCAGGTAGATAGGATAGTGAAGAAGGCATTTAGTATACTTCCCATTATTGTTCAGTGCACTGGGTATAGGAGTTGGCAGGTCATGTTGCGGCTGTACCTAACACTGGTTAGGCCACTTTTGAAATATCATGTGCAATTCTGGTCTCCCTTCAATAGGAAGGATGTTGTGAAACTTGAAAGGTTTCAGAAAAGATCTACAAGAATGTTGCCAGGGTTGGAGGGTTTGAGCTATAGGGAAAGGCTGAATAGGCTGGAGCTGTTTTCCCTGAAATGAGAGAGGCTGAGGAGTGACCTTATAGAGGTTCATAAAATCAGGAGGGGCATGGATAGGGTAAATAGACAAGGTCTTTTCCCAGAGTTGTGGGAGTCCAGAACTAGAGGGCATTGGTTTAGGGTGAGAGGGGAAAGATTTAAAAGGGATGTAAGGGTCAACCTTTTTATGCAGAGGGTGGTGCGTGCATAGAATGATTTGCCAGAGCATATGGTAGAGGTTAGTACAATTACAACATTTAAAAGGCATCTGGATGGGTATATGAATAGGAAGAGTTGAAAGGAAGTGCTAGGCCAAGTGCTGGAAAATGGGACTAGATTAATTTAGGATATCTGGTCAGCATGGATGAATTGGACTGAAGTGTTTGTTTCCATGCTGTACATCTCTATGACTCTATGACTTAAATGCATGCAAGATAGTTGATGCATTGATTTTTCAAAATTTCCCAGATTCAGCAAAGATCTGATTAGATTGAAGATAGCAAAAGTAACTCATTTATTCAAAAAGGGAAGGAGACAGAACTACAAGGCAATTACTAATCATCTGTCATAGGGAAAGCATTAGAAGTTATAATTGACTTTATAGCAAGGCATTTTGATATGTTCAAGATAATTGGGCAAAGTCAATATGGTCTTATGAAAAGATAATCATTTTTAACCAACCTATTGGGAACTCCTTGAGGAAGCAATATTTCCTAAGGATATAGGGGAATTGGTGGAAAATAAAAGATCATGGTGTACGGAGTTACATATTGTCGTGAATAGAAGATTAGCTAGCAAATTGGAAGCTGAACAAATGCATAAATAGGTCATCAAGATGTGATGAATGGTGTGCTACAGGGATCAGTGTTGGAACCTCAACTGATTACAATTTATATCAATGAAATTAATGAAGGACTGAAGGTATAGTTAATGAATCTGTTAATGGCAACAAAGACAGAAAGGAAAACAAGTTTGAAGAGAATAAGAAGCTATAGAAAGATCAAAGTTGTGAGTGGCCAAAATCTGGCAGAGTACAAAGTGGAAAAATGTGAAATTGTCCATTTTTTGCAGAATAAAAACAATCATATTATCCAAAATTTGAGAAATTGCAGTGCTGTGAGGTGCAGAGGGATCTTAATGACCTAGTGCTTGAATTGCAAGGTTGAATATACAGATACAAAAAGAATTGCTTAAAAAAAACACATTTAGCCTTTCATCTTGCACTTATCAGAACTTTTCATAAGAATACGTAAGCATTCAAAGGAAAAAAAAACATTTGCAATTCAGAGAGGACTGTGGCTGATTGGTTGGCAAGTGATCTTCAGCAGAAGCATTTCCTTGGAAAATGCACCCATTAATGCTGATTGACAGTTAATAGCCAAGCTTTTATGTAATTATTAAGCTAGGTAAATTGACTCTGACTGGTCAGGACAATTCTTTGAGAAATGAAACAGCAAATAACTATAATCTATTTTGTTGAGTTGAACCAGGCACAGTAAGTGCACAATTTCTTTTTGTCTGTAAAGATCAGGGCCTTGTATATTAATAAATGTAGTTTCCAGTTCATGCAGAGTCATCTTACTGTAAGCCCAACTGACAATCCTAAAGTTGTTGTTACCATAATTCCTCACACATTCAAGATTATCCAGCAAATGTTGTCCAATGTAAGAATCAAATCTAACATTAAAAACTGTTATTGTGTCTGGTTGGATACAGTCAGTACCTTGTTTATTGTGAACAAATGAAAGGATGTGCTATATGATCTGCCAGTTATTGTACATATGGCCTACACACCTGACATTATACTAGCATTGAAATTCATATCTATTATTTCTGTAACTATTTCCTTTTAAATCTCCCTGGATGCAGTTGATTTATTGGCCCTTCGTCTTATTAGTTTCCCCTTGTAGAGTTTTGTGATAGTTATCATCTTTTCTTTTGTCCCCATCTTTTGCCCTTGATTATTTAGTATTGTAGAAAGTTATTAGCATCTTCTACCATGAACATTGATGCGAAGTACTAATTGAACTCCCATTCCTGGTTCGATCATTATTTCCCCGGTCTTATTCTTACAAGGCGAGTGTTGGCTTTGTTCTGCGTGGCTACAGGGATGGTGCAGGAGGGAGGGATTCCGGTATTTGGATAACTGGGGTTCTTTCTGGGGAAGGTGGGACCTCTATAAACAGGATGGTCTGCACCTGAACCTGAGGGGCACCAGTATCCTTGGTGGGAGGTTTGCGAGTGCTCTTGGGGGGGGTTTAAACTAACTCTGCAGGGGCATGGGAACCCAGACTGTAGCTTCAGGGTGCAGGACCTGGAGTGTAGGGAGGTTAGGAACATGGCATCAATTTCAAAGGAGGGTGCCTGTAAACAGGAAAGTGGATTGAAGTGTGTATACTTCAATGCAAGAAGTATACGAAATAAGGTAGGTGAACCTGCAGCGTGGGTTGGTACCTGGGACTTCGATGTTGTAGCTATTACGGAGACATGGGTAGAACAGGGACAGGATTGGCTGTGGCAGG
>NC_057723.1:31425770-31524302 GCF_004010195.1 Chiloscyllium plagiosum | reverse complement strand
AAAAAAAAGGGATGCGGCACACCAGACTACCAATCGGGATCGCCTAACAGCCTCATCCCTATTGAATGAGTGAGTGAGTGAGTGAGTGAGTTAGCGGTCGTGGTGGGGACTCGACAAACAGCAACACTCTGGTGGTACCGAGACGTTGGTGCCGGATGCTGATGTTCGTACTGGCACGCCGGGGCAGGCAGGTGTCCAAATGCAGCTGCAACCCGGGCAGCCAATGGTCCAGCTCATGGCAAACTTTATATCGCTTTTGGAGTTACAGCACCTAAATTATTACAATGGAGCAAATAAATATATAACCTCCACCCTTTCATATCGACGCTGCAGGCAGCTTTATCAAGTACAAGCGAACGGAGAAACAACCTTGGGAGAAATTCAAGTCGTGTCCTTCCGCCATGCAACATAAAATGTCACAACATTGAAAGACAATAGTCAGAATAAAACATAAAGCATCAGTGTTCGCCAAGGACTGCTTTCAATTCATTCTCTCTGAGACAGTCACTGCTTCTATTCCTAATTTAAGAAGCCTGTCATAATTCCCTCATTTCCGCACAAAGACGGATCCTCTTGCTCATCATCATTCAATTTATCGCCTATTATTATCGGTGCATTGTTTCAATCAATACCTGTCTCCACGTTGAGGGATATTCTTGCTTCAGTGAGATAGGGCGTATCGCTCTTGGACCTTACTCTTCGAATGGGCCGACGGTCTGCTTGCTCCCCTGAAGAGGCCGCCATTAATGGAGCAGTCGCGATGAGACGATCGGCCGGCGACAGCGGCAGCACCTGCACTACTCACTCGAACCTGAAACAGCCCAGACCCTGATACCACCAACAAAAACACACAATGAAAAGGAATCAGATGCAGCGCTGGAACCAATCTGGAGCAGGAGATCCCGCCCACACCCCCTGTACAATGAGACATACACACAGATACAACCAAGAAAAACCCGCCCACAAAAAGGGACAGCAAATTGTCAGACTTTGGCTTTCCCAACATTCAAGATAATTATGTATCATTGTGTCTCTCCATACAGATGAATTCAAACATTCACTTCTGCAAAGGGAGCTTAACTAGTGTATTTTGCTACGGGTACCAATTATCGAACACATTTTCAGACATTAAACATATTAAAAACTTGGAACGTAAATATCAAATGACAGCATACATTTCCAATAGATTTTTATCAGAATGTTAACATTGTGCAGTTCCTACTAATTTATAATAGCACCCCTGTAAACATAATGTCAATTTAAATGGCCATAGTTTTTTCATCAACTGTTTTTCATTCACAGTGCTTTAACACCAAAATAATGTAGTCACTGTTATTAGCTCATTTCAGATAACCAAATGATATCTGTTTTCATTCACAGGATGTGAGCTTTGCTGGTTCAGCAAGCATTTGTTGTCCATCCAATTACCCTTCAAAAATGGTGAAACACCTTCTTGAACTGCTTTAGTCCCTGTGTACACCTCAGCTCTATTAGAAAATTAGTTCCAAGATCTGTTAAAAAACAAACGCATGTCTACTAACAAGCGGCCCTCAGAAGATTTGTCAATAGATTGCTTAAGCAAGCCTCAAACTCTGTGAACTGCCTACCACTCCTACCCAACTGCTTCACCTTGCCTTCACAAATATCCAAGGAGAAAGTGAGGACTGCAGATGCTGGAGATCAGAGCCCTTCCTGAAGAAGGGCTCATGCCCGAAACATCGATTCTCCTGCTCCTTGGATGCTGCCTGACCTGCTGTGCTTTTCCAGCAACACATTTTCAGTTCACAAATATCCAACCACCATTAATGGAAATATTATAAATTTATGTGCTTTTAATTTATTAAATATCATAAGCAAATTGCTAAAAAGCCAGAAACAATTATATTGATACTTCTTGTTATAAACATCAGTACAACATGTGTACAAGATGATTAGGGGGTTAGATAGGGTCGACAGTATGAACCTTTTCCCGCGTATTGAGTCGGGTATTACAAGGGGGCATAGCTTTAAATTAAGGTGGGGTAGATATAGGACTGATGTTAGGGGTAGGTTCTTCACTCAGCGAGTCGTTAGTTCATGGGATGCCCTGCCAGTAACAGTGGTGGGCTCTCCCTCTTTATGGGCATTTAAGAGGGCATTGGATAGGTATATGGAGGATAGTGGGTTAGTGTAGGTTAGGTGGGCTTGGATCGGCGCAACATCGAGGGCCCAAGGGCCTGTACTGCGCTGTATTCTTCTATGTTCTATGTTCTATGTTCTCTTTTTCTGTTCATATATTTAAAGACACTCTTGCTCTTCTTTGCCATATTTCATGCTAGTTTACACTCAGCTTATTCTCCCTCTTTTAATTTTGGTCATTTTCTGTTGGTTTTCATACCTGCTTCACCTGGAGTCACAACCTTCTGTCCCTGATCACAGACCAAACTTAAGTTACCTAACTTGAGGCACATGATTACTTCCTGGAGCAAAATGTCCAGATACTTCACCTTCCTGGATTGTGTGGAATGTCTGCAGCTGGGACTCCAGCTCCTAAAGTCTGATCTGAAGCTCCGCAAACTGCAAATGCTCATGACCAATGTGTTCACTCTGGATCAGCTTGGTGTCCAGCAGCTCCCATATGTTGCAGTAACAACACATTGTACATCCTGCAATCATTGTTGTATTTTGTTTGTGAATTACTGTAATATCCCTGCTCTTTACACACGAAGAACCTTTTGCTCTTTACTTTTTTTAATATTAGTATCATTAAATATTAAATTATTTTTAAGAAACCAGGAGTGGAAAAAAAGACTAGCAACCAAGACACAAACTGATAACCTTATATTTTACTCTAAAACGAGAAATATTCACTAATCCTACTCACCAATCAGGTGCCTACACAGTGCACGTTTGTGAGATCACTCTGCCATGAACCTTATTGCAGATATGTCTCTCAGTTCATGCCTTTTATCCTCTACCACGCTCATCTTACTCTGAAAACTTTACTTCTTTCAGCAAACCTTATTTAAAGCACCTAATTTGCCTGTCTGCTCTGAATCCCCACTTTAAGCCAAATTTCCAGACATACTCTTTCAGCCTTTGTCACGCTCAGATCAAGTCTCCGATGAACTATTACGAAATTAATATTTGTATACAACCAGTATTTGGAAAGCTTATGAAACTTTATTTATTGTGAGGGATATTAAATACAAAAATAGAGAAATGTGCCTCAGTTTCACTGGTCACTGATGAGATCACATTTGGACTACCAAGTACAGTAATGGTCAACTTATTTCAGGAGGAATTTGATTGGAATCAGTTCAGAGTTTTACCAGAATAATACCTGGAATGGGCTGGTTGCCTTATCAGGATATAAATGCTATGGAAGCAGTTTAGGAAAAGTTTACCAGACTAATACTTGGAGTGGGAGGGTTGTCTTTGTGGAAGGGTTGGACAGGTTAGGCTTGTATCCATTGTGTTTGGAAGAATAAGAGGTGACTTGATTTTATCATAAGATCCTGAGGGGTCTTCACAAGTTAGAAGTAGAGAGGATGATACCTCTTATGGAAGAATCCAGAGGTCACTGTTTAGCAAAGATAGGGATGCATATTTAAAACAGATGAGGAGTTATTGTTCTCTGAGAGGACCATGGATTGGTTTTAGTTATTCTTGAAAAGACAGTAGAAGCAGAGTTCTGAATACTTTTCAAACAGGAGACTAGATTCTTGATAAGCAAGGGGATAGAAATTTATCAATGCAGGCAAAAATGTGGATTTTAGCTTACAGTCAGTTCAACCATGGTCTTAATAAATGGCGACTTAGGTTCAAGGAGCAAATGGTTTACTCCTGTTCATTGTCGAGAGTGTGATGCTGGAAAAGCACAGCAGTCAGGCAGCATCCAAGGAGCAGGAGAATTGACATTTCAGGCATAAGCCCTTTATCAGGAAGGGCTTCTGCCCTATCAGCAGATCTCCAGCATCTGTAGTCCTCACTTTCTTCCACTCCTGCTCATTGTATGTTTGCAAGATCCAGATTAATGGATAAATGCTAAGAACTGTTTTTAATTGCACAAATGTTTACATACAAAATTATTCTCTGTGGGGTAATTGTAACCAAAACATATTTAGAATTTTAATTTGTTTCATCTTTCAGAAGACATATCCCTTCCATTCAGCCAAACATTGCACACTGATCACTTGCACTTAAGTACTATTAGTAATTAACTACTGACTATTGAATGGTTAGAAATTACCTAACATGAAACTGATTACAAGGTGCAACGTTACCTTTCATCCTCTGCCAATGTGGCAGTTCATGTTAAAAGAGGAGAGGATGTTTAATGGTCTGAATGTGTAACAGTGATGTATGCTGGGCACATGTAAACTATATTATTGCATGCTATTGTCTGCTCTGTGCTATTATCAACACTGTGACAGTATTGGGTGGGATAAAGGAGGATTGGAGGTGGGATTCCAGGGGCCTGTGAAAATGAAGGCCTGAGTGTAGAATGTTGGAACCCAAATTTTGCCAAAGACAAAATAAACAACGCTTTGATAAAGTAAATAGCTTACGCTGCAAAGATTTAAATGTTGCAAAAGAGAGATGGAACTATGTAAAGCTTTCAATTTATATGTGTGAAAGGATCCAACAGTTTGCATTCCATGGAAATTGGGGAAAGGCACTGTATTATTCATGAGCTGTGATGGTAGAAGAAGTTTTTATTTCTTGTGTACATTGATATCCATGGAACAGAAAATTGAATGGGTGTAAACTGGATTGCTGATTTGTTCTTACTTTTTTGTCATACTGTTGTAAATCAATTTCAAACCCAAGGAGTGGACATGGTTTTGCTAGTTTGGCAGCAGCTGGAAGGAGTTCCAGCAGGTGGTATTTTATAGAGATAGCACAGCATGGAATCCAAGATGCAGAGCTTTCATTTCTCCACTTCCACATTTATAAACTTGAATAACCCATATTCACAAGTTAAAACACTCCATAAGGCAAAGATACTTGAATCTCTTTCACTAAAACTAAGACTTTTTCTTCTGCTTCAGTATTCTTGTACTATGACAGTTTAATGTGAATAGTTCTGATATACGTATACTTCCCCTTCTGATCATATGCAATTGCAAAATGCCTTAGCATAGCACAATAACAACACCATTTTTTCTTATTACACTTTTTGTTTTTATTTCCATTTTTCTCCTATCCATCTAGAGATATACTTGATATTGGTTCTGTATTGAATTATGTTAATATTTCATTAAACAAAAATAACATGAAAAGTAAGAGGCAGAAAAAAATAAATTGGTACCTTAATTTTGGCAATCCACCCCAACAAAAATAAGGTATTGTTTCTACCTGTGCAATATTTACAATATATTACCATCTTAAGATTCCAATGTCTTGATAGCATTTTTTAAAGTACCTGAATTCCTTACATTTGTACTGTTCTTTATTTAATAATAATATCTAAAGTAATAATGTAGCCATAACATGATAATGAACTCTAAGTTTATTTCTTAGAACTGTTGGTTATAACTATTTTCACAGCAATGATATTGTTAAGAATTTGGTTTACAATTGGAATTAGAATGAGCACATACTACTAAAGATATTTGAAATTCATTCATCCAGTGGATACGAAGCGTCATGGAATAAAATGAATGCCTTTGATCTACTTAAAATGGACTTGGACAATCAATTCAAATTAATTCTGCTACCAAGAGTAGATATCGACTACTAATCGACTACTTTGTAGTTGTCATGCATAAACATTTAAGGGTCTTTGGTGTAGTGGTAGTGTCACTATCTCTCGGCTAGAAGAATGGGCAATTGGGACAGGCTGATCCAAAATGGGATTGTTCAGGTCAAGTGATACTACATCAACTGTGGTACAAAGAAAACTCAGGAAACTAATTGCACATACCAGCCTACTAAATCAACACTGCTGATTGAAGTAACACAAAACACAAGCTAACTTTTCTTTTTATTCACTCATGAGTTATGGATGTTGCTGGCTCAGCAACATATATTGTCCATCCCTAATTGCCCTTTATAAAGTGGTGGAGAGCTACTTTTTAAAATCACTACAATCCATTTGGTGTAGATAAACCCACATGTCATAAGGAAGGGAGTTGCAGGATTTTGACCCAGTGACATAGAAGGAACAGTGATATATTTCCAAGTCAGGATGGTGAATGGCTTCGAGAGAAACTTGCAGGTGGTACTGCTCCTATATATCTGCTGCCCTTGCCCTTCTAGATGGCTTTCAAAGTTAGATTGAAGATAGTGCAGGATAGGCATGTCTCTTTGAAAACAAAGAATAGGAAAAGCAAGATTCGTGAACCATGGATGACAGGAGAAATCATGCAACTAGCCAAGAGGAAAAGCGAAGTGTACATAAGGTCCGGGCAGCTAAGAACAGAACGGGCCTTGGAGGAATATCGTGAGAGTATGACCAATCTTAAATGAAGAATCAAGCGGGCTAAAAGGGGTCATGAAATAACTTTAGCGAGCGGAGTTAAGGAGAATCCCAATCTTATTCATATATAAGAAGCAATTGGGTAACTAGAGAAAGGGTTGGTCCACTAAATGATAAGGAATGAAGGTTGTGTGTCAAACTTGAGAAAATGGATGAAATTCTCAATGATTACTTTGCATCAGTGTTCACTGAGGAGAGGGACATGATGAATGTTGAGATTAGAGACAGAAGTTTGTTTACTCTGGATCATGTTGACATAAGGAGGGAAGAGGTGTTGGGTAGGCTACAGGTTATTAAGGTGGACAAATCCCCAGGATCGGATGGGATCTATCCCAGATCGCTGAGGGAGGCAAGAGAGGAAATAGCTGGGGCCCTGACAGATATCTTTGTAGCATCCTTAAAACACAGGTGAGGTGCCGGTGGACAGAAGGGTTGCTCATGTTGTCTCCCTGTACAAGAAAGGTAGTAGGGATGTTCCAGGTAACTACAGACCAGTGAACCTGACGTCAGTGGGGAAAGTTGCTGGAGAAGGTACTGAGGGATAAAATCTATTTATATTTGGAAAAGAATGGGCTTATCAGTGTTAGGCAACATGGTTTTGTGCAGGGGAAATTGTGCCTTACCAACTTAATAAAGTTCTTTGAAGAAGCATCCAAGTTGATAGATGAAGGAAGGCCTGTAGATGTCATATACTTGGACTTTAGTAAGGCTTTTGATAAGGTTCCCCATGGTGTGCAGGGTGTTCTAGCTAGGTGGATAAAGAACTGGTTGAGCAACAGGAGACAGAGATTAGTAGTTGAAGGGAGTTTCTCGAAATCGAGAAAGGTAATCAGTGGTGTTCCACAGGGATCAGTGCTGGGGCCACTGTTGTTTGAGGTACACAAAAATGATCTGGAAGTGGGCACTGATGGTCTGATCAGTAAATTTGCAAATGACAGAAAGGCTGGTGGAGTAGCAGAAAGCATAGGGGACTGTCAAAGAATACGGGAGAATATAGATAGACTGGAGAGTTGAGCAGAGAATGGCAGATGGAGTTCAATCCATGCAAATGTGAGGGGATGCATTTTGGGAAGTCTAATTCTAGAGCGAACTATACTTTAAATGGAAGAGCCTTGGGAAATATTAATGAGCAGAGAGACATGGGAGTTCAGGTCCATTGTACCCTGAAGATGGCTGCACAGGTGGATAGAGTGGTCAAGAAGGCATATGATATGTTTGCTTTCATGGGATGGGGTATTGAGTATAAGAGCTGGCAGGTCATGTTAAAATTGTACAAGACTTTGGTTCGGCCGCATTTAAAATACTGTGTACAGTTCTGGTCGCCATATTACCAAGAGGATGTGGACATTTTGATGAGGGTGCAGAGAAGGTTTACGAGGATGTTGCCTGGTATGGAAGGTGCTAGCTATGAAGAGAGGTTAAGTAGGTTAGGATTGTTTTCATTAGAAAAAAGGAGACTGAGGGGGGACCTGTTGAGGTCTACAAAATCATGAAGGGTATAGACAGGGTAGATAGAGATAAGCTTTTTGCCAGGGTGAGGGATTCAATAATGAGAGGTCATGTGTTCAAGGTGAGAGGTGAAAAGTTTAAAGGGAATACATGCGGCAAGTACTTTACACAGAGGATGGTAGGTGCCTGGAAGGTGTGCCCAGCTGAGGTAGTAGAGGAGGGAACAGTAGATTCATTTAAGGTGCATCTGGACAGATGCATGAGTAGGTGGGGAGCAGAGGAATACAGATGCTTAGGAATTGGGTGATAGATTTAAGACAGTGAATTGGATCAGCTCAGGCTTGGAGGGCCAAAGGGCCTGTTCCTGGGCTGTAAATTTTCTTTGTTCTTTGATAGTGAGCATGGGTTTGGAAGGTGCTGACTAATCAGCCTTGGTGCATTTCTGTTGGTACTGAGTGTCAGTGGTGCAGGGAGTGAATGTTTGTGGCTGTGGTCCAATCAAATGGGTGGCTTTGTCCTGGATGGTGTCTGGTTTCTTGAGTGCTGTTGCAGCTGCACTGATCCAAGAAAATGGGGCATATTCCATCACATTGCTGACTTGTGTCTTATAGATGATGGACAAGCTGGGGAGACAGGAAGTGAATGACTCACTTCAGGATCCCTAATCCTAGCTGTTGGAACCAAAGCATTTATATAACTGATCCAGTTTAGTTTTTGATTAATGGTAACCCATAGAGTGCTGATAGTCAGGGATTCTGTGATGTTAACACCATTGAATGTTGGGGTGATGGTTAAATTTTCTCCTTGGAGATGGTCATTGCCTAGATTTAAGTGGCACAAATGTCACTTGCCACTTGTCAACCCCCAAACTTTTCTTCTCCAGGTCTTGCTGCATTTGGTTCAGTGTCTGGAGTCACAAATATTGCTGAATATTGCATAATCATCAGCAAACATCCCCACTCTGATCTTGTGATGGAGGGAAGGTCATTGATGAAATATTGTTAGGCCTAGGACATTCCTGAGGGATTCATATAGATATATCCTGGAAGAGAGATGATTAACTTCCACAACCACCTTCCTTTGTGCTAATGTTATGGACCAGGCCAGACCCCCTCAAAGCATTTCAAGAAAGGAGCCCGGACCCTATCTTTGCTAGTTGTTTTGAGCAGATGTACAGTGGACATTCCAGGAGTGATGCAGCTGGCCCAAACACTTAGTTTTAAATAAAACAGAATTTATTTGCAAGATTACCAAATGAAACACAAACAAAAGAGAACAGAATATCAAATAACTTAACCAATCCGAAAACCCGACAGACTATTCCAACTTAATGATGCTGTTCCAAATTCCCGCAACTATCCCCATAAAGACCTCTTGGCAAAAGAAAGTAAAGTCAAACACATGGTCTTACAGGAGCGAGAGATAGCAGAGAGATTCAACATGGAACACCTTTTTCCATGTCGCTGTTTCTTGGAGCAGCAGCCTCAAAATTAATGCCTACATTCAGCAAATAGCCAGACTGCTAAAAACTAAACCAAACCAGAGAAATGCTGAGCTGGGAGAACTGGCCACTCATTTTTCATTGTACAAGTGGGGTTTTTAAACTTGAAAGCCTTTTTTCCTGAGGCAGTATCTGTTCGCTATTATCAAACTGGCCCTAAAACCCTTCAAACCGAGACGTTTTGGAATCATTGCTTTTATGACCTCTCTGAGAGAAAACAAACAAGGACAGCATGACCTTGTTAAAGGAGCAGCATCATCACACTGGGTATGACTCACCAATGGAGAGCTTTCCCCCTGTTTCCCATTGACTCCAGTTTTGCCAGGGTTTCTTGATGTCAAAGGCATACACTCTTCTCTCACTTCTGGATTTCAGCTTTTATTACAGCCTCAGCTCATACATAGACATGAGATCAAGGGCTGAGTGGCACTGGTGGAACTGAGCATCTCTGAGTAGTCAAGCACTCAGTTTTGCCTGGCACTAAGAGTAATGTGGAGCTTTTTACATTTGAGGTAGTTTCATCCCTAGCTCTAAATCAATTTCTGTAGGACTTCATCCCTGTGACATTGGTACCAAAATAGACTACAACTGGTGGCTATTCAACTTCCCAAATTACAGCTAGTTCAGTTGGCTGGATGGATGGTTTCCGATACAGAGTGACGCCAACAGCGTGGGTTCAATCGGTGCACTGGCTGAAGTTACCATGAGTTTGTCAAGCTCTTCCCTTGCCTGAGGCATGGTGACCATCATATTAAACCAACACCAGTTGTCTCTCTTTAATGTGAAAACAGGCCTATAGTCTGGTAAAACTATGGCAATATTACCTTGACCCCAAAAGTTCCTAACCTCTCAGATACACTGCTGCAATAGTTACCCACCTCCTTTCGAAATTGTGCAGTAAAACACTTGAGAATCTTGGGATGTACTTTCTTTCACTTTTTTTGTACCATGATTGACTCTTCTTCCTGCTCAGATCTCTTGCACAATTCCAGCACCTGCTCCAGTCCAAACGCACCTGTCTTTTAGGATGTGCAGACTGCCCTTAATAATGAAGACTTAAGTAATGAAACTAGTCTCAAACAACATTGGGAGCCCTGCTGAGGCGTGTAGCTGCTGAATAGCATGTTTGGCGCTGCCTGCACACAATTCATACAAATTAGCAGACAGCATGAAGTTGGCGTACTGCCTGCATCAGAAGCAATCATGTATTGTGATCC
This sequence comes from Chiloscyllium plagiosum, assembly GCF_004010195.1. Lineage (NCBI taxonomy): Eukaryota > Metazoa > Chordata > Chondrichthyes > Orectolobiformes > Hemiscylliidae > Chiloscyllium > Chiloscyllium plagiosum. The sequence goes on along the minus strand of NC_057723.1, from coordinate 31,513,672 downwards.
CCACATCTATTTTCAGGAGCTGTATAATTCCCAGATGCACACTATACATTTTGTCTAAAGCCCAGTGCAAAGGGCCACTTACCAATTTAAGCAATTTTTGATTGACCTTATGAACAAAATAATCAGTTAGCTGGACTAAGGATTTAAAATGAACTATTTTACTGAAGAGATGCACACTTGGAATAGAAACAATTACCATGATACTTTCCTAACCTCTGCAAGTAGCAGATAAATAACAATTTGACAGACCATAAACTTCAGGTTACACAATACAGATAAGGCTGATTGAAAAATGAATTTCATCAGAAGCTAAATAAAGCACTGCAGATTCATTAAATTCCTTGAGTGCCCAGGAATGCTTTAAACAATTTGAAAATAATTATCCTGAACTTGAATGAGTCTCATAACTCAGAATACACACCTGCAAAGAATTTTTTTTGCCTTATCAAATGCTGCCATTTTTCCAAACCCTTTAAACTAATTAACAAAGCAAAGATTCACTTCAGAATTTTGATGTGGAACAGTTAGGAGAGAGAGAGAGAGAGAGACACTCATGGATAGATTTCAAGTCAAGGCCAAAGGCTTGATATTTGCAGTCAGAATAAAGTAAGGGCCACAAGCTGCTAACCTAGAGTATGCAAACTCTTTCAATATCTCCCCCTTTCAACATGCAACAATGCTGCAGTTAATAGCATCTGTACAAGGGATTCCCACCAGGCATCTGTAGTGAAACCAAGTTGTCAACAAGCAGCCAATCATAAATCAATAAATTAAAATTGCTTTTAACTTTTGCTTGTATGGAGTCAATTAACAGCAGAACATACACATGGTGTGAAAAAGTTAAAACATCATAATTTCTGTTAGGTCTTACATTCACTAAACCTTTAAGAGACTCATTCATGACATCACTACTGTATCAAAGGATGTGATTGGAGAATATAAAGGTTTCAGATGCCATTTTAAATCAGGCCATTTGAAGCATGACAGGTTGATCGAAGCATTGTTTTTTTTAATAACCCCATACAAGCACAAACATTTCTACGTTTGTGAATCTAACATCAGAATAAAACTGTGAGCTGTAATAAAAGCTTTTTTTTTAATTTGTTCATGTGAGGTGAGCATCACTGGCTTGACCAGCGTTTATTTCCCATTCCTAATTGCCTTTGAGATTAGGGGGAGCTGCCTTTTTAGTTGTTGCAAATCTTCAGGTATAGGTACACCCAAAGTGCTGTTATGTCAGAGGTTCTAGAGTTTTGATTAGCAGAGGAGCGATGAAATACTTCCAGGATAGTTTGATGTGTGGCTTGGAGGAGAACTTGCAAATGGCATTTCTGTGCATCTGCTGCACTTTCCTTGCAAGTTTATAAAGTCATGGGTTGGAAAGGTGCTTTCAGAGGAGCTTGTTGGGTTCCTCCAGTTCATCTTGTATACTGTATATTTTACTGCCACTGTACAATTGGTAGTCAGGAGACTAAACATTGAAGGTGGTAGATGGGGTGTCAGTCAAGTGGGTTCCTGTGTGCTGAATGGTGTCAAGCTCCTTAAATGTTGTTGGAGCTGTACTCGTCCAGGCAAGTGGGCAGTATTCCATCACACTCCTGACTTGTGCTTTGTAGATGATGGACAGATTTTGGGGAGGTAGGAGGCAGGCTTCTCTCTGCAGAATTCTTAATCTATGACCTGCTCTCATAGACACATTTATATGGCTGGCCCTTAACTGGTTCAGTTTCTGGCAATGGTATCCACCAGGAAGTTGACAGTGGACAAATACAGTGATGGAAATAACATTGAGAGTCAAGGGGATGGGTTAGATTCTCTCTTGTTGGAGACTGTCAATGTCTGACCCTTGTGTAATGTGAATGTTTTGGGGTGGCATGGTAGCTCAGTGGTTACCACTGATGCCTCACAGTGCCAGGGCGACGTGGGTTCGATTCCAACCTTGAGCAACTGTCTGAGTGGAGTTTGCACATTGTTCCTGTGTCTATGTGGGTTTTCTCTGGTTTTCTCCCAAAGATTGGGTGATTTAGCCATGCTAAATTGCTATATTGTTCAGGGATGTGTAGGTTATGTGCATTAGTCGGGGTAAATATAGAGTAATAGGGTAGGAGAATATGTCTGGGTGGTTACTCTTCAGAGGGTCAGTGTGGACTTGTTGGGCCGAAGGGTCTGTTTCCACACTGTAGGGATTCTGTACTTGTCAATTATCAGCCCAAACCTGTATGTTGCACAGGCCTCGCTACAGATGAGCAAATGCTGTCATATTTAAGGAGTCACAAATCGTGCTGGACATTTGATGATTGCACAATGAACATTCCCCACTTCTAATCTTTGTAGAAGGAAGGTTATTGAGAAAGCAGCTGAAGATGATTGGGCCTAATGCACTCCCCTGAGTACTTCCTGTAGTGATGTCCTGGGGCTGAGCTGATTAAACTCCACAACTGCAGCCTTCTCCCTTTGTGCCAGATATATCTTCCAACAGTGAAGAGATTTACTCTCGATTCCCATTGACTCCGGTTTTATTACGGATCCTTGATGCAACACTCAATCAAATGCAATTGATGTCAAGGGCAATTACTTTTAACTCAGCTTTAGAGTAGCTTTTTTGACAATGTTTAGACTAAGGTTGTAATGGAGGTCAAGAGTTAAATGGAACTGGTGGAACCCAAACTGAGTGTCAATGAGCACATTATTGCTAAGCAAGTTCCAAGTATTGACAACACCTTCCATCACTTTGCTAATGAGAGTAAACTGTTGAGTTGCAATTGGCCAGTTTAGATTTGGCATGCTTCTGTGCTTAAGACATTCCTTGGATATTTTCCATGTTGGGGGTGGGCAAATATTAGTTGTATAGTTATACTGGAATTGCTTGGCTTAAGGACATGGCTAGGTCTGTCCCATTTAATATATGAATATAAAGATGGGATGAGTCTCTAAAAGGACTGTACAGTGGCCACTTCTCCTGATGCTATCATGGATGGACACATCTACAAGTGGATTAGTATGGATGAGATCAAGCAGATTTTTCGCTCTAGTTAGTTTCCTCGCTAACAACTACAGAGCCAATCTAACAGTTGTGTCCTTTACGATTTTAGCCAGCTCAATCAGCGGTAGTGCTACTAATAGATTCTTGATGACGAGCTTAGAAATCCCCTACCAAGAGTATGTTGTGTTTTTGCCTTTCTCACTGCTTCTTTCAAGTGGTGTTCAACATGAAGAAGTACTAATTTATCAACTAAGGATGTTGTGAGGCTGGGGGTATGAGATATGTGATAATTAGCAGGAGCTTTCCTTGCCCTTGTTTGACCTGCTATTAGGCTTCATGGAGTCCGGAGTCAAAGTTGAAGGTTTCCAGGCAATCCCACTTGACAGTATGCCACTGCACTGCTACATCTAGTCAGTCTGGTCTCTGGGTGAAACAGAACATATGTAGTGATGATTGTGTCGGGAACATAGAAATACTCCTGGAATCAAGCCTTATAAACAATGTCAGTCTGTTGCTTGACTCGCCTGTGGGACAGCTCTCCTAAGTTTGGCACAGCCTCCAGACATTGGTAAGGGTGACCTATCAGGGTCACAAAGCTGTCTTTCCCATTGTCATTTTTGGTGTCTAGGTAGATGTCATATGGTCTGTCTGATTTCATTACTTTCTTTAGACTTTGTAGTGGTTCTGTTAGATTATTCAATACCTTGTAACCCACATCTCATTCTTACATTATGGGAAATAATGAGTATTGCTGTATTACACAAAAATGCCCTGCTGGAGGCAAGACACCTCAAACTTATTTTGGAAAAATCAGTTAAAATATTTAGCTTAAAGAAGGCACTGTGGCTCAGTGGTTAGCACTGCTGCCTCACAGCGCCAAGGTTCGGTTCCAATCTCGAGCAACTGACTGTGCAAACTTCACACATTCTCCCTGTGTCTACGTGGGTTTTCTCTGGGTGCTCTGGTTTCTTCCCGTAATCCAAAGATGTGCAGGTTCGGTGAATTGGCCATGCTAAATTGCCCATAATGTTCAGGGGTATGTAGGTTAGGTGCATTGGTCAGGGGTAAATATAGGATAATAGTGTAGGGGAATGGGTCTGGGTGTTATTCTTCAGAGGGTCGGTGTGGACTTGTTGGGCCAAAGGGCGTGTTTCTACACTGTAGGGATTTTTTGATTCTAAATAATGAATCATTTAACTGCACAAAGCTAATAACTGTGCTTATGACAATCGGGATAGTGTAGATTCACCAATGTTGCCTTTAAGTAACAGAAACAGCTTTGACACCTATTTGCAACTTTTAAAAAATTCTAGCCCTTATAGAGTCATACAGCAAGGAAACAGACACTTTGGTCCAACCAGTCCATGCCAAACATAATCTCAAACTATAAACTAGTCCCACCTGCCTGCTCCTTGCCCATATCCCTCTAAATCTTTCCTATTCATGTATCAATCCAAGTCTTTTTCAGACTGTTGCATTTCACCATTTTTTATCCAAGTATAGGTGACTCTGTGTCCTTTTTTATATATTGTGTAGTTTCCCTAGATATTTACGCTTCCAATCACAATTTTAGTTTTAGTGTCCTCAAAAACTATAATTTTTCTTTTAGTTTCCCTTTCTAGTTAGGATTGTCTCAAAAAATAGAAGTGTTTCAACAGAGGAGGAAATATCAATATTATGGAATGGATCAAGTGGACTTGGTGATGATGGGAAGTAGGGTATAAAACTTAGCTCAGGATCAAACAAATGTTGAGGTTGCATAAGGTGATGTGCAGCCAAAATAATCAGTGAATACGCATCAGAAGCAAAACAGAAATTTTCATTATATCTTTGATTTCACCTTTAATTTGTTCACAGCCTTAATCCTCCCTGACTTTGCATTTTGTTTTATTCATTCATGAGATGTGGGCATCACTGACTGGCCATCTTTTGTTTCCCATCCCTAGCTGTCCTTGAGAAGGCGGCAGTGAGCTGCCTTCTTGAACTGTTGCAGTCCACATGTTGTAGATTGACTCACAATGCTTGGAGGAAGGGAATGCCAGGCAACAGTGAAGAAACAGTAATACATTTCCAAGTAGGGTTGGTGAATGACTTACAGGAACTTGTAAGAGGTGGTATTCCCATTTATCTGGTCCCCTTGTCCTGTGAGACGGATGGTTGTGGGTTTGGAACGTGCTGTCTAAGGATCTTTGATGAATTTCTGCAGTGAATCTTGTACATAGTAGACACTGCTGTTCCTGATGGACCCTTGTGGATGTGGTGCCAATCAAGTGGGCTGTTTGTCTTGGATGGTGTCAAGCTTCTTGAGTGTTGTTAGAGCTGCAGGCAAGTGGGAAGTATTTCATCACATTCCTGAATTGTGAACTTGTAGATGGTGGCCAGGTTTTGAGGAATCAGGAGATGAATTACTTATCACAGTATTCGTAGCCTCTGACCTGCTATTGTAGCCATTGTGTTTATGTATTGAGTCCAGTTGAGTTTCTGGTCAATGGTAGCCCAAGGATGTTGATAGTATATTCATTGATAGTAACACCATTGAATGACAAGGAGTGGTAGTTAGATTGTCTGTCTCTTATTGGAGAAAGTGAGGACTGCAGATGCTGGGGATCAGAGCTTAAAAATGTGTTGCTGGAAAAGCGCAGAAGGTCAGGCAGCATCAAAGGAGAAGGAGAATCGATGTTTCGGGCATAAGCCCTTCTTCGGGGGTCCTTGATGCCACGCTCAGTCAAATCGAGTCTTGATGCCAAAGGCTGTTACTCTCACCTCATCTCTGGAATTCAGCTCTTTTGTCATGCTTGAACCAACGCTGTAATGAAGTCAGGAGCTGAGTGGTGCTGGCAGAACCCAAAGTGGGCTCCACTGAGCATGTTATTGCTGAGCAGGTGCTGCTCAATAGTACAGCCGGTCAGGCAGCATCTTCAGATAATGAAGCAGTTTATGTTCAAATTCAACAAGTTCTGGCCAATATCCAGGCTTCAGCTGATAAGTGGCAAGTAATATTCGTGCCACATAAATGCCAGGCAATGACCATATCCAATAAGAGACAGACAATTCTTCCCCCTTCCCCCACCTTATCCCAGATCAAACATTCCAACTTGGCACCGCCCTCTTGAACTGTCCTACCTGTCCATCTTCCTTCTCACCTATCCACTCGACCCTCCTCTTCGACCTATCACCTTCACCCCCCACCTTCATCTACCTATCGCATTCCCAAACACCTTCCCCCCAGCCCTTCGCCCCTCCATTTTAACTCTCCGCCCCTTTGGGCACCCCACCCATTCCTGATGAAGAGCTCATGCTCAAAACGTCGACTCTCCTGCTCCTCGGATGCTGCCTGACTGGCTGTGCTTTTCCAGCACCACACTCTTTGATTTTGATCTCCAGAATTTGTAGTCCTCACTTTCTCCTAGGTGCTGCTTGATAACGTTGTTGGTGACAAGTCCCATCACTTTACCAATGATCGAGAGTAGACTGATGGGGCAGTAGCTGGCTGAATTGGATTTGTCCTGCTTCTTGTGTGCAGAGCACACCTGGGCAATTTTCCACAGTGTCGGGTACATTCCAGTGTTGTAAATGTGCTGGAAGAGCTGGTATTGATTGAATGGAAGATCTGCCAGGCGAGGAGCTTGCAGATTGGAGTATAATTCTTCTTTGTTGATGGCCCACAGTACCTCAGTGGATGCCCAATCTTGAGTTGCTAGATCTATTCAAAATCTGTCCCATTTAGCACTGTGTAAGGCCACACAACATGATGGAGTGTATTGTCAATGTCAAGGTGGAGTTTTGTCTCCACAAAGTAGTCACTCTCACCAATACTGTCATGGACAGGTGCACTGTTGCCAGCAGATTGGTAAGTATGAAGCCAAGAATGTTTTTTTCTTTTGTTGGTTCCCTCATCATCTGCTGCTATGTCTAAATGCCATGTCCTTTAGGATCCAACCTGCTCAATCAGAACTGCAGCTGCTGAGCTACTTTTGATGTTGGATATTGAAAAACACTGGCAGAAGCAGTGCATCTTGTAGGTAGTACACACTGCTGCTGCTGAGTATCAATAGTGGAGGGAATGGATGTTTGTGGATAGAGCCAATCAAGTGAGATGCTTTGTCCTGGATGGTGTCAAGTTCCTTCAGTCTTTTTTTGGAACCGCACTCATCCAGGCAAATGAGGACTGCTGACTTGTACATACTTGAGAAGATTTGTGGAGGGGCGGCATGGTGGCACAGTGGTTAGCACTGCTGCCTCACAGCGCCAGAGACCCGGGTTCAATTCCCGCCTCAGGCGACTGACTGTGTGGAGTTTGCACATTCTCCCCGTGTCTGCGTGGGTTTCCTCCAGGTGCTCCGGTTTCCTCCCACAGTCCAAAGATGTGCAGGTCAGGTGAATTGGCCATGCTAAATTGCCCATAGTGTTAGGTAAGGGGTAAATGTATGGGTGGGTTGTGCTTCGGCAGGGTGGTGTGGACTTGTTGGCCCGAAGGGCCTGTTTCCACACTGTAAGTAATCTAGTAATCTAGTAAACTCCTTACCAACTGTATTCCACTGTACCTCCACCTCTGCTGGGTCTGTCCTACCAGTGAAACAGGACATATCCAAGGATGGCGATCATGACAAAATCTCCTTAGTCAGTATCTTCCCAAAGAACATAAAATACAGGAGAATAATTAGACCATTCGGCTCATTAAGTCTGCTGCTGCATTCAGTCATGGCTGATAGGTTCTCAACCCCATGCTTTTGTCTTCTTCCCGTATCCCTTGTTCCCCTTACCAATAAAGAACACATCTGTCCCTGTCTTAAACACACTCAATACTTGGCTTTCACAGCCTTATGCAGCAATGCATTCCAAAGATTCACCACCCTCTGGCTGAAGAAATTCGGCATCTGAGTTCTAAAGGCTGTATCCTAGTCTGTCCTGTGAGTGGAAACATCTTCTCCATGTCCACTCTACCCAGGTCTCTCAATAGTCTATAAATTTCAATGAGACCTCCATTCATCACTCTGAACTCCAACAACTACCGTCTTGGAGTCCTCAATCACTCATCATATGACACATCCTTCATCCACATGATCATTCTTGTAAACCTCATCTAGACTCTCCAGTGCTAACACATTTTTCCTTCAACATAGGGCCCAAAACCACTCACAATATTCCAAATGCAGTCTGACCATAGTATTATATAATATATTCTCAGCAGTACTTTTCCATTTTTGTATTCTAGCCCTCTTGAAATGAATGCTATCATTGCATTTATCTTAAGTTAACCTTAAGAGATTCCTGTGACCCTTTATGCTTCAGCTTTTCAAAGTCTTTCCCCATTTGGAAAATAGTCTGTGCCTCTGTTCTTCCTAACAAAGTGCATAACCTCACACTTTCCCACATTGTATTCCATCTGCCACTACTTTTCCCACAATCCCAGCCTATCCAAAGTCTTCTCCAGCCTCCCTGCTTCATCAACGTTATCTGTCCCTCCATCTATCTTTGTGTCATCCGCAAACTTAACAACAATATCCTCAGTTCCTTTGTCCACATTGTTAATGCATATGGTGAATAGTTGTGGTCCCAAAACAGAGCATTGTGGAACTCCACTCATCATTTACAGCCATCCCAATCTCTGCCGTCTGCCAATCAGCCAATCATCTATTCATGCCAGTATCTTCCTTCTAATATCATAGGCTCTTACCTTTTTTAGCAGCCTCCTGTGCAGCACCTTGTCAAAGGTCTTCTGGAAATCCAAATGGATTACATCCACTGGCTCTCCTTTGCCTAACTTGCTGCTTAACTCCAAACAGTGACCACTTCCATCTAGAAGCATCAGGGCAGCAGATACATGGGATCACCTGCAAGTTCTCCCCCAAGCCACTCACCCACCTGACTTAGAAATATATCGCCATTCTTTCACTGTCACTGGGTCAAAATCCTGGAATTCTCTCTCAAATGGCATTATGGGTCTACCTACAGCACATGGACTGTACTGGTTCAAAAAAGCAGTTCGCCAACATGAAGAGAGGTAGAAAAAAACTTCCTCTCTCATACACTGTGCTCCACACCAGGCCTCCTGTAAATTCTCCTTTCTTTGACAGTGAAGGAGACAAGTTTACCTTACTCTCTGGAACTCACTAACCACATCAATTTTGCCTGTCCACCCCTTTGTCATTTACTAAGCTCCTTGAAATCCATCTTAGTGCTAGCAATCTCAGCCAACACTAAACTGAGCTCAGCAAGCATTCCTTTAAATATTTCTAACCAGTTTTGGAATGACCAGCTTTAGAATACCTTTGACAATAAAGATATACTCCTTTTGTTAGTGTGAGCTTCATGAAGTCATCCATGTTAATATTCAATTTCATGTGAGATAAATGTAATGATTGGAGGAATTTCTCTCCTTTAGTTCTTCAAATAGGAAACCCTTGTCAGGAGACCAATTAATTAAAGCATTTCTCGATCTGAAGTAGTAATGCCTTTTCAGAACAGGAAAGCAGCTAATTGCCTGCTAATCCAGCCTACTCACCACTGTCACTCTCCTTCCCTTCTGTTTGGGAACATAGACATTAGGAGTTCTGAAAAATATAACGTTACTATAACATAACAATGTCCTCTTGATAAGTCAAGTGGTGGCTAATTAGACGTGAGTTGTTGCTGAGTGGCAAGACAAACAGGAGCTACATTACCTGAATTGATGTGGATCATCACCTGCGGCACTCTCCCTATCACATGGTAAATGGGCTGCACTTGTACAGATGCTTAGAGGCTCACAGAAGCGTATCGGATGCATCAAGCCAGGAAAGAAAAAAATGTCAATCAAAGAGAGAGCAGAGCAGCTGCTCAGGCACATAGACCAGTAGAAACAGTTTTTTTTCTCTGAAAGGATTGGGGGAGAACAGAGATAGAAGTCATGGAAACTCCAGACCAGTAGACAGAAGGAGACAAACAGATGTGTGCTTCACATTCACCTCTAACCTATGCACAGCTGCACCTGTTTTGCAACAACACTACTTTTGAAGGAATTTATCAGCACACACTCACATAGGGAAGCATGAACATCAGGAAAGACAGTCTCAGCATGGAAATTATGGTGATTTGTTTTAAGAATTATAGCAAACAAATGAATTACTCTGGATCTCGTTGTATTGTCAGGAGTTTTATTTGGGAATAAATAAATCAAATATTTAAGTGGGCCCACTGCACAGCTAACAAAAAAGATAATACAATAATGTAAAATAGTTAAAAGCTTATTAGACTGATTCAGAGCTGTGTGATTTCCACTTTGTTTCAGAACACCCCAAGCCTATCCTTTCAAGCTATTGTGAAGGCAGCAATTCAAATCTTCTTTTGTCCATATGAATGGGCCCTCTTAAAGCTCTTTTATGCCAACATATTCCCCACAGGCATATGCCCTTTAGCTCCATTACTGACTTACCAAAGTATTCATCCCTTACCTTCTGCTTTCCTTTTTAAACTACCCCCTGCTCTTGACGACACAAATGCCATATTCCCCCTTGCTAGATGAGATGTGCAGGCTTACATGAGATAGTACTATATATCTTTCTGCTTTTTAGCACATAAAACTTGTCAAGCGATTGATTTTCTCCACTCTGTACTGCCTTCCATTTATTACCAGAGATGCCTGAACAAGGGTGACCTCACAGACAAAAAAGGCTTGTAGTCTTTAGAAATAGGAGTGAAAAAAATCCAAGTGGGCCTATTACCTCCACTTACACTAATTAGAGTTGCTTTGAAGGGCTATTCAGAGCCTCTGAAAGGCCAGACTGTGTCTGAATTGCATTGTGTAATGTTTGCTGAGACATTTGCATTTGTTTGTGTTTCTGAAAATAGCATGTGGGGCTTTAAGGAAAGTAAAAACATCTATTATTGTTTTATTAACTAAAAACCTTTACATGTGGATGTAATACCATACAGGCCTGCATGGATTCAAAATTTACTGAAGAGATGTGTCATAGAAAACTTCACATACATGGTCATAGCCTGTATTCAATTTATAAAATTTGTAGAAAGTTAACATTCTGTGTTATCATACATAGCAGGTGAACCAAAGCAATTTAACACATTGCAGAAAGGCATGAAATAAACTTTGAAGCAAGCTAACAGGATCAGAACTGCATAATCCCAGTTAGAAAGAAAATGAGTGAAAAGAATGACCAGTAATGTATACCAATCTTTCAAAGGCTTTCATCACCTAGCCCACAGACTTATTACCTTCATTAGGGTTTGACTCTTTTTTTGGAAATTGGAAGAGAACCACTGAATCTACTGGGACCAGATTGTAGCATCCCTTGGCCTGTTCCAGCTGGTGCTCAATATTATTTCATATACCCTCATTGGACGAAACACAGCCATTAGATTCTGCTGTCCATCCCCCATCAAATGGAAAATCTAATTGAGGTTTGGTGCATGCACCTAAATGCACAAACCATTTCTAACAATACATTTTGAAAAATCAATCAACTATGACAAATATAGAGCTTCTAATTCGAATCCTTTAATTCTAGCCTCTTGAACATTCCTGATTTTAATTGTTTTATTATTAGTGATGGTTTCTTCAGCTGCCTGGACTCATGCTTTGGAATTCTATGCCCCATTCTTTGTCTTTTTAGCACGGTTTCCTATTTTAAGACCCCCTTTGAAAAACTACCTTTTAAACCAAGTTTTTTGGTCACCTGCCCAATGTCTGGCTCTGTGTCACACTCTGCATAATAACACTCCTGCCAAACATTTTATTAAGTCAAAGGTTTTATATGAATACAACTTGTTGTTGAGAACATATATTTCCTAACTCCAAACAAAAAATAGAAAACCAATCACAACAAAAATTAATTTCCTTATCTTTTAGCTCAGGTGCAACCAGCCTATAGGTGCTACAAACGTTTCATACATGGTGATATATTTAGGCCTGAATGTTTCAATCACTAAAAGATCCATTTTCAGAAGTTACTGAAGTGAAAAATTAAGTAGCTGTAATGCCACCACAAAAATATTTCAAAATTTCCCACAAAGTGGTAAGTCACCCTGGCCAGCAGCATGGCATCTGCTCTGTTGTACGTAAATGGGAGCAAAAAGCAAAGCCAATGTTCCAGCATAATTTGCTTCACCTTGCTGTCTCAAACTAACTTCCCAAAGAATCACTAATTCTAAAATGATGAGACTAACAACACTTGTATTCCTGGAGCTGACGCTGCACAGAATGGGGCAGATTTGATTCCAGCTTTCAGCAATTTTGCCACTGTTCAGTTGAGTTTTTTTAGTTAGCTTTCATGATACTTAGAAATACAGAAAAAAGCCTTTTGCACCCAAGAAAGTGTATTGCAGAATTGTGGAGAGTTCCTACTGAGAAATCTTTTATTATCTTCCAGTTGAAAGAAGAATAAAAGGTTCCGAACGTGGATAGGCTGGTCTGGGTTTTTTATTGTGAACATCACTAGGGAGATTTGTGTCTTAAAGCATCATTGCCTGCTCTGCAAGGTTGACAGATGTAGAATGTTTTAGTTAGATTTCTGTTCCCAGCAATACAGGGTGGTCTTATGGTGCAGTTGGTTGAATCCCTGCTTCTGAGCAAGTAACTCTAGGCTTTGTGCCCCCCCAGCCTATATGAAGTTATATTCATGATATGGCCAAACAGGTTGCGTGCTATGTGCAAATCCTTCCAATATACAATGGAAAATGGTGAGAATGGAAGAGATTCCTAATTATCTACATGCCAGATAGAAAATTAGAGCCTCCACCATCACTATCCCAGCTCTACACTACAACATGTAAAAGTGCATGTTGCCACAGCAACTTGGAGTCCAAGTGAACAATAATACACTCAGTGACACTTCAGAAGGAAGCACTTTCATCTGAAACTATTGGTGGGGTGAGGGGTCTATATTAGCTGCCTTTTTTTCCCAATTTGCCATGAGTCCTTCCAACCAGCCTTTTTGTTTTGGAAGAGCTCTGTTAGATAGTAGTGAATGCACTTTTATGTCAAGAGGTCAGAGATGCTGTTTTCATATAAAAATTTTATATAGAAACAGTGAAGCAAAGAATAGCCATCCGAAATGGTAAATCTGCAGGGCTTTCACAGTCTGAAAGTGCAATTGATTAAACATGAATGGCTTTAAAAGTCTCATAATTTCATTAACCAGAAAGCTTTTGGTCAGTAAATATCTGGCTCATGTGTGCCGTAATTTATTTCATCATGAAAATTAAAGCGACTTAGTCATGTTGGTTTTATCATACAATAGTTCACCATACAAGATTTGGTGCTCAGAGCATATCAAGATTGTAGATTATCCTTCAGAAATAGGCCACTTCATATAGATGGAGAGAACAAGCAAAACATGACTTAATATATTACAGAAATTTGATCAGGATAAAATATCAGCAAGCTGATCTCATCTTAGATAAACTGGATAAATCTGCGATTGTAGAAAACAAGAGTCTAGAATTATAATAGCTCATTATGTCTAACATAATATGCAGGAAGGGTTGATACTTCTGGAAGCTGAAAAGCAAGTTATTGATGACTACTCATTCCCACATCAGATGGATGTGTAAGGATAAAGAGATGGCGAAACGTACCTAAGGACAATAACTTACAGTTGGATGTTTTTGCTAAGTAAAAATTGAGCATGTAAATGAAATTCTAAAATTCCCCTTCCACTTATATCTATCTCAACCCTGCAGTCCAAAGACAACTGTATCTTGCCTTCATTATACAGAAGTCAAGGGTGTGGTGCTGGAAAGTATAACAGGTCAGACAGCATCTGAGGAGCAGGAGATTTGACGTTTCGGGCATAAGTCCTTCATCAGGAATTGTCAATTTTCCTGCTTCTTGGATGCTGGCTGACCTGTTGTGCTTTTCCAGCACCACACTCTCGACTCTGATCTCAAGCATCTGCAGTCCTCACTTTCTCCTCCTTCATTATACAGAAGTCAGAATTTCAATTGTCAACATGGAAGTTTACAAAGGTCCAAAAATCTATAGAATTGAACATATGCAGTCAATGTATGCAGTCAAACTTTGTTTTCCAGAACCAAGTTCACTGAACATGTGCATATTCATAATCATAATTTTTTGTGATCCTCAAAATTCACCTCCTCAGAGTTAGGTATGTTTTGTTTGGCATCTGTAGCATACTTTCATACTTGGGAAATACCTATACTGGGCACCATTTTGTTGAGGACATCAGACATTTGACAATACTCCCTTTGTGTATGAAAATAACTACACCATGATATTAAGTACTACGTATTGTAAATTGGAAGCCAGAGGTGCAATTTTGGAATTCAACATTGATCTAAATCCATTTTTTAACTGTGTACAACTGAACATGCACTCAACAACAGGAAACATCCACCACAATTATTATTAAAGGGATCATCAACTTAATTCAAGTTAATTGCAGATTGATATTTGCTGGTTCTTGCTACGATTGAATTGAGTTGAATTGAATTGAATTGAATTTACAATATTCAAAGTTTCTACATTCTACAGTGAATGATGTGGCAGTGTTGAAGGACTTCGTCCAGTTTGCAAGAATTCTAAACAAACCACTTGTTTGAAACATGGGTGCAGTAGTTTATCTCTCCCTTAGATGATTGCATGGTGGGAATAATGAACAGAGGAAACAGTTAATTGTGGTAGGAGGAGTTGAATCGAGGTGATAAACAATGTTAGAATTCTTCACTTCACTGAAATCGTCATCTGCTCTAGTCACTACTATGACCTCAGAGCACCGTGAGTATGACCTTGTCAGTGATTACAAAAGTGACTGTTGTCATAAAACTTTATGCATCAAGCTTCTTCCAGGCTGGAGTAAGCAATGTTTGAACATTTTCCAGTTTCATCAAGGATAGAATTATTTTCATGCACGTGTAGCTGGCAGGACCTCTCCCCAAACTTTACAGATGGCAGCCAATTAATTGGATGCTGCCAGGGCTGCTGTCTTATTCAGGTTTGGAGCTCAACCAGAAGAACTGTCAGTCAAATCAAAAGGCAGGCAGCTCAGGGATAGCTACTTCTGAAGCAGCCTGGGTTCCTGCTGCCTCCAGCAGGTAGGAAAGAGCAATTTAGAACTTTAAGGGCTGAGTGTTAGACTCTGTGTAAATCAGTCAGACCATGGTCATTGCTTTAATTTAATAAAACTTATGCCCCTTGCCGGGACTGCTGCTGGGATGTTGTCACCACGTAACTGGTGGCCTCCACTTAACTGGTGGCCTCCTATTGGGAAGATTCTACAATGGTGGGACATGATCAGGGAGGTGATATATCATAGTTCAGTACTCACAACTTTAATGGCATCCTGCCTCTCTCTTCTGGGGGTTGGTAAATTTCAATATCAATGGTTTTATCCTCAGACTCTAATTTCCCAAATCTTAATGCATAATGGGGCACCTTATTAAAGTATGTTATGCTATTCGTAAAGCATGATTCAGTCAATTATGCATTTTTGAGTTTTAGTGGTGCAGCGAATAAACAGTCAGATTTCATCCTATTGGACACATGTTTGAATCCCACTTATACTGATGGATGAAAATCTCTTGCTGTGAGCTGTATTTCTTCCACTTTATTAGATGAGTGCAACTCCAACAATGCTCAAAAAGTTTGACACCGCCTAGCATAAAACAGCCTCTATGTTTGCCATTCCATCCACCATTTTACACAGTAGTAACTCACTAGAATCCCTACAGTGTGGAAACAGGCCCTTCTGGCCAACAAGTCCACACAGAGCCTCTGAAAAGTAACCCACCAAGACACAGTCCCCTACTACTCTACATTCACTCCAGACTAATACACTTAACCGACACACCCATGAACAATATGGGCAATTTATCATGGCCAATTCATGCAGACCTTCTAAGACTGCAAGGTCTAACACTTGGAAGAACAAGGACAAGAGATATACGGAACTCAATTTTCTGCTCATTTCCATTTAAGATTTCCCCAAACTGAATTGCAAGTACACTAGCCTTCCATCATCCTAACAGGGTCAAAATCTTAAAATTTATACAGATTGTAGTAATTTAAGAACAAAGGTTATCAAAACATTTTCATTGGCAATTAGGGATGGACAATAAATGCTGGCCTAGGAAGTGACATGTTTCAAAAGGGGAACTTGCACCACTCAGAATGTCTTTTTGATGCCACAAAAGCCTTTGAATGCTTATGGAAGGCTTCAATATCTTTCCCAAACTTGTCTGCCCTCACGTTTATCATCCTCCTCCAGTTGCATGATAACATGCAAGCTGCAATCCTCAATGGAACCATCACAAATCCAATTTCAGTGAAAACTGGGATCAAATGCAGCTCTGTCATTGAACCAACTTTCTTCTCCATTTTCCTCACTGCAATACTGCATCTCACCTCCAGTAAATTATCCACAGATTTGGAGATAATCTACAAAGATTGGAAACTGTTCAACCAATGCTTTTTACAATGTAGATAACACTTACATTTGCCCTTATTCAGAAATTGAAAGCTACATCAATGTTCATTCTTCTCCAAAGCCTACCAGAAAATACACCTTTCCCTAAACTCTCAAAAACCTAAGGTCCTCTTCCAAACAGTTTTCATAGCATAATTCCTCAAATTTAAGCAAGATCATGCAACTGTGGATTATTTTCATCAATTTGAGAACCTCCATTTGACAAAGCCATAAACATCATTGCTTCCAATGTTCCAACTCAGCCTTCTCTTGACTGAGGAGAAGAGTATTTGAGAATTATGATGACAACTCTGAGGCTAAGACAATGGTTTACAGGAACAGTGACCCCAAGCCCTTACATGTTTCAGAGACCTGGGCAAACCACAGTTAGGAACCTCAAAGCACTGGAGAGGTACTCCAACAGTGCCTTTGTGAGCTCCTCCAAATCTTATGGCAAGACAGAGTGTCCAACCACGTTTGTTCAAGCCGTCTTTCCAGACAATACTCTGTAAGCAGTCCATATGTGGTGCAGTTTATGGATCATATATTGGACGTGTTAGCCATCTCAGAATCCATTGCATTACAGTGAAAATAGGTCACCCTTGATCCGGTGGGATTATCGGGATTTGAAGAAGAAACAAGGTCCTCTGCGTTTCATATCCTAGGAAGTACTTTTGAGGAAAAAGCTAATTATCTGAGTACATCAATATCAACTCCTACAATTTAATCAGTCAATCCATCTGACCTCTTATGGTACTTCTTCCTGTTCTCGAGTTCTCTGTCTGATGGCAGGTCCAAGCCAAATCACAGGTGGGGCAGGGATGCATGTCCTAAACATAACCTAACCAGAATGGGAATTGAACATCTCAATGAAGCTCAAAGTCTGGCAATGAAAAGGAACTTGAACTGATTCAAGTTAAAAAATTGGAGCAGCCTAACTACTTCAAACTGCTGACCTAGAAGTCCAGCTTCTAGCAGTCACAGAATGAAACCAAGCCTAAAAAGGACTGAAAAATCACAGATCACAAAAGATTTCCAAAATCCAGTACAGATACAGCCCATGTTCTCATGCAGTTGACACAAGAAAAAGATTCCTGATGAAGGGCTTATGCCCGAAACATGAATTCTCCTGCTCCTCAGATGCTGCCTGACCTGCTGTGCTTTTCCAGCACCACAATCTCAACTCTGATCTCCATCTGCAGTCTTCACTTTCTCCACCATAAAGAGGTGTGTGGGAGGCACAAAAAAGCCTTCCCTTACAGAAATAGTCTGAACTCCAAGAACATTATGCATAATTATCTGAGGAAAACCTTGTGGGTAAAATGATGAAAAAGACACTCTTCAGGAGAAAACAAAAACCTTGGTTAAAATTTGCAAAAGAATGTCAAGGAACATAAGTCTTTGTCAATGAGATAGACTGAATGCAGAATGAAGGTGAGCTTTAGGAAAAAAAAGTCTAATAATACACGGAGAAGTAAAATAATTTGCCACCTGGCCCATAGATCACAGTGTTACACAGGAAAGTTTTATAGACTGATCCTGGAATCTATTATCCCATTGATGAATGATGATATATTTCTATTTCCTGTTAGGATTCCTAAGTGTTGTGGTCTGCAGAAGAACTGCTGTCCCACTCTCCACCCATTCCATCACCTTCCCATACAGTGATGACAGATCACCAACACCCCATACATCCTCCAAGAGAACTGAGAACTGTTTTAAAGATGAATGCCTCATGGGACAGAGGCTTGTGTATGTGGTGTTGGTTGTGAGGGTGAGCTGGAGGAAGTGAAATGAAGAATTAAATGTTCATGGTTGGGTGTTATCAAATTAATGATTGAAAGGAGAATCGTAAAATAAGATGAATGGGAAGATGTGAATTGAAGGGTTAAAAACACGTTTATGCTTGGAATATCTACTGAGAATGTGCAAAAGGAACTAAATAATAGTGGAGTCAGTTCACATTGTACTGGAGCATTAGTCTACAGTATTCTGGAAGATATCATCTTGTGCAATCTTTTGTTTATAGTAGTGTTTAATAACGCCTGCTAATGTTCATTTACAAGAATGTGGATGCATCTTACTACATGTGTCATCAATCTGATCCACACCAGCAATCTAAGCAATGGAGACAACCAACCCCTCAAGAAGTCCAAGTTGCTGTGGCAACATACACTTTTATATGGACACAGGAGTCTGGAATTATGGTGGCAGGAACTCCACCGTTCTTTCCAGTTGAGTCTTCAATAGATTGTGGAGCGTTCAATATATCTGTTGGCAGTGGAGACAGTTTGAATCATGAGGTTAGAAGAATGCACAAGTGGAAAGAGTCTACTGCAACACATTGTTTGAAGTTTCCCATTATAGTCAGACATCTTAGATACATAATGACAGCACAGGAACTACCCACAGTAGTAAGATACCAGAAACAGCATTAAATGACATTAATGGCTTCTCGTGTGACAACTAATCTTGTTTGATAGATTCCCTGGAAGTTAACCTGATTATCAAGCGAGCACAGGGTTTCCAAGAACTGGTTGACTAAGAAGTAGTGATGTTGCTTACAGTTGCAGATGATTTCTATGGGAATATCTTCTCCAATTCTTAGTCTACTATAGTACAAAAGCCCTATGTGCTCTTCTGTCCCCTTGTTGACAACTTCATTTGAAATTGGGAGCCACCAAATGGAATCTGTTAGTATTGAGCAAAGAACTTCATGGTGCAACTCACCAATCACCAACAAATTACTATTGGCAGGCTGTGTAAAATGAAGTAACATCTACCTTTTTGTGGGAGAAAGTGAGGACTGCAGATGCTGGAGATCAGAGCTGAAAAATGTGTTGCTGGAAAAGCGCAGCAGGTCAGGCAGCATCCAAGGAGCAGGAGAATCGATGTTTCGGGCATAAGCCCTACCTTTGTGTAGGACAGCGTATATCTGTCATCATAGCCAAGAACACAAAATTACAATATTAATGAAAAAATAAATATAAGGGCTAAAAATAGTTGTTATAAACAAGGAATAATTAGTGTACAGTGAATTTGTGAGCAAATACATCTCGCTGACAGATCATTGCCTGGGATATGAGCAGATGCTGAGGTAATAAATTATCAACATTGGAAAGAAGGATTCTCTGTGTGAAGACAAGACTTTACCCCACAATAGCAGCTGCCAGCATCTTAATCATGGGCTGCATGTCACTCTTTTATATCCATAGGAACCATGTCAAACAGTGTCAAGAAAAATTATGTTGGCATTTGTTTGATGGAATATTGTTTGCAAGATTTGTGTTTCAGCATATTCACAAATACCTTTTTGTGCTTGTATTCAAGCAGTCTCTATGTATTTCCCGCTTGATACGTAGGCACATAGATGTGAATTTTAACTTAAAAGGAGTGCATGGATTTAGCAGTGAGTCTTGGTGGGGGTGGGTGTTTTAAAAGCGTGAGAATTGACAACATGTTGGGAAGTCTGGTCCAAGTTTCTGGCTTCACAGTTAACTGCAACAGGAAAGGCGGGTTGTCAGTTTCAGTATATCAGTTATTCAATTACAGCAATACGAATGTGGCTTTCGGAATTTAATCATGGATGCACGGGCTTCCTCGAGTTTACTGAAACTCACAAATGAAAGTCTGGCAAGAATGTGTTATTTTACTGTAACAATAATTAAGGGTGCCTGAAACATGACAGGGAAAGATATCGATTAGTACTGAAACCTAGCAGCTGATTTCCTGCCTGATTGTGTTGGACTGAGTCATTCACACAAAGAGAAAATGCTGGAGACATTTCAACCAGTCAGCACGGCATCTCTGGATGGAAGTTTACTGACCTGAAACGTTAACTCTGTTTCCCTCTCTTTTGATGCTACCAGACCTATTGAGCGTTTCGAGCATTTCCTGTTTCCGGTTTTGATTGTCAATATCCAGTATTTTGCTGAGAGGTTACCTTTAAATTTTCAGAGGTGGCTTTCCTAACTTTGAAGATTTGCGTGTCTGACCACTTTGGATCAGCACAGATGCTCCCTGCCTTTGTTATATTTTGGATGAGGACCAAAATGACCAGCAGTAGGAGCAGCACCACCAGGAATATAAGGTCGCCTGTTTCTCACAGAATTGCTGTAGCAGTCAGAGTGGGGATGAACAGAAAGGGGCAGCCTACAGGAAGCCTTACCCATAAGCAAAGGGTGTACAAGTCACCCAGAGGATAAACATCCTGATTATGTTTAGTGTCAGTGTCTCAGGAGGAACTGAGTCTCCTGTCGGGTGGTTTCAGACATTTGTGGTGCACTGGAATATGCCAAACTGCTAAATGGATCTGGTCGTCTCACTTTAATGTGGCTGTCAATATCACAATTATCGTTGTTTAGATTGAAATGTGATAATGTATAAATATTTGCCATAGTTATGTGAACCCTACCAAAGGCACACTCCCTGTGGAGAGGCATCATGAGTTCAATTCAGTAAATCCTGTGTTAACATATTGCTATGTTGTACACTTGAAACATAGGGTTGAGTTTTCTGATTTTTTTTCACTGTTAGTCTTGTTGAGTTTCATGGAAGGATTTGCTCTGCGTAACCTGGTGATATTTGATTAGATCGAGATTTGATTACTTACAGTGTGGAAACAGGCCCTTCGGCCCAACAAGTCCAGACCGACCTTCCGAAGAGCAACCCACCCAGACCCATTCCCCTACATTTACCCCTTCACCTAACACTACGGGAAATTTAGCATGGCCAATTCACCTGACCTGCACATTTTTGGACTGTGGGAGGAAACCGGAACACCCGGAAGAAACCCATGCAGACACAGGAGAAGGTGCAAACTCCACACAGACAGTTGCCTGAGGTGGGAAATGAACCCGGGTCACTGGCGCTGTGAGGCAGCAGTGCTAACCACTGTGCCACCCTATCTTATCACACCTGTTGCATTAACTATTTACAACATCCCTAAGGCATCTTTTTCATCTGATTTTAGTCCCACCTACTGAAAATCTGCTGAAAAATGAGTATCCCTGGTGTTCATACCAAATTCAAAAAGGAGACTGTGCATACAGAGCTGCAATGGCATTCTGAAGCTACCCTGCTTGCTGACAGACTGTCATTCTGAAGATGTCAGAGAATAGGAAAGTTACGCCATTATTCTCCAACAGGCATCTGGAGATCCTTGTGGATCGGATGGTCCAGAGGAGGCCTGTCCCCTTCCCAGAAAACCGGCAGAGGAGACCATGCCAGCAGACGCTTGGAACCTGGTCTGAAATTGCCATCCAGTCATCTCCACGTTTGGAAGAAGGACCTTCTCTGCTCCACCAGAGTAAACACCACATCGTTCCTTATGGTGTCTGCTATACCTCCCACTAAGGTTCAGTTTCTACCATGCTCACTATTGCCTGCAACATGTTCCCTCACTCATTCCTTGATCGCCCCATATCACTAACCCTCCATGGCAACTCCGCTGCCTCATAGAACGTAGAACATGGAACATGGAACATAGAACATAGAACATAGAACAGTGCAGCACAGTACAGGCCCTTTGGCCCACGATGTTGTACTGATTATTTAGCTTAATTTAAGATCAACCTAACCTACACACCCCTCATTTTACTGCCATCCATGTGCTTGTCCAGCAGCTGCTTCCATGTCCTAATGTCTCTACTAGCACTGCTGGCAGTGTATTCCACACACCCTCCACTCTCTGCATAAAGAACTTACTTCTGACATCTCCTCTATACCTAACTCCAGTCACCTTAAAATTATGACACCTCATGACAGCCATTTCTGTCCTAGGGAAAAGTCTGTGGCTATCTACTCTGTCTATGCCTCTCATTACCTTGTACACCTTTATCAAGTCACCTCTCTTCCTTCTTCCCTCCAGTGTGAAAAGCTCTAGTCACTCAACCTCTCTTTATAAGACAAGCCCTCCAATCAAGACAGCATCCTGCTGAATCTCCTCTGCATCCTCTCTAAAGCATCTGCATCCTTCCTATGATGAAGTGACCAGAACTCAACACAATATTCCAAGTGTGATCTAACCAGGATTTTATAGAACTGCAGCAAAACTTCGCGGCTCTTAAACTGAATCCCCCTGTGAATGAAATCCAAAACACCATAGAGCTTCTTAACAATCCTATTAACTTGGGTGGCAACTTTGACGGCTCTATGTATGTGGACCTCAAATCCTGCACACTGCCGAGATTCCTGTCTTTAACCCTGCATTCAGCATTCAAATTTGACCTTCCAAAATGGATCACTTCGGATTTGTCCAGGTTGAACTCCATCTGCCACTTCTCGGCCCAGCTCTGCATCTTGTTGTAGCCTGCAACAGCCCTCAACACTATCTACAGCACCACCAACCTTTGTGTCATCAGCAAACTTTCTAACCCACACTTCCACTCCTTCATCCAAGTCATTTATAAAAACTACAAAGAGCAGAGGCCCAAGAACAGAGCTCTGCGGGACACCACTGGTCACTGACCACCAGGTGGAATATTTTCCATCCACTACCACTCACTGTCTTCTTTCAGACAGCCAATTCTGTATCCAGACCCCAAATTTCCCTGTATCCAATACCTCCTTACTTTCTGAATGAGCCTAACGTGGGGAATCTTATTAAATGTCTTACTGAAATCTATATGCACCACATCAAGTGCTCGACCTTGGTCAACTTGTCTTGTCATACCCTCAAATAATTCAGGAAGGCTTGTGAGGCATGACCTGCCCCTCACAAAGCCATGCTGACTATCTAACTACGTTTTTCCAAATAGTCATAAATCCTATTTCTCAGAATCCTCTCCAGTGCCTTGCTTACTGCAGACGTATGACTGACCTGTAATTCCCAGGGATTTCCAAATTCCCTTTCTTCAACAGAGCCACAACAGCATACACTGACAAGGCTAACCCCCTGTACCCTCACCCCCATCAGCTCAGAAACTGACCCCTCAATAGCAGCTGTTGCATTTAGAACTGTTGGGAGCACAAGCTGATGAGCACTTCACTAAGATAGGTCTGCAGCTGACTGAGGAAGAAATATTCAGGACACTGACACTTAGAGGACTGTTGGAGATCAGGCACCTGCTGAACCCCAGGCAAGAGAACACCTCATGATGTTGGCAATCTGGGACTTCATACACATGTAGAGGGTGGAAAAGGCACATCACTCAGTTGTGTGGGACACAATGGCCTTCATAGTCCAGAAGCTTCAGGTCCTAAAGGACCCAACTGTCTCCATGAACAGGTCAGATGTTGCCATGGACAGCTAGCTACAGCACTCAAGGTCTGCTGGATATGCACACAGACCTGCATGCCATCCCTTCAGACATCAGTCTGCATGACTGTAGGGAACAAGGTGGGACAGGGGATGAAGAATACACCCTCTCGGAGGGCAGTGCCAGGATACACCTAGTTGGAGCAGGAACCAAACACAGGCCCCTAAGAAGTCTACTCTCAGGACACAGTTGTGGCAGGGCCCTCCACCTCCACCCTCCCTGCACCCTCCAGCCTTTGTAAGTTCAAGTTGAGGACAGTCCACTTGTCTCTGGCAAGACAACCCTCAGCATGTCTGCACCATCCTGAAACATATACCCCTGGGGTCACCTGACCGAATGTCCAAGGCCAATGGGCTTGACTGCCAAGCAGGCTCTCTCTAGCACAGTTATGAAACCTGGGACAACACCAACAAAGTGGGAGGGAAAGAAAGAAAGAAAAAACCTTGAGGCCACTTTAGTGGTATGGGTGACAAAATATATATAAATTTTCTTGTTTGCATAAATGATGCTGGTTTTGCAATGCATCTGTTTGTTTCTCTGCGTAACCTGGGATGCAACTGAACCAGCATGATGCCTAACTTAAGTCCACTAGGCGGTACCATCAATTAATGTCTGTGTTGAGAGTGTGGTGTAGCATGTGGAAGCAAGATAAATAAGGCATATTTGGAGTAATGTTCCCCATGGTCAAACATTTCTATTCTTGCCCTGACCTCTGAGCATAAATGTGCAGACGTGGTCAGCAATGTGTGGGGCAGGGAGATGTAGAGAACACAGGGAGCCGATGTATTTGGATTGCCAGGGATGAGGTGGTCTGCAGGTCTGTGTCCTATAAAATGCATGAATCTGTGTGCAATGTTGTTTCCCTTTAAAGACACTCATGTCAGTGTCCTACCTTGCAGGTTGAGACATTTAGTCTTCTCACTCCAGGTGTGGTCACAGCCACGTTCTTTCCCATTGCATATTTTTGATTTCGAGCATGATGAAAGGTGATAATGCACAGTCTGCAGTGAGCGCCTTCCAGTCTCCACTCTGTGCACTTGTGAGGTCTTGAATATCCAGATCCCCTTTCTGACAGCCCTTCCCAAAAACCCCAAAGCTTTGCACCTCTGCATGTCCCCACCTATGCAATCTACATGAGCCTGCACTTGCCCATCTTTTTCATCCCCCAGCACGTGGCAGAAGAGATGATCATGGCAAGTGTGGTCATACACTATCTGCTGCTTGGAACCAGGGTAATCCCGACCATTATGATAATCCCTGTTATTACACTGTTCCAATATGCTTTCTTGTACTCACCCCTACAAATACAATTGCTTCCCTTTACAATTGTCATCACATCACCTCATACCCCAGTTTGCAACTACTAAAACCCATGAATAGGCTTCTGAGTTTCCTTCCAACCCCCTCTTCCCTTAGTTTCTCTGGATGGAACTGATAGATTGACGGTGTCTCATTCCATGGAACAACCTAATCAGAGGTCCTGGATAAGAAGTGCTCAACTTCTTTATTGATGACTGCACTTCAACCCCCAGTACTTTTGCCCTACCTCACAAACTGGCCACAATGGAGCTGCAGGAGTTACTACAACCCATTCCCTGGACTGAATGACAGATGCCTTGACTGAGGTATCCTTGATTGGACACCTGACCATGTCTAATTGCCTGGACTAATATGGGAGGATGCTGTTGAATTACTGTGCCTGGATCCCCTGACTTGTGTGTGCATTCTTGACTTTCATTGAGGACCACTCCCTTAAGACATTGCGCATGCAGTATGCTTGCCACTTAGCTTGCTGGCACATGTTGGAGGAGTGACGTTGACATACAACAAAGTGTGTGCCCCCATTGGTGGATGATTGCTGAGTTCTGTGCATCCAAATTCTTACACTGAATTTTTAAAAAACAGTTTTATTCTAAATTAATATCTTTACCTAAATCTTCACTTGAAACAGAAATTTTAAAAATTTACTTCATTTGGTTCCATTGTGAATTCTTCCATGGCACTGTTTAGAATTAAATTATGTTAATACGGTTCCAGGATCAACGCTTGTATTAGCATAATTGGATTCTTTGTTCGGTTCTCACTCTACAAAATAGGGTAACTTTCCTCTTTCAAGAAAGTCATCCTCAAGGCATGAACTAGAAACATTTTCCCACATATCCTTACTTTCAACTGCAGTTGCTTATTTTGTCACATCTTTTTCGCTAATGTCTACATCCTCAGATTAGGTTAATCTACCCAAATGCTTCAAGTCACTGATCGGTATTTATATTAAACAGTACTTCACAAGAAAATCCATTGTTTTGAACCATCACATCAGACTGAAAGTCTGTTTTCAGAGACACACTTCCAAACTGTTATTCTGAGTTATGTATGTCCATTGTATATGAAACAACAACATTTAGACATCCTGACCTTTTTTGCTTTATCCAAATCTATCAAATCATGTTGCTTATCAAACTGAATATCAGTTCAACAATTAGTACAGAAATTTGACTCTTGTGTGCTTCAGTTTTCATTCTATGTTTCATCATTCTTACTGAACATTAATTTCCTCACTTCAAATTCAATACATTTCCTACTTTCTCTGTCTAAACATTTGCTCCCCTTCTGTTCAGGACAGCCACCAAGGAATTTTCTCCACTTCAAAGCCTATCAGAAATATTCATGATTCCAGCTTAAAGCTTAAGACCATAAGAAGTAGGAACAGGATTAGGCCATTCAGCTCCTTGATCCTGCTCGACCATTCAATAGGCTCATGGCTGATCTGGCATTCTTCATGCCTACTTTCCTGCATTTTCTCTGTATCCCTTGATTCCCCAACTGATCAAGAATTTATTTAATCTCAACCTTAACTATACAAAAAGCATCTTCCCCCTCAACTGTCTGTGGCAAGGAGTTCCAAACACTCTCAAGACTTTGAGAGAATAACTTCTCTCATCTCAGTTCTAAATTCTGAGACCATGCTCTCTGGTCCTCGACTCTCCTATGAGGGAAACATCCACTCAGCATTTATCCTCTCAAGCCTCTTATGAATCCTATTTGTTTCAATGATATCGTTCATTCTTCTACTCTCCAATGAGCAGAGTCCCAACTTGTTCACAAAACAATCCGTCCATACTGGTGATCTTCCTAATGAACCTTCTCTGAACTGCCTCCAGTGAAATAATATCTTTCCTTTAAATAAGGGGATCAAAACTGTTCACTGTACTCCGAATGTGGTCTCAACAGCATCTTGCCCAGTTGCAGTAAGACATCATTATTCTTATCCTCCAACCACCTTGAAATGAGTGTCAACATTAGCTTTCCTAATTTACTGCTGCATCAGTCTGCCAGCTTTCTGCGCTTTGTGCACAAGTACCCTCAAGTCCTTTGTTGTTACTTCTGCAGAGTTTTTATCTATTTACATAAGTCTGTTCTTTTGTTCTCTCTTACAAATTGAATAACTTCACATTAAACTCCATTTGCCAACTTCTTGTCCAGTTACATAACCTATCAATATTTCTCTGTAAGCTATCTGTATCCACCTTGCAATTTGCCTTTCCACCTGCTTTTGTGCCAGATGTAAATTTGACTACAGTACATTTGTTTCCTTCCCCCAAGGTTAACATTGGAATCTAAAGAAGAATTTATAGGGTGAAAGGGGGAGCTCAACAGCCACTATGCATTTACTAAATTGTACAAAGGTTATCAGCAATCCGTAGTCTCCCCTTCACCTGGTTATGTTGTCATTTCCAGATCACAATATATGTTATCTTTTACATGATGTTACTGTGGGAACTGTAAAAGGAGAGTCTATGATATTATGTTCATTGAATTGTCCAGAATTTGACTGTATTTCTTTGCTCTCCCGCATGTTAAGCAAAGTTACTACTTTTTCAGCACCACAATCAAAATTTAAACTTGATGGTATTGGTGAATCTGCCAGAGAACACTGAAAAGTTCTTCCATTCATTAAACTGAACAAACTTTTGTTGATCATCTTTTTTACAGCAGAATTAAGGGGCCAACATTCTTGATTATGACATCAGCTTCAATCCTTCTGACCCTTGTCATTACTGAATTAATGTTACAATCTTTCTTGATTCTGGGTCGTGGTATCCATAATTGTAATGATATAGTGGTGTCCCACTTTTATTTTGGGTAATGTGCCTACACAATCTATTAATAGTAGACTGAATAGTACTTTGTGTTAGAGATGCCAGTTAAATTCCATATTGAGGTTTCCCCACCACCTGATATGTATATGGCATGTTTAACAGAACCATACAACCTTCTCATGAAATTTTAACGTGCAACATATACGTTTATCGATGTTTGAGTTTTTCATATTCCGACATGTTCTGCCATAGGAATTTCATGCATTACTTGTAATATCTCCTTACAATGTCTAGTGGTACCACAGTCTAATGAATGACTATCCATTAAAAATTTGCAGGTTTTCACTGGTTTCTCTACCTCCTAATCAGAATTCCAATATTCATATAGTAGTATTCTGGAGCTCCTTCAGCCTCAGCTTCCACAAGTTGTCTGTGCTAACCTACTTAATTCCAGATCATCTTTGAGCCTCAGCTAAGATTATATTAGATTCCCTACAGTGTGGAAACAGGCCCTTTGGCCCAACAAGTCTACACTGACCCTCTGAAGAGTAATTCACCCAGTCCCACTTCCCTCTGAATGATGCACCTAACACTACGGGCAATTTAGCATGGCCAATTCACCTGGCCTGCACATCTTTGGACTGTGGGAGGAAACCAACAAAGAGACAGGGAGAATGTGCAAACTCCACACAGACAGTCACCGGAGCTGGAATTGAACCTGGAACCGTGGTGTTATAAGGCAGCAGTGCTAACCACTGAGCCACCGTGCCACAACATGCTAAACATTTCTCTGAACTATCTCCATCTTTAAACAATATACCCGCTGCTGTCATCTGCTTGTGGAATGACTTTGACCTCTGCTGAAAGACTTTGTTTAGTCATTGTTCTGGTCACAACATAAGGAAAAAATACTTGGAACTTGTTTCTATAACTGTTCCATCTCTTTAACATCATTCAGACTTTCCTTGAACATGGACAGCGATAACTTTGATTCTAGCCAAATTATTATCCAGGAATATGTCAACTTTGTCCATGGACAATATCTTAACCCCTATTACTATGAGTCCAGACAACAAGTCACAGTTCAATTTGTACAATGGGACTGAGCTCAGACTCCACTTATCCTACTTGCTAACACTTTTGCTTTCATTATGTTCTCTCAAGGGAAGAATAGATCCTTCTCTATTAAAAGATTTTGAGTAGCTAGTTAACTGTATCATTTGAAGATAAATTATTTTTACCTTTTGATAAGAACCCTTCATATCGCTCATCTGCGTTGTTCACATCATAGCAGTATTTAGCACTGGTTTTCTGGTTGTTGTTAAAGCTCCAATTTAAACTGTGGATTTTCCTTTTGAGTTTCCTTTTCAGATTTGTACAAATTCAATAATTTCCATGATCCTCCCTCAACTTCCAGCATGCTGAATGAAGGTGTCCCCCATTATTATAATAGAAACACTTGTGCTTTGATTTTCATCTCCAACCTCACCAACTTCCCTCCTGCTCCGAGGAGGAGATTTCCAGGCATTCCCAGCTAACTATCTTTACCCTGGTTACTTGCCTTTCTTTCACTCTTCCACCATCTATCCTTCTCCAATTTATGTCAGTAATTGAAAAAGTTTTCATTTTATGGATCAGCTCATAATTGTCAGCCGTTACTGCTGCCTTTGGTCTCCAACACGGGTTCTTATTCCAAAAGGTAGTAAGTTTTTATGTTATTTTCAGAAACAATCTCAGAACTTTGTATAGTTTCAACCTTGAAGACTCATAGTCACTTGTCAAAATTATTTTGCTTACCCCTTTCAAATTAAGACTGTTTCCTTAAATTTCAAGATTTTTGCTTAATAAACAAACTTATATGCACCCAGAATAACCTGCTTAACAGCATCATAATCCACAGAAATCTACTCTGTTAGTGAAGCATGAATTGCTGGTGCTTGTCAGATAGGCAGCACAGTAGCTCAGTGGTTAGCACTGCTGCCTCACAATGCCAGGGACCCGGGTGTTATTCCAGCCTCAAGCAATGTCAAGGTGGAGTTTGCACATTCTCTCCGTATCTGCATAGGTTTCCTTTGGGTGCTCCAGTTTCCTCTCACAGTCCAAAGATGTACAGGTTAGGTGGATTGATTGTGCTAAATTGCCCATAGTGTATAGGGATATACAGGCTTGGTGGATTAGCCGTGGGAAATCCAGGGTTATAGGGATAAGGTGGGGGTGGGTCTGGATGTGATCATCATTGGATTGGTGGTGTGGACTCGATGGCTGAGAGGCCTACTCCCACACTGTAGGGACTCTGTGATTTTCTGTCAACTTTCTCTGATTGAGTAAGATCCGGTTTTCCTATGGTCATTTCTCAAATGACATTGAGAATGTCTCCATAACCTTTTCCTCAAATTTTAGTAAGGTCTGTATGAGCCTAAACATTTCCCTACAGGACTTTAGATTATAATTGAATGTTTTCTTCTCAGGAACAGAACAGGACCAGTCCTTAGTAATTTGAGCAGTCAGCATTCACACCATTTACAAATACTGCTTTGTACAATGTGACATGGAGCACTCCAACAAGGAAGGCCTTGGAATGACTCTATGTGGAGTTTTGGCATTACAGTACAACTTTGATTATCCAAACATCAATTATCTGAATTTTGGATTATCCGAACAAAATCTCAATATCCTGTAAAAACCGAAATGGGTAACTCAGCATTCAGTTATCAGATAAACGGCATGATGGTGTGCATTGCCAGATAACCGAGAGATGTTCAGATAACCGGCACTCATAAATTACTGCTGGTTTACGATCAGATTGATTATCTGAACAATCAATTATCCAAACAAAATACTCACTGCCTATCTCGTTCGGATAATTGAGTTCTACTGTATTCCAATGAAAGCATCACCAATCATGTCACAAACATATCGTAAGCGATTGCAAGTGCTGCATGAGTACTGAACTCTTCTCCTTCTATCTCCAAATTAATCATAAAAGGCATCATTGTATGAAAAGTGTTTTATGTTATACTTACAGATCAAGTTGAGAGGGAAGCATTTCAGTGAAGCCTATAAGATCCTGTAGGTGCATTTTTCAAGGCCTCCTGGGATTAGTCCAGCCTCACAGAAATGCCAATCCACAATGTCATAAATTATATTGAAATTATCATTAACCTTATGAAAATAAGTGATGTTACTGTCACATAATTGTACAATGTAATGGCCAAGATTGCTTATGACCAGCATTTGTTCTCCAATTAGTTGGACAGTGCATGTATTTCACATGCTCGATGATATGTTTGAAAATTACTTCAGCCTGGACACTGCAAGAGGATGATTGATACCATTGTCTCTTGAAGGACCTCATAACTGGAGCTCACATTGTGGCACAAAAAGCAGCACTGACTCCACCCACAAATGTAGTCACAGCCATTTCCCATTCATCGGTTGCATTTAGGAATCAAGAGATCATTGGAATCGAGTCCAGTATGACTTCTCACGAACGGAAGTGTCCTGAAGAGGAGTCATAAGGGACTCAAAGTGTTAATTTTGTATCTATCTCTACAAATGTTGAGATTCTCCAGTATTCTCTGTTTTTGTTTCAGATTTCCAGCATCCAAGAAAGCAAAATACTCTGGTTGTCAATGCAGGACATGTTAGACTTTACGAATCCCCTGTTCAGACTAGTCTTCAGCCCTTCACCAACTCCTGTCCTAAACATCTATGTTGCATCAATCTTGAAATCCCTGGAAAGCCCATCACAACTGATCCCTCACATATTCAAATCACCTCTTAGAATTACAACTATGACACTCCTCCTTATGCCCAGAGCCTCATCACTCCAGTTTAATTCTGCCTATCATCATGCTGCACACTCCCTCTGCCAAGGCCGTGTTGATGGTAATCAGCTATAATACCTCCTCCTGCAGCATACCATGACCTCCCATGCACTGTTGGATCCCCCTCATTATGTTAAAAATTTTCCACGTTCACTGTCCATCTGCTCCCCAGACTGTAGTGAGACAGAGCCCCTGACCCTGATCACCCAAAGTGGATGACTGACCAAGCATAAGTCTCTGGACTGTCAGCAAATATTGCTCTTGATTTATGACCCAGGACCCCTCGACTGATGATAGTCTTTCTCAACTTGACTGAGGACTATTCCCCTTCAGCATTGAGACATAGAATCCCTGCAGTGTGGAAGCAGGCCATTCTGCCCATCAATCCTACACTGACCCTCCAAAGAGCATCCCATCCAGACTGAGCCCCCTATCCTGTCCCTGCATTTCCCAAGGCTAATCCACCTAGCCTGCACATCCCTGGACCCTATAAGCAATTTAGCATGGCCAAGCCACCTAACCTGCACATCATTGAACTGCGGGAGGAAACTGGAGGAACCCCATACCGATAGAAACAGAATCTGTAAACACCACACAAACTATAGCACAAGGGCAGAATCAAACCCAGGTCCCTGGCACTGAGGCAGCATTGCTAACCACCAAGCCACCGTGCCGCCAATGGCCAGTCGGTTGTTGCAAATGTAGTGAGTTTGCCACATAAGCTCCTGGCACATGTTGAAGGTGTGAGACTGACATAGCACAATGCCATACAGCTACAAGTTCACCTCTTTGTTCTAATGAATGCTTAGAATGATGACAAACTCGTAATTTTGAATCTGTGCTAAAAACCAAGCCAAAACAGAAATACTCTGAGCCTTTAAGGTTTGGCTCGGGGCAAGGCAAGGCAGGCATGCTATGATCATGCACGTGGGCATAAAGTGAGTGTGATAAGAGAGCAAGTGAGCAGTCCTGACTTACAACCTGATTCAATCCATGCGGTTAGTACCTGCCCCTGATCACAAAGGACCATGCAGTAATATTCCAATGAGAGATGGCCGTGCACTCCAAAGCATAGCAGTAAAGTGCAGAAGCAGATCAGAAATGTGCCGTAATGATATGGTGATGTTGGCTTGTGTCAGATGCAAATGCCCATGGACAAAGAGTGGGTGCAGTTCTTACCCAACAGAGTGTGATTTTGATGTCTGGTGTCCAAGCCAGTGGTTCGGGGAGCAAGCTGTAAGCTGGAGTTGCAAGTTGGTAGTCAGTAGTTGAGAGCTGAGGAAGGACTACAACATATATGAGGCAGACAGCCTATAAGTCAATGCTCATGTCAGTGAATGTGTGCCAAGAATACAATTGAAGTAGACAGAGTCTGGGAATCTCCAAATAAGCACAAAGTGAGTAAGTGGTAAGAATGTATGCTAAGAGTCATGTGGTGCCTCCAATGCAGATGCATGAGATGAGTGTTTAACCCTGTGCTCAAGGTGACCTGTCAGAATCATCCAAGTTGTAGGTGTGCCTGAGCTCTGAAATAAAGTGTTGAAGGGTTGAAGTGATGTGAGAATTTGGTTGAGAGCAGGCAAGATGATACAGTGAGGCTGGTGGGTTTGCCAATGCTGATCAGTATGAATGAAAGGAGGAGGAAGATAGTGAGGATGATGTACGCAGTGACATTATACAGAAGAAAACATTGCATGATGCCTGGTGTAGGCTTGCAACTGCCAGATACTTGCTCTGATTTACATGTCAGGAATTTGCAATGACTAGTTTCTTGGTAACGGAGAGGTGAATTGGAAGTGGCATACAAATAAGATGAGTTGAAGCTTTAATGAGGTGTAAATGCATAGAAATGAAGTAGTCACCATTCAATGGCAAGATTCTGAAGTTGCCAGTTAAGGCACAGAGGAGAATCATCAGCAAAATTCTTCTGAGTGTCAAGAATCACATTCTTTTCCTTCTCTGTATTTTCTCACTTTTCCCACCATTGCTCAAACCACATTAGGGAGGGGGGAGTTCTGCTCAAAGCATTGGCATGGGCATGATAGGCAGAATGGTCTTTGGCTGGACTAGATCATGACATAATTCAAATGGCGCACCTATATAAAACTGCAACAGAACTGTGTGCAGTGATGGGTTTTCAACGGAAGGTTTTCCAGGCTCTTCAGAGCTAAGTGTAGCATTGATAACCTTCCTGAATTGCCCAGAAACATCCAGGAATGAAGGAGGAATCATCTCTTGATTTCTAGATTCTTTCATATGATCCCTTCCAGCATGAATCTGTGGAATAAGGACCTCAAGCACAAGAGTACCTACTCATCTAATCTAGTGGTTTTCATGTTTGCTTGTATAATGACATGATTGTGGTAAAATTAGTTGATTTGCTTCACTTATTTCCTGAGGAATCCAATGCATCTCTATATTATAGTGATTATATGTAAACATCTCTACATTAACTTCTCTTTCTAAACAACAGAAGCCAGTGGATTCCAATCACAACAAGTGAACCAAGACAAGTTATGTACAAAAGGTGGACAAAAAGATGTCTGCCCAATCCATCTTCTTGCTTTGTTATTACAACTGTCTGGCTGAAAACAGCATCACAGTTAATATACCTGTGATGAGCCCATAGTTGGGGTTTAGTATCATTCCAAATGGTTGACCACCCATTTTGATAGGATGAATGTAATAACGTTTTCAAGTTCTCAGTGAGTTCCATGTGATCAGATATCCTTTTCAAATCCCCAGAGATATCTTGAATTTGAGTTGATAACTCCATCTTCACATTGAATTCCCCCCCCCGCTGAGTCATTCTGATACAATTCTGCTGCAGCCATAGCAGAAGTACAGAACAACCAATCAAAATCTGGTCCCAATATGTTTGGCAATATGTAGAGAAATTATCCTTCATGAAGAAGACTCAGCCGCTCACAATTGAAAAAGGGGAAAGAGGCAGAATATAATTATTTCATAGTAACATTGCTTATTCATAAGGCAATGACACTTTCAATATAACTTATGACATTTTATTGTGTATTTAGAAACAAAAATAATTTTTCATGAAGACAAACACCAATTTCCAACTAAATACTCCGAGAAACAAAATGCTATAATGACCTTTACTTTTTATCCACTTTATTTCAAACTCTCTTTTTCATCCCCTTTGTGTTTGTGTTTGTGTTCCTATTTTTGTTTCAGGTATAAAGACTCGATCCATTTCCTTGAATGTTGCCGCTCTACCTTCAGATCATCATAGAGTAAAGTTGCTAAGGTGAAAGGTCATGCCAGGGCATTGCTCACAGACAAAGTCCCTTCAGCTGCTAATGTAAGCTGCAGTAAGAATGTCCTGAAAGCACATCCACTTGAGACTAACTACAAGCTGCTCATGCCTCTCTGAGGACTTATAGTGTTGACTCTTCTGTCATCGGATCCAAGCTTACGTTAAGCCCTGGAGCTATGGAAGCTTATTCACATTCAAGCAGTGAAATAAATCCTGTTGCTACAATTTTGTGCATTTGGATAAACATCCTGGAAGAAACAAAGAGGAACAACTGAACATCTAGTCCTTATTTCACAAGTATTATATTATTTCAATATTCACTAAATTCCTCTCAAAATGCCTGAGAATGATCTCAAATAAACAAACAGAAAGAAAATTCCATATCCCTAAGAATACAACAAAAGGGTATCATTTGAGCTCAAGTTCATCAGGTTATCTCTTGTATTTTTTTTCTTCTTTCAAAGTTCATGCCATGATTACTATCTCGTTTTCTCTCAAAATGATCCATTTCCTTAAAAATTGTATTTGACCCTTAACTTTCATTCAGTAATTATTTTGCTTTTAAAAGGCTTGTGGTTGCTAATTTGAAGAGAAAAATAATCTAGAGAAACGGATGCATAAGAAAGAAAGGTGTAGCCTTAGGGAGGTGGAGGGATTTTACTGCGACAGGCTGGTCAAAGAGGAAATAATAGGATTTTCTAGGATTCACGTTGATCTTCAAATGAGAAAATCTCCTGCTCACTGTTGCTCAATACAAAAAGACCCAAAACCTTTTAAAGCAGACGCACAATATACCTCTTAACGGAATCATTATCACAGGCTTAAAGGGGCTGTAATACCAAAATTCTCTCATTTAGTTTTCAGTGAGCTATATGCTTAAATTGTTGTTCAGCTGGAGAACTTGTTCGAAATGAAGGATCAATTTTTGGGATGACAGGTGTTAAGATTGGCTTTTTTTTTTGTTTTCTTTGCCTGTTATTTAATTCTCTCACTTTTAGAGAAACTCTCTTTTTGTTTCTTTCTTTCTCTTTTTTAAAGGTAGTTTCCTTATTGTAATGCTGATTCCACAGATCCTGGCTGCAATCTTACTCAAGAGGTACTGAAGTGGCCATTTTTTTCACTTTTTTACCTTAGAAAATGAGTATTGTAGAAACTCCTGAAGTCACAGGAGACCACAGAACTGAGCTGGACTTTACTGGCAAATAGCTCACATCCACTTCAATAGTTGGAAATCAATCAAAAGACTCTAGACTTTTCCATTGACAGAGATTATAAAACCAGAGGTATTTTCAGCAAAAAAGGAGGTAATTAAATCTATATCTGTGTATGAAATCTTCAATGGAAAGACACAAAATGAATCCAATCACTAGTTTTCTCCAAAGCCTTTTAGTTTTGTTTGCTTCAAAGTTTGGCAGTGGTGTAACATAATGCTAGAATAAATCATTTGTTTCAGGAGATGAAAAGTAAGGGAGGACAATACAGGATGGATATTGCATATGGAATGGTAACCATGAACTGTCAAAGATAATGGGCTGAATCTTATTTTGGTTTGGGCAAAGTGCCAGTTGCAATGAAAGTACTGAGAGTTTTTTTGCATGAAGCCTGGCAAGATTTCTCACACCATTTTACTGAAGTCACCTCATTAATTTCCTATCTCAACTCTGCGACATTGCTCCAGCCTGGTTCCATCTCCATCCTACCATGTGCCGTTCCTGAAATTGCTTACCACTCAATAGATTTCCAACAAAAAACTGGCAAAGCCAGACAAGCAATTAGGCATTGCCTCTCAGTGTCACTTTGCATAACACAGCAGCCTCAAAGCTAGGCTGACAGTCTCTTGCACATACAACCCATTCTCTCATCCCAGTCACTGTTTAAACATCAGGCCATACAATTTACTTGTGCTAAGCTACCCTCAATCTAACAATCCTCTCTACGTCATGGCTACTCTATCTCCTTGTCATTCTCCAGTAATGCTTCATGACATACAGATAAGCAATCAGACAATTCTTAACATGAGCTTTTGTTTACAGCCAGTAAAAGAGAAAACAAACAAAACCATTGGAGGCTGCAGTTTACCTAGGTCCCAACCATTTTGCAGTTGCATTTCATATCTAGAGAATGGCAACTGATGGCAGTTTGTGGTGGACACTGTCAGCATTCAACTCTGCCTAGTCCTTAGTTTCTAACCCTCAAAGTCTCCAAGACCCACTTTTATATTGCTCGACGTTAGCCATTTCCACCCATGCCCCACATATGAAGACACATCACGCTGAACTTTGCCTCCAAATACCCTCCCTGCCCCCTGAACATCAGCATTACAGAACATCATCGAGAATTCTCAGTGTCTAGCTTATTTGACACATTTGATAAGATAAGAAGCTGAATATTAATGAGATGAGTTGTGCATTTAAGAAGCTATAAAGTTCCTCAATTGGACTTGCCTCGCTACTCAGCACATAAATAAGAGATGCAGCAGGTTTCTCCCAATATCAAGATAGACTTGACTGGCTTCCCATGCGATTCTGCCACATTTCACATCATAGCCCACGTCAGTCAGGCCCATCAAAGATTACAACCAATACAAGAGTTCTGAGCTTATTTTGTGAATAAAAATAGTACATTTTATACATAGAATAGTATGACAGTAAATAATTTAATTTCTTATTCTTACGCATGAAGTTTGACAGCCCAGTGGGAATAGGGTAGGTTCAGGCCAGCCACCGGTTTCACTTCATGGAGATTAAAAGGGAACAGGATATAAAATGGGTTGCGGCTTCAAATATCTATATTGTTAAAAGAGTGGAAGTCATCAATAATTCAAAGGCAATTTGAACAACCAGTTAAATTCAGATTTGGAACAGGAGTTCAAGATCAGTCCAAGTTCTTCAAATGATAAATCTATGGATGTTAAAAAGGTGCAACAAAAAATGAATTTAGAGATGAAATGGTGCATGATTTGTGTGTGTACTTTGAGCACTATTATATTCTCTAGAGCTTTATTTTGGCTGGTATCCAGCTCCAATAACTGTAGGACTGATTTCAACATTGAAATGAGGACCCTGGGCCCGTTTCCAAGAAATTTATTTAAACCAACTAGTACTTATGCTCCTGTCTCCAGGATAATAATGAGTGATACTGTTGGCCATCATACTCCCCCTGTGCTTCCATCATTCAATAACTCAAAGGGCACATACAAATTAGCCAAATGCATAGAAATGTTGGATGACCTTTGGGCCAGTATCTTCTGGCTAGCATGCAAGGCCAGAAATGTAGCTTTTGGGTGGGGCTAGTTGTGGGTAAGTCAGGAGAGATTTGCTGACAAGATGCCGAGAGTGCATTACAGCAGAAATGTATTTTCTTCATACTGATAAGGCCCTTACTTGTTCCTGTATTTATTCCAAAATTATTATTTAACTGTAACTTCCAACTAAATTGGCAAATATATTGCTTCAAATTAATTTCAAGATCTGTTTTGCAGCGCCAATAACAATGTAATAATTTGTTTAAATATTTGGTAAAAGGTAACTATTGTTTCCAGCAGAGCTGATCTAAAATCAGAATAATACTGCAACTATCTGGCTAGAAGGCAATATAAGTGAA
The DNA here is from genome assembly GCF_004010195.1 of Chiloscyllium plagiosum. Taxonomy (NCBI): domain Eukaryota; kingdom Metazoa; phylum Chordata; class Chondrichthyes; order Orectolobiformes; family Hemiscylliidae; genus Chiloscyllium; species Chiloscyllium plagiosum. Next base: position 31,475,205 of record NC_057723.1, on the reverse strand, counting down.
ACATATCCACATTTCTACTTCATATTGATGATAAAGCAATTGAGTAACACTATATATATAGTAAAAGGATAAATAATTTTAGTGCCTTTTAATACAACATAATGAAATATTTGATTCATTTTTTAAACTTTCTGCAAGTCACAAAATGCTTTGCTTCTTATTTTACTGGAGGTAAATGTAGTTATAAAAGCCTGACTGCCCCTTTTAGCCAGAAAGCTGAGGTTAGCACAATAGGTGCCAACTCATATTTCTACAAAATACATGAATTGCCTTAAGATTGTCAAGTACAAATAACATTAGTCACATCAGCTAGCATCATTATGTTACCCTTTTATTGCCCAGATATAAATGAAAGAGAGAACCAAAGTGTTTATAATGGTTTTAATAGGTTGGAATTTTACTAAAAGGCTAAAACCACGAAGCGAAAGGTGACAAGTGTGGTTGATCTGTGGAGCACTCAACTGTAAGTCTAAGAGATGACTGGAAAACAAAAGATGAAAGCATATTTGATTAGGCTGGCAACAAAGAGACAATACCACATCATTTATTTGAGTATTGAGTAACTGCTAGAACAGGGATTGCAGGAAAAAAACAGCAATAATTTTACATGTGGGCAAAATTTGGCTTCAGTATTTTCTCTTTCATTTTAAATGTTTGAAACTTTAAAAATTACCTCGGTTTTCCAATCTATCAAAGAAAACATACTTGAGGAAGCCTGAATTACAGCTAAAAATAATGCTTTTTCAAAACTTTTCATTGACAAAATGTATGTGTTAAAATTGTAAAATAAAAGGTCCGATTCCGCTAAAGTTGTTGCTTTCTGCTTTGAACCTGTAATGCACTTGGCAATGAATAAATTTGAAATATTTATTTCAGTACTTCCATTCTACAGTCTACAGTTTTCACTCATTTTCAAATTTGAGCACCTCTGGGTCAATTATAGATTATTTAAAGACTAAAGCATCCTGTACATAGGCAAAATAAGAAGTTCCAAAAGTTCCAGATCAGGTTTGGCTGAAATTAAATGCATTTACAGGATCTATTAAATTAAATTCCAAGATATTACTGCAGTGAGGTTTTCAAGATCAAATTCAGAAATAATTAGATTTAGAATCAAGTTTTGCCTATTAACAGCACAGCAATCTGCTACAACAAAATTTAAATAATGGATTAAGTGTATTCTGCACATGCAAACTGTATGGAAGATGTGTTTCAGCGCTCCTCAAAGATTTATTTTTATTTAGCCTATTTTTCTAATCAACCTGTTCAGAGATGTTATTACATACATTGGAAGCAGGTGGGACTTGAACCTAGGCTTCTCAATCCATAGGCAGGGACAGTACCACTGCAATACAACAGCTCCCTCCCTTACTACCTAGCTCAAAATGTTGGCATGATTTTCCTATAGACATCACTTGAAGATTTAAATTCACAGTATGTTTTTTAAAAAATTCCTTCATGGCATGTGGGTTACTGGCCATTATTGCCCATCTGCAGTTGTCCTTGTGAAGGTGGTGGTGAGCTATCTTCTTGAACTGTTACAGTCTCTGCGTACCCACAAATCCAGCAGTATCCTCAAAAATAGCAAAAATGCCAGTAAAGAACTACTAATACATTCACAGTAAGGTTTTTGCACCGATTGTTACTGCCACACCCTATTTCCTTCCAGTGAATTTCTGCACATTTACCAGAAGCTTTTTTCCTTCAGCTGTTATCCCCACTGAGATTGTCCAAAAACAACTGCAAACTAATTCACTTTAACATCAGAGCAATCATGAGTTTCCGTAAACTCATGCTCCAGCAGGTTTTCTCTGGTACCTACCCACTGACTGACTAACATCTGGACTTTTCTGTTTCTCTCTGCGCGTCCCTGGACCTCTGTCACTAGACAACATCTAATTTAATTTGGATAAATGCGAAGTGCTGCATTTTGGGAAAGCAAATCTTAGCAGGATTTACACATGTAATGGTAAGGTCCTAGGGAGTGTTGCTAATCAAAAAGATCTTGGAGTGCAGCTTCATAGCTCCTTGAAAGTAGAGTCACAGGTAAAAGGCGGCATTTGGTATGCTTTCCTTTATTGATCAGAGTATCGAGTATAAGAGTTGGGAGGTCACATTGCAGCTGTACAGGACATTGGTTAGGCCACTGTTGGAACATTGCATGCAATTCTGGTCTCCTTCCTATCGGAAGGATGTTGTGAAGGTTGAAAAGGTTCAGAAAACATTTACAAGGATGTTGCTAGGGTCGGAGGATTTGAGCTATAAGGAAAGGTTGAATAGGCTGGGGCTGTTTTTCCTGGAGCATTGGCAGCTGAGGGGGGTGACCTTATAGAGATTTATAAAATCATGAGGGGCATGGATAGTATTAGTAGACAAGGTCTTTTCCCTGGGGTGGGGGATTCTAGAACTAGAGGGCATAGGTTTAGGGTGAGAGGGGAAAAATATAAAAGAGACTTAAGGGGAAACTTTTTCATGCAGAGGGTGGTACGTGTATGGAATGAGCTGCCAGAGGAAATGGTGGAGGCTGGTACAATTGCAACATTTAAGAGGCATTTGGATGGTATATGAATGGAAAGGGTTTGGAGGGATATGGGCCGGGTCCTGGCAAGTGGAACTAGATTAAGTTGGACTCTGTTGTCATAGAGTCATAGAGATGTACAGCACAGATTTTTTAAAATGCAATAAACATCTCTCATTTCACTGCAAGAATTTGTAAAACTTCATTAAAAATACATTCAAATTCACAATCTTCCTTGCACCAAGTCTATTAAAGCCAATTCTTAAAAAAGTGAAGTCACACCAATCTGTCCTTCTTAATACATAAACTGCAAAAACATAAGTTCAACTTCAAGATACTTTTAAGTAATCCAGTTAGATATGCTATGACACACCTATGGAGCAGGTGACACTTGAATCCAGATCTTTCCACCCAAAGATAGGAACATTATGCCTGTGCCACATGACCCTATGCTCTAAAAGGGCAGGAGTTGAACTTTAATTTTGTGGTATAAAGGGAAGGACACTGCCTCTGTGCTATAAGAGCCCTCCCTCTCCCTGTTAGAGAATTTAAATTTAAAGTTATAGATATTTTTCATCAGCCTGTTTAGACATGTTCCAATACATGTTTGGAGTAGGTCAGGCTTGAACCTGGGCCTTCAGACTTAAAGGTAGGACAGAAGCACCACAAATTTTTTTAAAAACCCTAAATTCAAAGTTAAACAGTTGTCCCAACAAGCTTCCATTTAATCACTGAGCCACTACTCAAACTGGATAGGCTCAGAGGTAGTGAGTGTCAATTAGTTCATTAAGGAGCCTAATTGACATCCACTGGCTGCTGTTGAGAATTCCACATTAGCTCCTTCGACCTTCTGATTTAATCAGGCAGGTTTTGCTATTGGTGGAAGAGTGAAACAGAGCTTCAGTCGTGGTTAAGTGGAAACCATAGTTCCTGCAGTGTTGACCTGGATTAAGCTCAGCTTCCTGTTCAGTAAAGTAGTACAAATTGCAGAAACTTAAAGCTTACTGAATGTAACCTATGCTTAAAAGTTTGGGATCTTTTTTAGTGGTTGCACAAGTTTTGGCCAAATATTCCAAAAGGAAACTAGCAAAAACAAGTGGAAATTCCAGACCTAGAAATACGATGAGTTCAATAGCTGGCCTGTTTTAAAAATGACATTTTGATACTGAAATCAGGAAAGCGATTTTTGTTCCTTGATTTGAAACCAGTTAGGCACCCTCTGTGTTAAATTTATCAAACCTGTTGATATGTTTATGCTCATCAATATTGACCAAAGTTCAAAGGTAACATTCTAGCCTCTGCATTAAAAGAGTCAAAGAGTCATGGAGATGTACAGCATGGACACAAACCATTCAGTTCAACTTGTCCATGCTGACCAATATCCTAATCTAATCTAGTCCCATTTGTCAGCACTTGGCCCATATCCCTCTAAACACTTCTTACTCATATACTCTCCAGATGACTTTTAAATGTTGTAATTGTACCAGCCTCCACCATTTCTTCTGGCAGCTCATTTCATACATGCACCACTTTCTGTGTGAAAAAGTTGCCCCTCCAGTCCTTTTTTAAATTTTTCCCCTCTCACCTTAAACCTATGCCCTCTATTTCTGGCATTCTCTCACCCCAGGGAAAAGACCTTGTCTATTTACCTTATCAAGCCTCTCATGATTTTATAAACCTCTAAAACATTACCCCTCAGCCTCTGGTACTCCAAGGAAAACAGCCCCAGCCCATTCAGCCTCTCCCTATAGCTCAAATCCTCCAACCCTGGCACCATCCTTATAAATCTTTTTGAACCTTTCCAAGTTTCACAACATCCTTCTGATAGGAGGGAGACCAGAATTGTACATAATATTCCAAAAGTGGCCTAACTACTGTCCAGTACAGCCACAACATGACTTCCCAACGCCTATATTCAAGATCCCAACTGCAAGGTTGTATGCTCAGTTCCTGTTTCATAGACTCGAGCACAATATCAAAGCTGACATATTAGCGCAGCACTGAAGGTATATCACACTGTCAAAACTTCCATCTTTCAGATGTAATGTTAAATGAAGGCTCCACCTCCCTATTAGCTGTATGTATGCAATCTCATTCAAAGCATAGGAGAGGCTGGTACAATTACAACATTGTTTAACAAAAATCACTAAAGCATATTAACTTGTCATTACCACATTAATGTTAGTGGATCCTGGGTTTGCCCAAAATAACTGATGCATTTCCTACATTAGAACACTGATTACACTTCAGAAGTCTTTCATTAGCGGGAAGGCAATATGGGATGTTGCAAGGTCAGCAAAGACAGTACAAATGCCACATTTTTCTCTTATAAAGTTACGTGAGGATTAATCAATTCTGTTCTTCTGCTTACTTGCCATAGCTACTGAATATGTTTAGCTAGTGGCAACACCTAATCACTAAAGATCAGATATATGCTGTACAATATTGTCAGCCAAAAATCAAGCAAATATTTAGCATCACACAGCTGTCATACACTTAAAGTAGTCAATCAAGATTCTAACAACTTCAACATCACAGACTAATTTTTGTTTTTGTGGTTTGTAGCTGTTGGACTAACGTAAGACTGAAAAATGTTTGTCAAAGGATTTCTGAGCAACATGGATTTTGGCTGTTTCTGAATTCAAACCACAGTCTGTGCCGATCAAGAACTGAAGGGTCCTGTTGCACAAAGCCAGATGAGGAAATGCAACTGGTGTCACATCTGGGAAGGCCGATCCAAACATTTTCATAGGATTATAAACGCAATTGTAATCTGCATCAACACCACTTGAGATCTTAGTTTTATGAAATAGATATATATATCTCAAAAATGCTGATACAAAGCTTTATATTACATAAAGACACAAGTCAAGAATCTTATATAAGTTAAGCCAATGTTATTTTGCACTGATGGCATTTTCACTTATCTGGGTAGAGCAGACCCCAGAATTAATTGACACTCCTATAGTACAGCCATTTCCTTGTGATTATTCATGAACAGACGCTGGGTGATAAATTGACCTTCCCCTGGTGTGGAGTGATCAATCACCTGTGACACTCCCCAAAAAAGTCAAATAATAGATCTGTCAGTCTAAAGCATCGTACCTTGATGAATAAATGGAGAAATGATTAACAAACCTGCCAAGGCCCAGGCAGTAGAAAATAATGCTCAAGTTACACGATAATGCAGAGTATCTGAGAGAGACTTGTTCTGTCGTGCGTGAAGGACTAACAAATTGATGTGGTGACATTAGCAGCTGCCTTGCACCCTGTGCCCAGCCTTGCATATAGTATTACCGCCATCAGACAGGAATACCTGTGTTTTGCACTATCTTTCCAAATAGAGATATTCAGAATTTAACTTGGCAGCCAATATCCTTCTATATTATAGTTTACAATTGAGAAAATAGATTGTTGCTTTCATAAATATTTTAGTACATTTTAATGCAAATAAGTTTGTAGTTGATAGGGTATCATCTTCTTATAACAGAAAATGGAAAAGAACATCTCACATTAAAGTTGAAATGCAATTTAGCCAACACCACTGGTCTGCTGCAACGATTGATGTGGGGTCCGCTGCTTTTTGTCATTTATATAAGTGATTTGGATGTGAATATAGGAGATATGGTTCATAAGTTTGCAGATGACACCAAAATTGGCAGTGTAGTGGGCAGTGAAGAAGATTATCTGAGAATACAATGGGTCATTGCTTAGATGGACAATGGGCTAAGAAGTAGGAGATGGATTTTAATTTAGATAAATGTGAGGTGTTGCATTTTGGTAAAGCAAATCAGGACAGGACTTGTACACTTTGTGGTAGGATCCTGGGGAGTGTTGCTGAACAAAGGGACTTAGATGCATATTCCCTTGAAAGTGGCGTTGCAGGTAGAGACAATGGTGAAGAAGGCATATGGCACATTTGCCTTCATTGATCAGTGCATTAAGTATAGGAGAGTGGAGGTCATTTTGCAGCTGTACAGGACATTGGCTAGGCTACTTTTAGAATGCTGAACTCAATTCTGATATCCCTGTTATACGAAAGATGGTGTTAAACTTGAAAGGGTTCAGAAAAGATTGGAGGGTTTGGTGATCTTAAGCCAGCTTCCTCTTCTTTGCCAAACCACTCTGATTGAAGTTAGTAACAATTAGAGTCTTCCAATATTCCCAAAGTTGCCCTACTGCAGGTAGTCAGACAACATGAAAGGTAGAGTCGCTTTGAAATCACCAATTTCCAGGCAATATGCTGCTAGATTTGGTGTTTAATGCTCAGCATGTGAAATTATTTCCTGTGGTGCTCCGACCCTGGAACAGATCTTTGTTGATTTCGGGTTTACAATGAAGTTACTCTGAACACTTACCTTAAAATTCACTGGAATAACCTCGAAGGGGTAGAAACCTGCTGGAAATGATAGGTTTGGTATTTTTGTGGGAAGGTTTATTGTCCAAAAAGGGGGAGAGCTTGATTTTTTTTTAAACAAACCATTCTAAATACCGCAAATTAAAACCCATCGATTTTATTCATGGAATAACCCCCTCTGGGTCTATTCTGTCAGCTCACGTCATCATATTTCCAGGAAATTAATTCATATGTTCAGGTAAAACTCTTTTACAACAAACAAGTTAATGACTATGGTAAAACCGAATAATAGTTATTTTGCACAAATTTATTTGCTGGTACTACAAGTAAGTAAAATGCATTGGTGTCACCTTTATGTTTGTAATGTACCTTCTTCACCTTTCAATCTCCCAACTTAGAGACATGTTTGAAGAGATCAAGTACAAATAAAACAAAAGGAGAGGGAAAGAAAGATTGGAATAATTGAGAGCAAGAGAAATGATCAGAAAAGAGAAATGAAATTAATTTTAAATTTTATATTTTTAAAGTTTCTCAGAATAATTAAAAACCCAAAGATATAAAACTCCAGGCTTGCAAAAATTCAGTGCCAGAGACAATAACACTTACTATAGCAATAAAGCAGTATTAGACTGAAATAGACAACCTTTTGTCACAACCTCAATTCATTTTTCTAGTTCACAGACACAATAAAGTCTTGATAATCATCTCTTTTAGCCAAACAACCCTTCAAAATATCTGTGCTCCTCTAATTCTGGCCACTTGACCACCCTTGATATTTATGCCTTCAATTGCCTGGTTTCTTGAATTCCCTGCCTAAACTTTTCCACTTTTCTATTTTTCTTTCCTTATTTAATTAACTTGATAAAATGAACTTCTTTCATTTTACTTTATGTCTCTTCTTTGAAGCACATAGAACGTCTATCATGTTGATGCTATATAATTACAAGTTGTTGTAGTTCAATATATTTTAATAGAGAGCTAGAGGGCAAGATGTTGTTTACGCATTAGTTAACAGTAGGGCGGTGCATGTTTGATCAATTTTTAGATTTCCATGTTTAAAGTGCAGCTGTCCTAGTCTGAAGTTGCTGCAGTATTTGCATATGAATAACAGAGGTTGCCATTAGCCTTGACATTATTTTGACAGCAATGTATGACCCAATGTTATCAGAGTACTAAGGGGGTGAAATTTCCTTGGTCAAAAAGTTTAGCAAAAATTATGATGTGAATACAAATTGGAATTTCTAGACTGTACGTAAGTACAAAATGGCATTTCTAGACTACTTTTGCTCACATTGTTGGCCAGAATCTTCTCTAGTATAATCTAGAAATCCTATTTTGTACACACATATAGACTAGGAATCCTACTTTGTTCTCACATTGACATTTTTACTAAAGTTATTAACAGGAGAATTTAATTTGCAAATGTGTTTAAATAAATTACAAAAACTTTAAAGATTTAACTAGCAGTTTTTCTTTATGAATGTTGTTGGTACAAAAGTGACATGAGTGGCTTCCGATTCTTTGAATGTTGTAAGTGGTCTTAAAGGTAGAAAATGTGTCCACAACAAACACACAGGCTTCTTGTGTGAGTTGTACTGATATATTGATGAGGAAGTTAGTGCATGTGCAATGTAAATCAGCTGTAAGTATGCACAATAGAAAATCATGAATTCAATCAGCATGAAACATTGCTTTGACATTAAAGCAGCAATTTGGAGCCTTAATGCTCCAACCAACATAGTATTTCCATTGCATATAGGTGATCAGGTGTTCAGAGGAATGATTTTAAATAAATCCTCAACAGCATTCAGATTAGTTGCTTTTTAATATCAAGGTGTGTGTTGTTATTAATATACAAGTCTTTTGCATTTCAAGTTGTTGTGGTCTAAAGGGATTGGTGTGACAGTTACTGACAGTCCTGATACGAACTTCAAGGATGGTGCACAAACCAGTAGCTCCCAGGTAAGTATGCAGAAGTAGCCAATACAGCATGACTAACAGAATGAGTAGAGGCCACAAAGAGTATGGCAAGTTGCTTGGAGGAGAACGGCCATAAGTGTTTTCAGTAAGAAGCCAAATGCATCCTGGATTTCCAGAAAACAACTTGTTTATCCAAACCTTGTAAAGAACAGTGTGTGAGACTTCGATGCTTCAATAAGGAGGTTCTCACTGAAAAGTGGTCCTTGCTGCAACCAGAACTGTAACCTTAGTGCAGACAAAGATTTTGTTACTAGTGATTATGAAGGGGACTACAATCATGAACATTTATGCATCAGCTGTTTCAGCTGTGAATACTTGCAACTTCTCATAGCTTGCTATTCACTATTGTATGAAGGAGGTCACTGATACTCTCAATTCTTGAAACGGATTACATTTCATCCTCACTTGCTGGAAGACAGCAGACTATATGAGGATGACAGACAACCCCATGGTTCAGATATTATTGCCAGAATATATATTATATTGTGGTCATCTCTACTGTGGGATATACCATAACCAAAAGGGATTCCACTCCCTCATTGTTCAGCTAGTGTGCATGATGAATCATGCTTGCTCCTGGTAGCAATTGTAATGCATGTGATGTCTATTGTGCCTTCTGCATTTGAACCATGGAGACAAGCCAAAATGTGGCTCCAACACGACAAGGGCTATTCACTGACCACATGGCTGTTGACTCTGATGCTCAAGCCATGTATATGAGGAAACCATGAAGATAACAAAAGCCATTCTTGCATATGGAATCTGAATAAGCAACCCTTTCAGTGCGGAAACCATGGCCTGGATTTTAGAAAGGCAACAAACTCCTCACTTCAGCGGTCTCCGAGGGCACAAGTCCACATTGGTGGGCTCTTCCATCAGTTTGTGTTCCACTACTATATGGCCGGGGCACAATGCCTGGGTTACTAAAAGGACAAAGACACAGAGTAGGATTGTGGTACAAATCGATGGATGTTGGAGGTGGGAGGGTGGGTTTCGGGGCGGTGTTGAAGGTTACATAAGAAGTGCATGCTTGCACCACATACAGCTTCTTGTAAGGATTATGTCTCTGTTTTTATTTTTGTCTTCTTAAAGACTGGGGGCTGAAATGAGAAAGAGCTGTTTTGAAACCAGTGTTTGAAAGACTGGCCTCAATTTTGAAAACAAGTAACCTGATACTCATTCATTTGTTAGAATCTGAGACTTTGGACTTTTCTGTGCCTTTGGAATCAGGTGGCACTGTGTTTGAAAATCTAATTTATCTTTTGAAGAAACCATGACCTTTCTTGAAGAAGGTAAAGATTCACCCAGAGGTGAATAGAATCTTGAATACATTTTCTGAGTAGCAGAGGCAGGAACTGTCACAACCCTTAAAAAGTGCACAGATGAGCACTGTAAATGCCATACCTTTCAAGACTGTGGCTGGAAAGTGAGATTACTGCGGATAGGTAAGCACAGACTCGATGGACTGAAAGGCCTCTTCTCTCTTGTATGATTCTATGGTTCTACTATGATTCTACTGGCTACCATGCCAATTCTATGATATTGTGAGCTTGAATGAAAGCATGGAATATGTTTCTGCACCAACAAGAATGCTAATATAATACAAGTAATTAGACTATAGCTCCAGATAAATAGATATAAACCATTGGCATATACGAACACTAACTAAAACTTTAATCGCCTTATACAGTCCCATTTGCACACATATGCACATGTGTGCATGCACACACAGATATACATGTATATGGAAAACAGATTATTGACAGAGGTAGAGACACTGGAAAATCAGTTCAATTGTCTTTGCTTCTCAGTTTTGAAGTTGAGGTGGTCAGTCTTCAGCCAACCAGATGTGTTATTGTTCAGATCTCTCTCTCTCTGGATGCTTCCATTGGTTTGTAAGAAATACAGAGTGACTGATTCACTTAGAAATCATTTCTGATTTATCAATTCAAATGTCACAGTTTACAGTAACTGCAGCTGGGAAATTAACTGATTATCTTCAGGTTTCAAGTGAGTTTTTGACAACAAAAATCATGCCGCTTTTAGCCTTGCAGCAGATCTGCACCCATTTTCTCTCTCTCACTCTTTCTCTCTCTCTCTGTAACTTGTTTCCAGCTCCAAGCTACTCAGTCACCTAAGAATCAGTCTCACAGTTATTGACAAGTAAAAGGTCTCTGTTATTGATAACTGTCACTCATCTACAATCTTTTTTCCAAAAAAATCAAATAATTGATGGAAGTTCTTCCCATTTAGAGTCATAGAGTCATAGAGATGTACAGCATGGAAACAGACCCTTTGGTCCAACCCGTCCATGCCAACCAGATATCACAACCCAATCTAGTCCCACCTGTCAGCACCCGGCCCATCTCCCTCCAAACCCTTTCTATTTATATATGCATCTAAATGCTTTTTAAATGTTGCAATTGTACCAGCCTCCACCACTTCCTCTTCCAGCTCATTCCATACTCGTACCACCCTCTGTATGAAAAGGTTGCCCCTTAGGTCTCTTTTATATCTTTCCCCTCTCACCCTAAACCTATGCCCTCTAGTTCTGGACTCCCCTACCCCAGGGAAAAGACTTTGTCTATTTATCCTATCCATGGCCCTCATAATTTTGTAAATCCCTATAAGGTCACCCCTCAGCCTCCGATGCGCCAGGGAAAACAGCCCCAGCCTGATCAGCCTCTCCCTTTGGCTCAAATCCTCCAACCCTGGCAACATCCTTGTAAATCTTTTCGGAACCCTTTCAAGTTTCACTTCTGGGCAATAAACATTTTCACAAAAACACCAAACTCTTCCAGTAGTTCTCTGCCCCTGCTAGGTTATTCCTTCATGGCCACAGGGTCAAAATACTGGAACTCTTTTCCTAACAGCACTGTGAGTATTCCTACATCCCAAGGGCCACAGTATTTTAAAAAGACATCTTATTGCCCTTGTCTTGGGCTATTTGGGAAGAACAATAAATGCTGGCCTAGCCAACAATGTCCATGTCCCATGAACAAATTAAAAATACATGAAGTGTGATATTTGCTGCATGTTACTGCTTTGATATTAACATCACATGCAGTGAGTTTTGGAAGATCATAATTAATGTTGACCCATACTCTTTGTCCTACAAATATCCTGGCAGTGGAATCTCTAGATCTAGGGATTTGACTGTCTTTAACCCCATCATATTATCTGTTAAAATTTTTCTATTACTTGAAAGTAAGTTTTGCTCCCTCAGTAATTGCTCGCCTTTCCTGAACCTTTAGAAGGAGGCCATCTGGCCCTTCGTGCCTCACTAGTTCTTTGAATTTGTTGTAATCTCCTGTCTTTTCCCCATATCCCTGTGCACCACTTGTATCCAAATAATCATCCAATGCCCTCTTGGATACTTCACTTGGAGCTGCATCCACCATGTTTCCAGGCTGAGCATTCCATACTCAACTACACACTGTGTGAAAAGGTTTTTTTCTCACAACATCCTTGTTTCATTAGCAAAGCACTTTAAATCTGTGCCCTCTTGTTGTTTCTTCCTTTAATGAATGGGAATAGCTTCTCTCTTTCTACCCTGTCCAGTCCACTCATGGTTTTGAAAACCTCTATCAAATCTCCTCCCAGCCTTCTTCTCTCCAAGGAGAATAGACCCAACTTCTTTAAACTATCTTCATAACTGAAATTTCTCATTCTAGGAATCATTTCAGTAAATTGCTTCTGCACTGTCTCCAATTCATTCACATCTTTCCTATGGTATGGCAGCCAGAAGTGTACTAATATCCCAGCTGAGATCTAACAAGAGTCTTGCACGAATTCAACATTACCTCCCCGCTCTTGTACTCTATGCCTCTATTAATAAAACCTAGAACACAATATCATTTATTAACTGCTCTCCATCTGTCCTGGCATCTTCAATGGTCTCAGAACCAGGTAAACTGGGAACTGTGAACCCTTAAAAGAAAAAATCATTTTCTGTGATTCTGGGAATAGCAGAGCTTGATTTCTAGCATGCTGCCCAAATGGATTGTAATATTCTAAATCAGAAGAAATTGTAGAATGAGAAGGAACTTGGAAATGAGAAACAGGATTAGGTTTAAGGATATAAGGCTTTTAACCAAGAAGTTGGGGTGATCCTCAGTCACAGCTGTTCCAATAGAGGTGAATACTGGATAATTCATTACGGTAAGCACATGTAACTAGGCTTATTCTCCTCACCCCTCATCCCTCCAACCCAGTTTGCACCTACTAGTTTGGTTATGTACACTAACTTGTTCTACAAGTGATGGAAGTGTATCAATAAGTGTGATGCAATGTGTTTTGGTGATGTGCGTGCCATGACTAAATCACGAGCAATGTAAGGCTGAAGTGCAGCTATGAATGCAAGATGTGAGTCATTGTTTGTGAATGTGTGGGGCATTTGAGTGGAGTGTGATGCTGTTGTAGATATTTTCTCAACAACCTGTTTAGAAACGTTATTACACACCTTTGGAGCAGATGGACATGATCCCTGGCCTTCTGATCAAGAGGTAAGGAGTCAATCACCGTGCAACAAGAGTCCAAAGTGAGTTGTTGTACAATTGACGGAATATGGCATTTGAAGATACGTTCACTTAACTAAAGTCACAAAAGTGAGATAATTGGAACTTATCGCAAAAGTGCAGCCAGGTGCTTAGGTTTTGATTCCTAGCATTGAATACTACAGCAAATGGGGTGTACTGCCTTCTACCCTCCCTGCGGTTTAAGCACACATCTTCTCCTCTGCTCCTCCTCAACAAAGTGCCCCAGTGCAGGGCCAGAAAACCTTGAAAGACACTCTCCTAAGCTGTGCCATTTGTGAATTTCCTTGAGCAGAACCAATTATACGTTATTGGTAACATTTACTCCAACTATAATGCACCTCCTCTTGAGCTGCAGGCTGATGTTAAGTAGCTCAAACTGGTGCTAGCCTCTTAATGATTTTGGCCCCCTTGCTGAGGCATGCAGTTGCTCAGCAGACTGGTTAGTGCCAGCTGCAGTCATGTAAGTAGGTACATTGTAGATGGTATGTTGCTGTGTCAGATGCAATAGGTGTGGGTTACTGTCCTATTGTCTGCTTTCAAATTTAGAACTTTAATGCTATTTGACTTAATTTCAAACATTTAATTCCAACACATCACTTTTTATTTATTTTTCATGCAGACTTAACTTTGTTGCTTTTGGCGCAAGTAACACACCCGATGGTTTAATGTCATATGAGGGACATAAGATTCTTCACAGACTCAAACTTTCAACTTCAGTTAGTTTACCTGCAATGTTTTCAGAAGGCATGAGCTTCAGAAACAATGTATTGCTTCAAAGCTTCTGAAATTTCACTCTATTACTGCTGAGTTTTTGCTCATTATTATAACAGTCCAGAGGTGGTAAACATTTCCTGATTTTTCTTTATCATTAACTTTTTATGTCATCAACTCACAGTGCAACTTGTATAACACAAATTTATTCCACAGCATTCTCAAATGAAACTTTGTTTCTGTACAAAAAAACTGAAAAAAATTAAATCGTTATATTGCCTGAAAATTAATCTTTAACTCTGCTGACTAAGGCCGAACAGATAGGTACGATAACTCTAATTAATTGTTGAACTCTGATAGATACACTAATAAAAACTGAAGTTGTATATTTTGTTGTGTGTACATAAAACACAGTGAGTGTTCTCTGTGCACCCTCAGTCATGACACACCAGATTATTCCGCCTCAAATTATCCATCTGTCACTATATTTCTAACTTTTTTTTTCTTCTTGGTGACTCCAATCACTGTGTAAAACTAGCAGGGGGGCCCTTATTAAAGGAGACCTCAGCAGCAGCCTTACAGCTAAACTGCTCTTGTATTACTTTTTGATGAGATTTCAATTTAGGCCTTCAGACAGGGGGAGAAGGCGACTGAAAAACTGCAACAGATGGGGTCGATTGTGCTCTCTAGGCAAATTGAAGTAGACATCTGTAGCTGCAAACTACTGCTGGTCTAAAGCAATTAAGAACTGGTGAAAAGAAGCCTCACCAATCATCCAATAGAATCAGAAGTGCTCACATTACAATGGCTTCAGCCACAATTGAGTGGGAAAGATTAGTATGAGGAGAAACACCACAGCAGAGTCAGAAACCCGGCAAGGCTGACATGTATTTCTGTCTGAACTTTTAACGATTTAGGAGTGATGTTCTCTGAATAGAAAATTATGCAAAAGTTAAATCAACAATGGGCTCTTTGATTCACATTTTGTTTTATTTTTCTGTAAAGGCAGTGACAGATACTAGATCTATAGGTACGCATGGTTCTACAAAACATCGCCAAAGTTGTCTTGTTTAATTTAAACTTAGATAATAAGTATCGATGGAATATTTAACCACAAGGGGGCATCAACGTCAGGATCAATTGAGTTCCAACCAATCTACATGTTTGCATTTTCAAGCAAGGAAGGCAATAGAAGAAAGAGTCACAGCTGGTTTTCCTTTTCATATTCCAGTGGCTTTTAAACCAATTACAGCATGAGTATCCACACCCACAACTAAGCAGTTAAACTATCAAACTCAGTGCAAAGTTGGGACTGAATCTTGAGGCTTACGTGAAGTCTTGATGGCTCAGTATTAGATCTTGAGCAAGTGGGAAGTGATAGTTTTTTTTTAGATTAGCATATATTAGTGCCACTAGACCATTAGCAAAGAAAATGGTGATGATATTCAATACAATTTATGTCTTGACTCTTGTGTTCAACAAACAAATTAAAGAACTATTCTTTTCCAAATACTTTTCAAGTGAAGACAATGCCCCTTTAGAATGTGCTGGGAAAAGGGCGGGAGTGCAAAGCATTTGTGGTTTGTTTGACAACCAAGCAAGAATTTTTCAAAAAAAAATTATTTAATACCTGATATTATCCTTAAAGACCTATAATCTGTGAATTGTATGAGGAACTCGTTTTCTGACAGCAAATTGTTCTAAAATAATGACTGAAGAAGCTGCGATGCTTGTGGTCAAAATTATCGCAAAGGAGAAAGGGAAAAAGAGAACTCTCTGTTATCTGATAACAGCCTCACTCAAAGTGATAATTATAAATGATTGTTATGAAGCTGGAGTGTAGTTTTTCAATAAAAAATCGAACACCAACTGAGCTAATCCTGCGGCGTGCTCTTGTAATTCCATTCCCCCACTTTGTGAGGAAGCTAAGGTGGAACCTTAGAGGATTTTGTCAGTGTTAATGAGAGCTGCAAGCTCTGTTAGTCATGCATATTTATGATAAGCACATCTTGACTGAGGAAAACAATAATGAAAGCAGCTGATGAGGGGTCATGCCACCTTTAAATTATACCTCATTCTTTTGTTAGGCTGAGTATTAAGACCATTGCACAGAAGAATGGTTTTTTTGTGTCAGTGTACATCAAAATTCTTTCACAGATTTAATTTATATATCTGAAAAACTTTTAAAACCCACAAAAACTTGATCCATTTTATATTTTACTAGTAAGCTGAAATTTAATATGGCAAAACAGTTCTTTTTTCAGATCTTCCAGATGCCACTGGGATTCCTAGATGCTCAGGAAAGCCCATACTTAAAATTTGTTTACACCTCCCTCCTTCCTCTGGATGGATGTAAACACCCTACTTAGGAACAATGTCTTACATTTCATTCAACAGGATATTGGCTTTTTTCAGTGTTTCACTGAGTTATAACTAGCTATGAAACAAAGACAACATGAATTTGTATGGTGCCAATGACATAATAAAACAGACCAAAATACATCAAAGGAACATTGTTAAATAAATTTATTTACCAAGCTAGATAAAGAGGTGTTAAAACAGATGGCAGTTGGTCAGATTTTTGTAAAGGGAGTTAGACTTTTGCTCTAACCTTTGTTCATTTTGCATTTGCTTAGTGTTAGTGATGTCAGATCACATTGAACTGAAGCCATGGTCCGTGGGGCTCCAGATAAGATGTCCTCTCTGTCAGTCGTCTGTTTTTATATTCAATGCAACTTATTGCTGTTCACTCACAAAGAGTTTAGATCACATAGAGTCATAGAGTCTAGAGATGTACAGCACAGAAACGGAACCTTCGGTCTAACTCATCCATGCCAATATCCTAACCTAATCTAGTCCCATTTGCCAGCACTTGGCCCATATCCCTTTAACCCTTCCTATTCATATACCCATCAAGATGCCTTTTAAATGTTGTAATTGTACCAGCCTACATGACTTCCTCTGGCAGCTCATCCCATACACACAACGCCCTCTGTGTGAAAAAGTTGCCCCGAGGTCCCTTTTATATCTTACCCTTCTCACCCTAAACCTATGCCCTCTAGATCTGGACTCCCCCACCCTAGGGAAAATACCTTGCCTATTTATCCTATGTCCCTCATGATTTTATAAACCTCTATAAGGTCAACACTCAGCCTCCGATGCTCCAAGGAAAACAGCCCCAACCTATTCACCCTCTCTCTATTGCTCAAGTCCTCCACCCTGATAATATCCTTGTAATTTTTTTCTGCAACCTTTCAACTTTCACACTATCCTGCCAATAGGAAGACCAGAATTGCAAGCAATATTCCAAAAGTGGCCTAACCAATGTCCTATCCAGCCACAACATGACTTCCCAACTCCTGTACTCAATACTCTGATCAATAAAGGAAAGCATACCTATTACTCCACAGTGGAAATCTTGATCAGACTCATGGAAATGGAGGCACGCAAGGAGTAAAATGCCCTTTGGGTAAAACAGAGCCTGTAGACATATTGTACTCACATTTCCAGAAGTCATATGACTTAATATTTGTCACATCAAATGTTATTGCAGAAAATAGAAACTCATTGTGTAGGGGATAATAAATGGGGCGGCACGGTGGCACAGTGGTTAGCACTGCTGCCTCACAGCGCCAGAGACCCGGGTTCAACTCCCGCCTCAGCAAATGTTATTGCAGAAAATAGAAACTCATTGTGTAGGGGATAATAAATTGGCATGGACAGAAGATTGCTGGCTGGCAGAAATCAGAGGCATGTATAAATGGAACTTTGTATAACTGGTAGAGAATGACAGGTGGGAACCAAGCCTAAATCCGCAGAAGTTACCAAGCTGAGTAGGATATAATGTTGTGGAAAAGACATGAGAAAATTGCAGATAGATTAAAGGTAGCTAGAGTGAGTAGGCAAAAAAAGTCTGGCAGATGGAGTATAATGTAGGAAAATATGAAGTTGCTCATTTTGAAAGGATGAATTAAGGAGCAGAGTGTTACTCAAATGGAGAATGATTGCAGAATCAGTGCTGCGGAGGGATTTAGGTTTATGAGTCACAAAAGGTTAGCAAGCAGGCATTGCATGTAATCAAGAAAGGTAATGGGTGCAACAGTTAATTATGAGAGGAATTTAACATAAAAGTAAGGATGTTATGCAGGGCAGTGACAAGATTGCATAGAATCCATACAGTGTAGAAACAGACCATTTGGCCCAACAAGTCTACACTAACCCTCTGAAGGGTATCCCACCCGGGCTCATTCCCCTACCCTATTACTCTACTCTTACTCCTGACCAATGCACCTAATCTATACATCTTTGAACACTATGGATAATTTAGCATGGTCAATTCACCTAACCTGCACATCTTTAGATTGTGGGAGGAAACCAGATCACCTGGAGGAAACCCACGCAGACACGGGGAGAATGTGCAAACTCCACACAGACCAAGGCTGGAATTGAACCTGGGTCCCTGCAAGTGTGAGGCAGCAGTGCTAACCCCAAATTTACTTACACCACATCTTGAATACTGTCTCCTTATTTAAGGAAGAGTGTAAATGCATTGGGGTGGTTCAGAGCAGTTTTCCTATACTGATACCTGGAATTAGGGGCTAATATTAAAAGGATAGTTTGGACAGGCCATGTTTTTCTCAAAAGTTTGTCAAAAGTGAGGGGTGACTTGACTGAAGTGGATGCATTTGTGAATTATCTTGACAAGGTGAAAATGGAAAAGATGTTTCCTCTTGTGGGTCTGTCAGAACTCAACAACACTGTTTTAAAATTTCAATTTCAGAAGAGATGGGATTTTTTTTCTTTTGGAGGATTGTGCAACTTTGGAACACTCTGCTTCAGAAGACAATGCAAACAGGGTATTGAATATTTTTAATTTTTAAGAGAGAAGTAGATAGAATCTTGTTAGGCAGGAAATCAGGGCTTATTACGGTAGAAAGGGAAGTGAAAGTTAAACCATAAACAGGTCAGCGTAATCTTTATAAGTTTGTGGAACAAAATGGTCATCTTCTGTTCCTGTTTTGTATGTTTGTAAATGGTGCAAAAAGCTCAAAGCAATACACAGTGGCAAGTCTTGCAATTTGGGAAGAAACATTCAGGCCAGCCCAGCAATCTGAACTGTGAAGCAGGGAAAATACCTGGCATGAAGCTCAGTGCTAGCTAATGACAGTGAAGAATGGCCTTATCCAGTGATGGCGTACATAGGCACCAAACAGTGGAGTGCGAAAACTTGTGCAAAGGCTGAAAAAGCAGAGGAGAATTTCTATACAGATTACACAATAAGTATCAGGAATAAGCCAAGCATGACAAGAAGCAAAAGTACTTACAGAGGTGCTGAAAAAACTCAGAAAATACACCAATAGTAAGTGCACAAAGAAACTAGGTCCATGCCACAAAGGAACACCATCAGCAAGATCCCAATCTAACCAGTTTTATAGAGAGTCATGAGTGCAAAGAGAGACAGCAGGGCACAGCTGCAGTGGCAATATAGAGAATGAGAGACTCCCTCAGTCTACAGGGTCTCAGCAGTATGAGATGCGATGGGATGGGAGGATGCAGGATAACCATTTCCTGGGTGATGTGACAGTCCCTCAGAAAGGCTTCAACTCCCCCAATGGTACAGAATCATGGTGGGGTTGCAAAGAAAACTGTCTATTTTCCTACTCCTCGGATGCTGCCTGACCTGCTGTGCTTTTTCAGCACCACACTTTTGACTCTAATCTCCAGCGTCTGCAGTCTTCACTTTCGCCTACAAAAAAACTATACCTCACACTATTTCAATCACAATTTGAAACCAAGTAAAGCATCAAAAGTTTCTACAGCCTGTAAAATGACTGTACAATCTGAAATTTCTCAGATTATGCATTAGAAAGAGATCTTCAATTGTGCTCAAAGTAGGTCTCAAAACTCCAAAACAAATTCAGGACCATGGAAGCATTAGGCAGCAGGTGGGATAGTGCTCCATCTGCACTATCTTGTTGAAAGCAACATATCTTTACAATCATACACAGAGATCGATATGAGCTTGTCTTGTTTAGAGAAAATCATCAGTCAGCAGAAATGGCCTGCCAAGAGGCAGTATAAACTCTACAAGTAGCTCCTAAAATTCTATGTGGAGAAAACACTTATCCTTAAGTCCAACTTGATCATGTCTGCTGAATTTGTTGTTCTGCAGAGAGGCTGCAAGGGAAGCCCATCAAGAAGCCATGGAAACATGAAAGTTTTTTTTTTCAGATTAAACCTAGAAGACCAAACGATTGAGCTTGGACAAAAAAAAATCAAAGCTTAAAGTTTGACATTAGACTGGACTTGAACAGATTAAAACTCAGAACAAAAATTGGCAGTGACTAATTAATTCAGCGAGACTACAGAACTAAATGTTCAACTATCAGCAGTTAAACAACATAATCAAGACTTGCAGGCTGAAAAGAGTGGAAGGTTTTTCAAATTCTTGCACATTGACAGTCAATGTTCCATTGCAATTGACATAACAACGAGGTATATTGATGGAAGAGAAAGTTCTCTCCTGCAGCAATGTTCAGAACTTCATCACAGTGGATAATTAACTGCAGAAAACTTTCTGCTACAGTTAATGAGAAATGGTCTAGACTTTCAAATGCAAACCTAGAGAAAAAGAACAAGTATCTTTGTTCCCGTATTTAAAGACAGAGATCATGTGTGTAATGGGGTTGACCTTTCAGGTAAGTCACCAGATTAGACCGTTACAAAAGAATCTGCTACAGATCCAGGTCCAGCAGTTTACACCATTGTCAATAATGGTACAGTTCTATTTTCTGTAGATTCTCTAAAATGTCTGTAGTTTGGCAGCCTTACACTGCAGCAAGTGCTGAAGTGATGCCATTACTTACAGAAAGAGAAATTCCCTCACTGGAAGTAGTGGAAAAGTGTTAATTCACTCACCTCTTACATTGTCCTCAAAAAGCCCTTTGATCAGATTTATTTCTAAAAACAGAAGGAAGGCAGAGCAAACTTTCAATTGCTTGTTTTCCTTTTCAAGAGACTGTGATCATTTGTGGAATTTAGTCCTTCAAACCAGTTTTTCCTCCATTGATCTTTACTGATGTTATTTTCAAACCTTTTGAGAGTATCCCAACTCAAGAACCAGCCATTGTCAGAAGTTGTCATTCCACACTATCAATGTGTTCACCTTCCAAGGACATAATAAGAGAGCACTGTCATCTTACACATTCTTGAGGAGTAAAGAGAATGTTGTTGGAGATTAATCCCTCAAGAAAAAGGGACTTGGGAGTGAGATGGGGTGAGGGGGAAAGATGTAGCACAGAGCTAAATGTTCGTGGCTGTATGTTGATCGTAAAAAAACAGTGCATCATAAAATAATTGCAGGGGCGAAAGGTGTATTCACGTATAGTGAAGGGAATTATAGCTTTGCTCTAATTTGCGACTGAGCATTTGCAAAATAGCCCATTTCATAGTTACATGAAATGACATGGAATTGAGCCTGAGTCTGTAGACCTCTAGATATCTGCTGTCCCTTCCCATCCTCTGTGTATAATTATGTTCAATAGAGCTGGCTGCTGTTCACTCACAAGAATATAGATTTCACATTGCTACAGTTTTAAGGAGCATCATGTTGGAAGAGTGAAAGATGGAGGCCAAGAGGTTTTGTAAAATAACTCCAGAGTTTAAGGCCAAAGGAGCTGAAGGCAAGATGATCAGCACTGGAGAAATTATAATTAACATTGAGGCTGTATTAGAAACGGAAGAATATGGTCATCTGGGATTGTTGTAGGACTGGAAGAAGTTGCACAGGATGGGGATAAGGCCACAAGGAATTTGAAAATAAAGACAAAAATATGTTAAAATAAAAGAAAATTAAAATCACAGTCAATATTCCATTAAACATCTTATGATGCTTGATGGCAATGAAAATTTACACGTTAAAATATTTGTGGGTCATTTGAGTTTCATAGAATCCCTATAGTGCAGATAGAGGCCATTTGAGCATCACGTCTGCACCAAACCTCTGAAGAGCAGCCCACCCAGATGCACCCCTGTAACACTACATTTATCATGGCTAACCCATCTAGCCTGCACATCCGGAACACTATGGACTATTTACCAATCCACCTAACCTGCACATCTTTGGACTTTGGGAGGAAACCAGGGCATCCAGAAGAAACCCACACAGTCACAGGCAGAACATACAAACTCCACACAGATGGTCTCCCAATGCTGCAATCAAACTCAGGTACCTGGTGCTGTAAGGCAGCAGTGCTAACCATTGAGCCATATAACACCCATAAAGCAGTTTTCATGATTAGGTGTTTTACAAATTGAAGAAGAAATACTTTTCTTAAACAATTACCAATAGCTTGTCAAACTAGACCTCTTAGGTTGAGTACTTTTGACAAAACAATTTGTTTCTGCACATCTACTCTTTTCACACTCAAATGATTATTGTGTGCTTTTTTAGATTAGATTAGATTACTTTACGGTGTGGAAACAGGCCCTTCAGCCCAACAAGTCCACACCGCCCTGCCGAAGCGCAACCCACCCATACCCCTACATTTACCCCTTACCTAACACTACGGGCAATTTAGCATGGCCAATTCACCTGACCTGCACATCTTTGGACTGTGGGAGGAAACCGGAGCACCCGGAGGAAACCCACGCAGACACAGGGAGAACGTGCAAACTCCACACAGTCAGTCGTCTGAGGCGGGAATTGAACCCAGGTCTCCAGCGCTGAGAGGCAGCAGTGCTAACCACTGTACCACCGTGCATTTTAGTATCACACTCAGGTATGTTTCTAAGCTGGACAAGTCTGAAATGGATACCTTCAGTTTTCATTTTTTGTAACATTTTATAACCAGAGAATAACAGTAAAATTGCACTAATAATTTATCTGAGTGTTTGATCTGCCTCATTTTTATGCTCATTAACTCTGAGCATAATAATTAAAAAGTTCGCAGTTGCCAATTACAGAACAGGCTCCTTCAATCCTAGCTGTGGATGACAGCGCTGCACTTAGACAAAATGGGAGCAAAAGGAAGAAAATATCTCTTTGGAGTGTGATGACTATTCCCAGCGTCCAAAGTGTGCATTGGTCATGGGAGAACTGAGGTGTATGACAGATTCTGTGACACCTGTGATGGGCATGGAGTGGTCACCTGGGAGTTTTGTTTCCCCTTCTCTCACATTGTTTTATTCACTGCACTCATAATAGGAACATAACTATTGAAGAGATGCAGGCTGTCAGTGCAATCACACCCTCCATAGCTCACCATGTGGACTTTTTAAAAGCCATCTTGACCAGCCTCAAGAGCAGATTTTCTGACCTACCTGTCCCTGTCTATTGTTCAAAGACTGGGAGTATGAAATTCTCCTTTGTCTACTAAGTCTTAGGGTCTACATAATTAACAGTGATAGAGGATAAAGTAAATTGAGTGTGATCAAGAAGAAAAACTTGTCTTAACAATGTGATGTAGCTTATTACATAATTGCAATAGGTATGAACTACATTGTCTAGTTAGGTATAATCACAAAGTCTAGCAATAGTCAGAGATGATCTGCCTGTCTCCACCAAGACCTCATTCTAGATACCTTCATCTCCACCCAAACATTGTGTGACATCAACAGCTTAGGTGGAGCTTGATGCCGCTTCAACATTAATTCTTCCAAAACTATGAACTTATATAAGTTCTCAACTCAAGTACAATTTTTTTCCCTAAACGAACATTTATACATTATGGTATATAACTTCATTCACATTTAATACTACCCCAGTTCCACCCTAATTCCACCCTAATTCCACCCCAGGTCTCTAACTTCACAAATTCAGGGGGTCTAAAGGTTCCATAAATCTTTCAGCGTGTTCCCTTCAGATCGGAAGATTGGTAGGCCCTTCTCTTGAGAACTGTTGATCTTGATTCTGATCTCGTGTAAATTATTCCTTCAATGGAGGATCTTTTATCAATTGAATGTCCATCACACAGGATTTTGTTCCTGCTGAAGCTGATAGTTGGTGCATTACATTGACTGAAGGATCATTAATCCTCTAAATTCTATTTGCAGACCAACTTTCCCTGCTAACTCAGATAATTGTCCCATACGCTTATCTGGAGACTCTTCAATGTCATGAATGTCTGTCACGGAAAAGAGTTGCTTTGTTGAAAGAATTGCTTTATCCTTCCCAGTAGCCTATATTTTCAGACCCCGCAGTTTCTTCTTCGTGACTGTGTTCTGAATCTACAGACGTTGGTCTAGCTTCCATGGAGTTGAAAGCAGTTCATTTCCATGTCTTTCAATCCTCTGATATAAACTACAAAAAATTAAAAAGATACGGTCTTGACATTATGGAATTCTAACTTTACCCACAGAGTTCCAAAAATGTGCTTCTACAAATCCTTCTTCTGTCAGGACCGTATTACTTACCCATGTGAATAGTCTTCACTCTCTTTCTAGTCAAGGTTAGAATGATGCTGGAAAAGGTCAGGCAACATCTGAGGAGCTGGAAAATCGACATTTCGGTCAAAAGCCCTTTCAGGCAAAAGAAAGAGACTGAAGACTATTCACATGGGTAAGTAATACAGTCCTGACAGAAGAAGGATTTGTAGAAGCATATTTTTGGAACTCTGTGGGTAAAGTTAGAATTCCATAACGTAAAGACCGTGTCTTTTAAATTTTTTGTTTTGCTTGTGAATTGAGATGGGAAAGACCAAAGATTGTTGAATAATTACCATACTTTTTAAGATGATTTTCCTGCTCCTTGGAAGCTGCCTGGCCTTCTGTGCTTTTCTAGCACCACTCTAATCTTGACTCTAATCTCCAGCATCTGCAGTACCCACTTCCGCCTTCACTCTCTATCTCGCCCAGGCTGTTTCTCCTGTGCCTCTTATCAGTTGTGCCCTGTAGCTTCGTTCTGCTGTTGCTTCCACAAATGCCACTGACTGCTTGTCTGTCCAACTGCTCGCTAATGTTGACTGAACGCCTGAGTCTCCTTAAAGCAGTAATGTTCTTAAAATGGTAAACTCACTTATCTTCTGAAAATATTTCCTGCTGTTGGCAGCATTGTACCAATCTTAAGCTGGCCATGACTGCTATCATAATCTCTGACAAGGTGGATCAGCAGAACCAGTATAGGTCCTCTCCCTGCTCCAGAAGGACAAAACAGTGGCAGACAACACAACAGAGGGAAACACCTGAGTGCTCACTACTGCTGATCCAGGATGCTCATAACCGTGGTCTCAGTTCAAAATCTAACAGCCAGGAACTTCAAAAACTCCAGATTCTTTGCTCTTCCTTTTTCTATTAAACATGTCCTTTTTAAACTTTGTACATGTGTCTCTGTGTGTTTGATGTCAAAGCTGGATTAATTTTCAATAAAATAGCCTATCCTTATGCAGAAGGACACTTTGGGCTGCATTTTCGGAGGAGCAGCAGACTCACACACTTTGGCCCTTTTTCTGAAAGAGGGAGCTGTGCATTTCTGAGCTGAGATTCTGCTGAGGGCTCCTGCAGAAGTGTAGAGCTAGATATCCACTCTGAT
This sequence comes from Chiloscyllium plagiosum, assembly GCF_004010195.1. Classification (NCBI taxonomy): domain Eukaryota; kingdom Metazoa; phylum Chordata; class Chondrichthyes; order Orectolobiformes; family Hemiscylliidae; genus Chiloscyllium; species Chiloscyllium plagiosum. The sequence continues at coordinate 31,449,574 of NC_057723.1, read as the reverse complement.
AGTCCTCATACAGTGCAAACCACTCTCACTCTCTTTCTACAGCTGTCAGCTGCTATGTTCTGAAATTTCAATTCTGCTGTCAAACTGTAAGTGTGATGTTCAGGTATTGAGAGGGTAGGATACCAGATGGGTAGAGATGATTGGATGGGCAGGTAGATTGGTGCCAGGTAGGTAGGGTGCCAGTTAAGTAGGTGTTGGATGGGACAGGTGCCATCTGTGGAGGGAGTTCAGTGCCAGGAGGAGGATGCCAAGTTAATTGGAGTTATGGGGAATAGCGGGGTTGTTGGTTTGGGTCTCATTTGTCAGAATGGGATGTCTCAGCCTCAGCCGGAGGTGATGGAGGCAAGGTGGGGAAGTGTTGTAGAAAAGCAGGTCAAGTCTTGGCACTTTTGGGACAGGGTCTAGGCATTTTAAATGGTCTGGAATTAGGTGTGTGTGAGATAAGTAAAGGGTCGGTTGAGTAATTGCTCAGGAGATACACTATATATTCCATATACTAACTGTTCTTGAGTAACCGTTTTACTTTAGTTCATTGGAAACTTCCAAATCCTTTGATTTTTATGGAGTATTTTGCAGCCTTCAAGGCATTGAGGAATTACACAGCAGAGCATGCAAATCCTTGGGCTATCCTTTCAGATTGTGCGATGGTGAGAATTCCACGGGTCTTAATGCACAAGCGCACCTACAGAGGAATATTGCAGTGACTAAACATTGGAAAGAGGTTGGTGGTCATACGTTACCTCTTTGTTACACTTATTCTCAGGAAATGGAACACTGTCAGAGCCAACACTCACTGCCTAGTTCAGAAGATGATAGTTGGCCTTCCTGAACCATTCCAATCCTTATAGTGAAGGTAATCCTGCATGTGATCCTAATTTCCAACAGTAGACAGCCATGCATGATGATCCCATCGTCTTTGCAAATTCATGATACAGCAAAGAACAATAAACAAAAAAAAATCTTTGTGCCAATAAGGTTTAAAATAACTGTGGCTAAAATTGAACTAAACTCTTCACCTCCTTTCCCTCTTTTCTTTTAAAATTCTCTTTGTGAAAGTGTTTAATTGCTCAGTTTGAGCCATTATTTCATTCTCATTTAACACATAAAATAATTTGAAACTACTCTTACAAAACCCAACCATTGCAACCGGTCTGCAATCAGTAAGATATGCTTCACAAACTGCTGCATTGATAAATCTAATTTGGTCTACAAAAGGGATTCACTGAACTCTATTCTTCTTAAAAGTTCTGGTTTTATGTCTTCCAAAGTCTCTTATTGGAAATTATTTTTGATAATATACAAAAATACACTGTTTTGCCAAATAACCAGACAGAGATATGGCGCCATCCACTGGTATTGAATGGAATGACATATCCTTAAAGATCAATAATTTTCGACGGCTTTTTTTTACATTTCCTATAGTGTGGAAACAGGCCCTTTTGCTCAACAAGTCCACACCGACGAGCAACCCACCTAGACCCACTCCCCTACATTTATCCTTTCACCTAACACTACGGGCAATTTAGCATGGCCAATTCACCTAACTTGCACATCGGACTGTAAGAGGAAACCGGAGCGCCTGGAGGAAACCCAAGCACACATGGGGAGAATATGCAAACTCCACACTGTTGCCGAGGTGAGAATTGAACCCAGGTCTCTGGCGCTGTGAGGCAGCAGTGCTAACCACTATGCCACCGTGCTGCCCATAACTTTGCTGTGTGCGCTCCATTATGAATAAAACCTGCAGGACTAAATCAGGGATGCAGCAAAATCAAAGGGTTGGGTGGGGACCTGGGTAAGTGTAAAGCCTATAGGATTCATGGGAAGGGCTCTCAGGAAGGGAATCTAGATGTTCAAAATCTGACTCACAACTCGAGGCAAAGATTGGAAGCCACTGGCTAAAGTGTACTCACTGTTAACTTCCATCATACTGGAAATTGAAAGTGCGCAATGGGAAGGAAAATGGCTATGGTCACACCTGGAATGGACAGGCTGAGTCGCTGTAGTGGGGTAGTTTCTCCAGATTTGCATGTCTGTAAAAGATAATGTTGGGAAAATGGATCAGACTTTGTTTTGCTGTTTGTTTTAAGATCTTTCAAACTGTGTTTTGTAACTAAATATCTTGGTTTGTCTTTCTTTTTGTTTTCACCTTTCATAAACCTGTGCTCTGTTGTTAAGGAAACCCTGCAGCCTCATATGAGTAGTTTTCAGTGAATGGCCACCATGTTAACAAAAAATTCTTACAAGTATTGTTACATTTTGGGATCTGACTTGACCAGTAGTATCATTAAGTGGGATCATGACAACTTGCATCACTTGTTTTTCTCAGTCCCTTTGACCTGCTCAGCTACTGTTGTTTAGCAGAATTAGAAGTCTTTCTGAGAATGTTACACAGATTTTGAGAGGATCAGAGCAGTGAAGTGTGAGTGGAGATGGACAATCTTCCCAGCAGAGGTGAGAGAGACTTTAAAATTGTAGGATCCATCAATGTTCTCCTGAAAAGAAGGATCTTTGAGCCATAGTTCAGATTAACATTTGCAAACTGTTATGACCAACATGTGACCAAATTTCCAGGATTAGGTTTAACCATAGTTGACAGTCTCAGGGGGTAATGTGATTCTGCTGTTCCCATCCTCCTCACTGACCTCACAGGGAATTCAGCATAATTGACTTTAATTTGTTGTTCAGTAATTCATCAGAGTTAACATAGTAGCCAACTTTTAGTTTTAATCTGCATATGGCAGGCCATGGACAGAAATGTCCCAACCCTAAAAAACCTGGGAAATTGCTGAATCAGTTAAGAAAATATGGTGAGCTCAACGGAAATGAGATTCTCAACATTGAAGGTCAGAACAGGTACCTGGCAGCTCGATGCCTGCTCCTCTGAGCCATGCCAAACGTCTCAGGGCATGCTCCGTGGGCAGCAGATGACATGGACATGTCACAGAAGTATGCCAACTGCTGGAGCAGGATCTGCGACCTGAAACAATGGACGGCCATTTTATCCCCATGGCTGTCAGGTGACAGCTGTACTAAACTTTTATGAAATTGGTTGCTTCCAAGGATCCACTGTGGACCTGTGTGGGATCTCACAATCTTCAATCCATACATGTATCAAGGCTATTACTTTTGCCAATTTGTCCCAATCACACTAATTCATCACATTTCCCTATGCAGTCGCTTCTGCGGGGTAGTTCCATTCTCATGCTATACCGTGTTATAAGAAAATTATAGCAGCACCATTTAAACTAAAGGGGCTGGAATCATGCTATAACCAATATGCACTTTAAAAATTTACACTTTCGAAACAGTGTCTCCAGTTCATCAATCATATTATAGCAAATTCGCATTAATGAAATGCGCGTTATAGCAGAATGATCTGTACTGCAAAAGACTTTGCTAACGTAGCTAGTTTCCCCCAAGTATAGAACACTATAGACACCACTGCATTGAAAGTGCCATTTCAAAATGTAGCTGTTTTCATCAACAGGAAAGAGCTCAGTTCCAGCAATGCATAAGTCACTCATGGTCATCAGCTACACATCTTTGAAGTCTATGAATAGCCAATGTCCTTTTCCCAGGGTAGGGGAGTCCAAAACTAGAGAGCATAGTTTTAAGATGAGTGGGGAAAGACATAAAAGGGACCTAATGGGCAAAATATTTTCATGCAGAGAATAGCACGCGTATGGACTCAGCTGCCAGAGGAAGTGGTGGAGGCTAGTACAATTACAACATTTAAAAGGCATCCAGATGGGTACATGAATAGGAAGGGTTTAGAGGAATATGGGCCAAATGCTGGCAAATGGGACTGGATTAATTTGGGATACCTAGTTGGCATAGATGAGTTGGATCGAAGGATCTGTTTCTATCTGTAGAATTCTATGACTCTACATCTGCATCAGAAATGCCAGGATCTGCAATGGTGCCTATACTCTTGAGATTTTCCATGTCCCTGCCTTTCAAGGATGGTGGCTGGGAGACAAAGACTACTCTCTGCAGCTATGGCTGATGACTGTTATGCAACCTCCTGACTGAGGCAAAGTAGGTGCAATGCAATCTGTTTTTGACCAGACCATCATAGAGCTAGCAATGGGTCTGGCTTTGATGCTTGGATTGGTCTGGAGGGTACAATTCAGACAGGTTATAGAACATAATTCTAGCATGCTGTCCTCTGCATGACTGGAGCAAGCAAAGAGTGGAAGTAAAGGACAGTGCAGAGCTGGGAGGGCTGTTGTAGTCTTTTGAGAAGGAAGGTGAGGGCATTGAGCAGGAAGAACATCACCTTTAGCATGATAGAGTAGTACAGTGTCAAGTGCAACAAGCCAAACAGGACTGCATTGGCATTTGGTTCCAGTAGATTTGTGTGGAGTGTTGTGACTATTCAATGATTGTAAATATGTGTTGATTGAAAGGCAAATAGTCCCTGTCTGTTCCTGGAAAAAAATGCTGTTTTTCTATGTTTTTTTTTGCTTTTGCCATTATTGAATAAAAGTAAAAGATTTCTAGCTTTCCATGATGCTCACAGACTGAACAATGAGAAGATGTTATGCAGCAGGCATCGAGCTGCCAGGTACCTGTTCTGACCTTCAATGTTGAGAATGTTGAGATGTTGGGCAGTAGGGAAACTATAGCACTCCCTTAGACAGGTTCTAAGGCAGTTTACCTGTAGCTTGATTCTTATAATAGCAGTTACAACCACTGCTGATCAGACGGGTAATGACATAAAATTGCAATACATTTATGAATGTGCACGTATATTTATAACAAATTGTCAAACATGCCACCTATATGCCCTCAGATGCGATTTTTGATTCTCATTCCTTTATGAACAATTAAGGCAAGCTCCTGGCTGGCAGGGTTTCACTCGGTGAGCTGCTGTGCTTTAAAAGTGGCACTGATGCCAGGAATCCTGGTGACTCTGGCAGTGGCAAATACTTCTGCCATTGCTGAGCAGACGTTACTTCAAGTGGAACACCAGAGAGATGCAGTGGATAGCTAACAATGCAAGCTGCGGAGAATAGAATTTAAAAAACTCACTCAGGCTCTTTTGTAGAAATTTCTATGAAACTCCCTGAAATTGACACTTGGCTGATGGCTGACAAAATTCAACTCACGATAATCGAAAAGAACGCCACAAACAGCTGAGAATTGGTATCAGAGAGAGGGTTCTCAACAAGAGAGAGGAGATAAAAGCAAACCAGCTAAGGACTGCTGTGCTGAACAGGCTACTTAGGGCCATAACTTGCCATAAAACTGAAATAAAAGAGCTAGCATGCATTCCCAGAGCCTGTTCCATTCAGACTACCTGTGGAAGAAACCACCAACTACTCAACTACAGAAACCATCATAGCTGCTGAATTCTGACTTCAAATTTACAACCCTTTAATTCAAAAGAGAATATTCAAGTGAGTGACTGGCATGCAATGAGAGTTCCTTTTATCTGCATTGACTTTTAATCTTTTCATCTATTTTTATTGAGTAACTGTATCATAATTGACTTAGGAACTTTCAGCAATAGCTACACAATAAACTAACCTCAGATTTTACTTAAAACTTAAGTTTGTCCGCTGGTTATTTTAAATTGGAACACTCAAAAACTAAAAGAAAGCTAAGTGAACAAAACAATGTGATTGTAAAAGGTTTTCAATTTTCCTGAAAGCTACAATAAAAATGTTACAGATTGGGCAGAGGGTCTGCTGGGGATACTTCTTAGATTTGAAAATTGCATGAAGACAATAACAATACCAGGACTGAATCCAGCCATTTGGGAAGCCTAGGGCTAACTTATATGAATATAGAGCTATAACGTTCTCAATTACACAGCCATAATCACTTTGCCCAGAATAAATGACACTATTATGGCAGCTTGGGGACCCTATTAAAGTGCAGAGATCAGATGTTACTAAGCACTGAATTACCCAAAACTGTCACACTATGTGCATGTCACCATATTCTGTAACAAAGTGGATAATTTTTCATTTCTGTTACGCCACAATGAGTTTCTCATTTCTTTTTCTCTCTTTTCCATGAGACAGGAGTTTCTGCCTTTTCCTTTCCTGCTCTTATCACTTGTTAATGGAAAGAAAGTTTGCAAGCTTGCAATTATAGAGAGAGGAAACCTGGATTATTGAATCAAGTTGGCCTTAGGACCACAGACATGAGCATCCTTCTCAAATTTTCATGTATGAACACAGACAATCACTGCTGATGAGATATTCAGCCTTGGCAACAACATAACAGTGTTCCATTAGGCCATTAATTGTTACTCACAAGTATATATTTATGGGAAGAATTAGGGTTAATTTTTCCCTCCCAAGATACTAACAGAAATTGAGTCCCATTTCCAGACCTAACTTAAAACACAATAACTCAGCAACAGCAGTGTTCAGAATTCTTCACCCGTCAGAGCTATTTTACCCCCCCGCCATACCCCACCAAGTGGTCAAAAAAGTAGGGTCCAGTTAAATGGAATGTTTCCATCCCCACTGCTCTGTCATTTTACTGCTGTTGGGTTGGTGGCAGGCAAGAAGCCCCATCAACATACAAACCAAATGACCTTTTAAACACACACTCCAGAATTAATGTGCTGCAGTGAGCCATCCACTGAGACTGGCATGATGCCTCTCTTGGCATTCAATTTTGTCCTTCTCCCTGGCAGCTCATTGCCATTGTTTGACATGAACTGGCAAGCAGCTGACCAGTGGCATTCAAATGAAACCCAGCTGTTTTTTTCTGTTATTCATTGATGGGATATGGCGAGGCCAGCATTTATTGCCCATCTCTAATTGCCCATCTCTATTTGCCCAAAGGGGCAGTTAAGTCTCCAGTACATTGCTGTGGATTCGGCGTTGCACGTAGGCCAGGCCAGATATGTACAGAAAGTTCCTTCCCTAAAGGATATTTGTGAACCAGATGGGTTTTAAACAGCAATCAACAGTATTTACATGGTTGACATTGGGCTAGCTTTTTATTCCACACTTTTAATGAGTTCAGCCATGCCAGGATTGGAACTTTTGCCTGCAGAACATTAACTTAGGGTTCTGGATTTCTATTCCAGCGACACCATTGCCTCCCCCAATTAACAAAAATTAATTGACACTTCCTCCTGTCAGGATATAAAGAGTAGCATTTATCATGGGCTTTGGGTCCTTGAAGTTCACATCACACAGGAGACCTATGCCCATTGTTGCCTAAAGCGCAGCCAGTGGAATGATCTCCACAAGGGGCAGATTGGTGGCTCAGTGGTTAGCACTGCTGCCTCACAGCGCCGGGGACCCAGGTTCAATTCCCACCTCGGGCAACTGTCTGTGTGGAGTTTGCACCTTCTCCCTGTGTCTGCGTGGGTTTCCTCTGGGTGCTCTGGTTTCATCCCACAGTCCAAAGATGTGCAGGTTAGTTGAATTGGCCATGATAAATTGCCTGTAGTGTTAGGTGCATTAGTCTGGGGTAAATGCAGGTGAATGGGTCTGGGCGGGTTGCTCTTCGGAGGGTCGGTGTGGACTTGTTGGGCCGAAGGGCCTTTTCTACACTATTGGGAATGTAAAAAAAAATGCAGCCACGGAGGAGAGGTCAGTGCTCCTGGGGCATATTTAAAAATGTGAGGTCTTTCAACATATAGGCCTCCTCGCTTCTCTGCACACCAACCATCAAATAACCAGAACTCCAGCAGCTCCCTGCCTTGCCACCGGGGGCTGTCTCCATCTGATTAGCCCTCTCTAAATGTGGTGGAAGACTGGTAACTCACCCTTAATAATGGCTGCAATAATTTTCGTTGAGCACGTTACCTCGGAAAACTCCATGATGATGCCCCTCCCAGCTCCTGAACTGCCTCAGCAGAACCAGTCTCTCTCAGTGGCTGAGAATCCAATTCCCAATCCAACCCTAAATAACAATGAAATCAGGGACACGTGAATAATATCAGAAAAAAGCACTGAATTGAATGATCAGCAAATATTATGTCAACCAACAGAACACGCTCAACTGGTTGAATGGCCTACTCCTGGTCCTATGTTCCTAAGTTCTCCAGTGGCAGGAAAGCATAAGGGAACTGTTCGGGTGCAGCTGCCCCTTCTTTCCCAGTGCTTCGATGCTCTAATCCAAGATGCTGAATCTGGGGGAACTCAGCCCTTAAGGTCCAAGTTATTGAGGTGGACAGCAAACCATCGGAACTTCCACAATTGGGTGATCCTTTAAAATATATCACCAACCAAAGACAAAGGGAATTGATGAAAGATTCACTATACACTAAATGACTTTAAATCTCCATCAGTTTGAGAAACTGACGACATTAACATGGTTGAATCTCTACAGCAGAGAAAACACTGCCATCTGCTGGTGACTGGTGAGCATAGCCGTCTCAGAACCAGTGGTTAATTCCGTTTGAAATCAATTGTTTCTTATTTGCAGATTGGCTGTGGGCTACACCCCCATTTTAGTTAGTTAAGTAAACTTTTGTTGTCATTTTTGTTGAAATTCAGCTCCCTGCGCCTGAGTTTTGGGCGCACAGTTTGGACTGGAAAAGGGGGGAATCAGCCTCAGTTGGGAAATGGGTGATTTGGTGGTGGATAATGAAAATAGTAAGGGATGAGTTTCTTGGGAGGAGTCAGTGATGTAGTGGTATCATCTGTGGACTAGTAATCCAGAGGCCTCGACCAACACTCTGTAGGCAACTGTTCAAATCCTTTCACAGTGACTGTTATAAGTTTAAAAAAAATCTGAGTTCTTTCTGCAGCAATGTCTACGCACATAGTTATCAACCAGTGGCCTTGAAGTTTTTAAAGAGAGGTGAGTACCATGTGCTGGAATGCATTTTAACCCGCACTAACAGCACTTGGATTGCTTGCCTCCTGCCGTTTTTGTTATAGGTAACATATTGTAATATTGTTAATACTAACCCTAACCCTATCACAGTTGTTGTATTCAGTGATTGATTGATTGATTGATGTATTATTGTCACACGTACCAAGATACAGTGAAAAGTATTGTTTGCGTGCTATACAGGCAGATCTTACCATTCAAAGTGCATCAGGGTAGCAGAACAGCGTGCAGAATACAGTGTCATAGAGACAGAGAAGGTGCAGAGAGAGAGAGAGAGAGAGAGAGATCAGAATTAACATTTGAGAGATACATTCAAAAGTCTGATAATAGTAAGGAAGAAGCCATTCTTGAATCTAATCGTACAATGTATTCAAACTTTTACATCTTCTGCCCAACAGAAGAGGGTGGAAGAGAGTACAATCGGGGTGGGAATTGAATTGAATTAAATTGAATTGAGTTAGCTTTATTGTCATCTGTACGCAAATGAATACAGTGAAAAGTTTATAAGTCTCCACTTACAGCATTATCTCAGGTACAGAGAACCAAAGGGCAATCCTTAGTTACAGAATCAAAAAAGTAATGAGGAGAGACAGGCCAGAGAGGAGAGACAGGAAGCCAGTGCAACAGGACAGCAACAGACTCAACCTCCATTTGAGAAGCTGGAGTCCATGGAGGAGGAGGTGACGAAGGAGATGAGGGAGTGGAAAACAGTGTTTAAAATGGAAAAAGAAAACAACACCAGGCCCCACAGGCCCACAACAAAATGGGAAGAGGCAGCTGTATGATGGTCACACCACAGCACCTCTGACAAAGAGGACTTACGGGGAGAGGGCCATCGGCAGAAAACGACAACCAAGACCATCGGACCGAAGGAGAGGAGCACCCCTCAACCAGAAAGTTGGATGTCATGAAGACCCTGGCGAAATCCAACCCTTAACTATTGGGCATCAAGGAGCAGCAAGACTTTGAATAAGGAGCAGGGAATGACAGCCCCTCAGTAGGACTCTGAACCAGATGTTCCTGACTTTGTCCTCGCCCTGATGACACTAAACTGGGCAATGCTCCCCGAGAGGAACAGGTCAACCACCTCAGCCCTGCGAAGGTCCACCAGTTTGCCCACACCACGGGGATGCAGGGATTGCCCCAGTGGTAATACCTTAACTAAACGGATTTCGGGTTCTAACAATTGTATAAATCTAAAATGGGTTTAAAAACCGCGAGTATTAACATGCTTAATGAAAGACATAACATGTCTCCACGTTGGCTCACTTGGCCAATATCAGAGCAGACCTCCTGTTTCTGCATGATTGGAGGATACTGCAACTCAGCAGCTACAGGAAATAGTCAAACCTGTGGGTCCATGGGTCTTCAGTTTGGTCACGGGGGCAACGATTGCCACTCCTCCAGCCTAGGTATTCTGCTGCGAAGAGGCAACGACACCATCTCTGAAGTTAAGGAGGTGTTGGGCAGGCACCTCCTTGTAGCAGACGTCATGCATAGGATTGTTCCCCTGAGACTAATTGACGCATACATTCCACTGGTACAGAATGAGCAGCTGGCCGTCTTGCAATTGGCTACGTCCAGACCGGTCACTCTGGCTGGAGACTTCAATTGCATAATCGCTGCAGTTGGACAATCTGGAGGATCTGACAGCAAATTGAATGCCAGTCCTAGTGGAAATAGCTAAAGCTTCCCAATGTCTTCAGCAGATGGACTGCAGTGCAGATGAGTCTATCTGCTCAAGGATAGATTTCCTGGTTGTTTCCTGAGTGTTCTCAGTCAGATCCAGCGATGTCAAGCCAGTGTTCTCTGACCACTGCCTCCTACTGGCCGACCATTATCTACAGGATGGTCAGTGGGCTGGCAAGGGAACGTGGAAGCTGAATGTGAAACTGTTGACCTCAGAAAGCATAGAGAAGCTCAAAAGGGAGTACCTAGATTGGAGAACCATAAAGCCCCTCTTTGAGGCTCCAGCGGATTGGTGAGAAATGGTCAAAGGGAACATCAAGAGGTTCTTTATCCTCAAAGGTGTTCAGAAGGCAAGAGAGAGATAGGGAAAACTGTCAAAATTCCAGAAAAGTATGCAGAGCCTGCTCCTTCTGCAGACGATGGGGGTCGATAACACAGTGGATCTCCAGAGCTAGCAAGCCTCACTCTTTGCTTCAGAGGCCTCCAAGTTAATCTTCCAGCTCAGAGTACGCTCGGGGGAGCAGGACGAGACATACTTGCATTTTTTCTTCCAGAAGGCGCATGGAAAGAGCTCTGTGCTCAGCAGCATGAGGAGAAAGATCACTCAGTAACATCACCTCAGTCTGATATCCTAAGGATCAACATGTCCTTTTATGCCAGACTGAATGATATGAAGCCCATGACAGCACGCCCTCCCTGTCATTCCTGTCCTCTATCACGGAGGCCTCAGACAACAGCATGTGGGAGAGGCTGGTCCAGCCGCTATCTCTGGACGAACTGACCAGGGTTGTCGGGTCCTTTGAAAAGAATAAAACGCCCATAAGTAATGGCTTACTGGCCAAGTTGTATGCTGCTCTGTGGGACTTGATTGACCAGGACTTGCTAGAGGTGTACGACAGTCTGCTTCTGGCGAGAACCATGTGCCAATCCATAAGGAAAGGTGTCATCACTCTCATCTACAAGCAAAAAAGGGAGAGGGAGGAAATGAGAAATTAGTGATCAATCTCACTGTTGAATGTGCTTTCCAAAATCCTGACTAAAGTCATTGCCAACTGGGTCAGGTCTGCTCTGGGATCGGTTATTCACTCCAACCAAACCTGTGCTGTACTGGTCAGGAAAATCTCTGAGTACCTCGCACTCCTCAGGAATACTATCACCTTCATGAAGGACAGGGGTGTGGACACTGGCCTCATCAGCCTGGACCAGGAGAAGGCCTTCGACAGAATTTTACACATGAACATGAGATGTACATTCCAAAATAGGTTTTTGGGAGGGTATCTGCAATTGGATCTGACTTCTCTACACCAACCTCAGTAGTGCAGTCACAATGAATGGGGGGAATCTGAAAGCTTCTCAGTCAGTTCTGGGTAAACAAAGATGGAGCTGAAAATGTGTTGCTGGAAAAGCGCAGCAGGTCAGGCAGCATCCAAGGAGCAGGAGAATCGACGTTTCGGGCATGAGCCCTTCTTCAGGAAAAGAAGGGCTCATGCCCGAAACGTCGATTCTCCTGCTCCTTGGATGCTGCCTGACCAGCTGCGCTTTTCCAGCAACACATTTTCAGCTCTGATCTCCAACATCTGCAGTCCTCACTTTCTCCCAAACAAAGATGGAGGACAGGAAAAAGTTATGGCTCTAAGAGCTGCTCCTTTTTTGAGGTATTTTCAATGTTGGAACCGATTTCCTAAAATTCAATAAGCAGTAATTACTGTTTTATAAGCCGTTGCATTATTTTGGAATGTTGAGGGACAAACAAACTCAAAACAAAAGCACTTTAAAAAGGAGGAGGAGAGAGAAAGGCAGTGATCACATGGTCAGTGAATCAAACAGGAAAGAAACCTACATCGCTGTCTGACACAGCAGTGAATCTGCACAGCTACTGCCTTTGCTCTTAGAGTTCAAGTTTCTCTGGACATCAGAATGCATCAAAGAAAAATTAACAAACAGCAAATTTCACAGCTGACCTTGGAGGAACCTGTGTGGGAGAGCTCATAGCACAGGGGGAGCAGCTAAGTGCACAGTTTTTAAGTGTAAGCTTGCTGATTTTTGTAACTCTGCAATAGTGAGTAGAGTGGGTTCTTTTTTGATTATCTGTTTTATTGAGAACTGTCTCTTTATCAAATTTTACAAATATAAAACAAAGGTACTAAGATAGTCTAGAGAAGTGTTTTTTTGGAGCAGTAAGACGGTGCTATTTTCTGGGCCGGTAGATTGTTAAGATGCAATGATGGCCTTCAGTACAGTGATGTGCTTTTCCAGTCAGATGTGGGAGATTAGGGAGAGTTTCCATATTACTGATGGTTATGTCTGCAGTAAGTGTGTTTGGTTGTGAATCTATCAGATCACACAGATTAGTGGGAGCGGCAGTTAGAGAGAATGAGGAATTCAAAAGATCTAGGGGGTGTGATGGATGGCATTTATAGGAAGGGAGAAAAACTGCAGATACAGTCAGGTAGATAGGTTATATCCAGGAAAGGTAGGAGAGAGAGGCAGGTAGTGCAGGAGTTTCGTGTGGCTGTCCCCATCTCAACAAAAATGCTGTTTTGGAAAATGTAATAGGCGATGGATTCTCAGGGGAATGTAGCACAAACAGCCAAGTTTCTGGTACCAAGACTGGCTCAAATGCAACGAGGGGTCCATCAGGTTCCAAGTGATCAATTGTGGTAGGAACCTCTCTGCTTAGAGGCACAGACAGACGTTTGTGCAGCCAACAGCAAGAAATTAGAATGATGTAATGCCTCCCGGTGCCAGGATCGGAGGGAGTGCAGAATTTTCTCAGAGGGGAGAGGGACCAGCAGAAGGTTGTTGTACTCATTGGAAATAATGACATAGGAAGGGAAAAGAATGACATTCTGAAGAGAGAATATAGAAAGCCAGGCATCAATTTTAAAAGGGGGTCCTTGAGGGTAGTAATACCTGGATAACTCCCAGTACTATGAGCAAGTGAGGGTAGGAATAGGAGGACAAAGCAGATGAACGCATGGCTGAGGAGCTGGTGTATGGGAGAAAGATTCACACTTTTGGATTATTGCAATCTCTTCTGGGGTAAACGTGACCTGTACAAGAAGGACGGATTACACCTGACTTGGAAGGGGACTAATATACAGGCAGGAAGATTTGTTAGAACAGCTCAGGAGGAGTTAAACTAGTAAAGCGGGGGAGGGGGAACTCAGGGAGATAGTGAGGAAAAAGATCAATCTGAGACTGGTACATTTGGGAAAAGGAGCAAGTCATACAGTCAGGGCAGGTAGGAACAAAGCAGAGAACAAGGTAGGACTAATAAATTAAACTGCATTTACTTCAATGCAAGAGGCCTAACAGGGAAGGCAGAGGAACTCAGGGCATGGTTAGGAACATGGGACTGGGATATTATAGCAATTACAGAAACATGGCTCAGGGATGGACAGAACTGGCAGCTTAATGTTCCAGTATACAAATGCTACAGGAAGGATAGAAAGGGAGGCAAGAGATATACAAATGCTACAGGAAGGATAGAAAGGGAGGCAAGAGAGCAGGGGAAGTGGCGTTTTTAATAGGGGATAATATTATGGCTGTATTTGGGGAGGATGTTCCAAAAATACATACAGGGACGTTATTTGGGTGCAACTGAGAAATAAGAAAGGGATGAGCACCTTACTGTGATTGTACTATAGACTCCCTAACAGTCAGTGGGACATTGAGAAACAAATTTGTAAGGACATCTCCGTTATCTGTAGAATAATAGTATGGTTATGATAGGGGATTTTAACTTTCCAAACATAGACTGGGACTGCCATAGTGTTAAGGGTTTAGATGGAGAGGAATTTGTTAAGTGTGTACAAGACAATTTTCTGATTCAGTATGTGAATGTACCTACTAGAGAAGGTGCAAAACCTGACCTGCTGTTGGGAAATAAGGCAGGGCAGGTGACTGAGGTGTCAATGGGAAAGCACTTTGGGGCCAGCGACCATAATTGTTTTAGTTTTAAGATAGTGATGGTAAAGTATAGACCAACTCTAAATTGGAGGAAGCCAATTTTGACAACATGGGGCAAGAACTTTCAAACGTTGGTTGGTGGTGGACATTCGTTTATAGTAAAGGGACAGCTGTAAAATGGGAAGCCTTCAAAAATAGTTAGCGAGAGTCTAGAGCCGGTATGTTCCTGTTAAGATGAAGGGCAAGGCTGCTAGGTGTAGAGTATGCCATATGACTAGAGAAATGGAGGTTTTGGTCAAGACAAAGGAGGAAGCATATGTCAAGGAGAGATCAAATGTATCCTTAGAAAAGGATAAAGGCAGTAGAAGTATACTTAAGAGGCAAATCAGGAGGTCAAAAAGGGAACATGAGATAGCTCTGGCAAATAGGATTAAGGAGAATCCAAAGGGAATTTATGAATACATTAAGGACAAAAAGGTAACCTGGGAGGAAATAGGGCCCCTCAAAATTCAACAGGGCAGCCTATGTGTGGAGCCACTGGAGATGGAGGAGATGCTAAACGAATATTTTGCATCAGCGTTTACTGTGGAGAAGGACATTGAAGATATAGAATGTGGAGAAATATATGGAGACATCTTGAAAAATGTCCATATTGCAGAGGAGGAAGTGCTGGATGTTCTGAAACACATAAAAGTGGATCAATCCCCAGGACCTGATCAGGTGTACCCTCGAACTCTATGACAAGCTAGGGAACTGATTGCTGGGTCCCTTGCTGAGATATTTATATCATCGATAGTCACAGGTGAGGTGCCGGAAGACTGAAGGTTGACTAATGTGGTGCCACTATATAAGAAAAGTAGTGAGGAAAAGCCAGGTAACTGTAGGCTGGTGAGCCTGACATCGGTGGTGGGCAAGTTGTTGGTGGGAATCATGAGGGACAGGATTCACATGTATTTGGAAAGGCAATGACTGAATAGGGATAGTCAACATGACTTTGTGCATGGGAAATTATGTCTCACTAACTTGATTGAGTTTTTTGAAGAAGTAACAAAGAGGATTGATGAGGAAAGTGTGGTGGACATAATCAATATGAACTTCAGTAAGGCATTCGAAAAGGTTCCTCATGGTAGACTGGTTCGAAAGGTTAGACCACATGGAATAGAGGGAGAACTAGCCATTTGAATATAGAACTCGCTCAAGGGTAGAAGACAGAGGGTGGTGATGGAGGTTTGCTTTTCAGACTGGAGGCCTGTGACCAGTGGTGTACCACAATGATTAGTGCTGAGCCCACTGCTTTTCATCATTTATATAAATGATTTGGATGTGAACATAGGAGGTATAGTTAGTAAATTTATAGATGACACCAAAACTGGAGGTGTAGTGGACAGTGAAGCAGATTACCTCAGAGTGCAACAGGACTTTGATCAGAGGGCCAATGGACTGAGGAACGGCGGATGGAGTTTAATTTAGATAAATGCAAGATGCTGCATTTTAGAAAGGGGTAGGACCTATACACTTAATGGTAAGGTCCTGGGGAGAGTTGCTGAACAAAGAGGCCTTGGAATGCAAGTTCAGAGTTCCTTGAAAATGGAGTCACATTTCGATAGGTTACTGAAGAAGGCATTTAGTATGCTTGCCTTTATTGGCTGGAGCATTGAGTATAGAAGTTGGGAGGTCATGTTGCATTTGTACAGGACATTACTTAGGCCACTTTTGGGATATTGTGTGCAATTCTGGTCTCCCTCCTATAGGAACGATGTCATGAAACTTGAAAGGGTTCAGAAAGAATTTACAAGGATGTTACCAGGGTTGGGGGATTTGAGCTATAGGGAGAGGCTGAATAGGTTGGGACTGTTTTCCCTGGAGCGTTGAAGGCTGAGGGGTGGTTTTATAAAGGTTTATAAAATTATGAGGGGCATAGATAGGATAAATAGACAAGTCTTTTCCCTGGGGTGGGGGAGAGTCTAGAACTAGAGGGCATAGGTTAAAGGTGAGACGGGAAAGATTTGAAAGGGACCTAAGGAGCAAGTTTTTCGAGCAGAGGGTGGTTGAAATTAGCTGTCAGAGGAAGTAGTGCTTGTTTCCGTGCTGTACATCTCTATGACTCTCCGGCTCTGTGAGTGAGTTTGGGCCGCTCATTCCCTCCTCTCTTGTTTGTATGTTGCACAGCACCTTTTGTCAAGTCCATCATGAAGGATGCGTGTTCGAGAGGGGTGACTATTCCAGACAGCAGAGGTCTTTGGGTCAAAGCCTCCCTCGACATGGATGACATCCCCCTTTTCTGCTCAGATTCTCTGTCAGTGTGCAGTTCGAACTGGCTCAGTTGCCAAGAGAAATCAAGGCAATAGTGAAGCCATGTTCTTTGGGAACTGGACCAACTGATCCCTTATACCCTTCACCGCCCGGACAGATTAACCGAAAGTCTGGGTTCAGAGGGGCTGGGATATGCGCCAAAACTTGTGTGGAGTGTGTCACCAAGGTGAGGCAGAAACTGGGCAGATGGGAGCATGTATGCCTCTCCATTGTGGGTAAAAACCTGGTCATCAGGTGTAAGGTACTGTTGTACATGGTACAGGTCTGGCCTATTCCTTCAACCTTCACCATTGCAGTGATCCAAGCTATCTTTTACTTCATTTGGAGTTAAAGATGGACCGGATCCAAAGGGACATTATATATAAAACAAGGACAAAGGGAGGGACAAACAGTCGCAGTGTTCCCCTCATCCTGATGACCACCTTCATGTGGGGCTGCATCAAGCTGTAGGTAGACCCTTACTGAGGTTCTGCCTGTCCTGGTTTGCAAGGAACGGGCCTGGCCTCATTGCCATGGAACACACCAAGTAGTTGAACTGTCCAGAATCACCTGTCCCTTGTGGAGGAATTTGTGAGTAAAGAAACCTTTGACCATCATGCAATGGTCAGCACCTAATTTCCTCAATACTCTTTTGGAAAAAAGATAAGGTTGATCTTGTCGGGTGGTTCCCTGAACAAGCTGGCAATCATTTGGCAGAATGCCTTATGACCAGTACTTCCCAACTAGCATCAGGACATCGCTTGGCTGGTGCTGAGAAGGCCATTACCTGTCAGATTCTTTATGCATGCCCAGACTCTCTGTGGAGGAGATGAGCCTTCACACACATCCTTCTGGAATGTGCCTATGCAAATATAGAGTATTGAGGTTGGTTCCGAGCAGCTCCGTGATGTGTGACTCTGTGCTCTACGATCTGTTCCCAGTGACGGACACCAAGACAAAAAAAACATTTCGCCCAAAACTTGCTGGTGTTCCAGGTGAAAGAGTTGACCCCGACCAAGTGTTGCAGACTGGCACATTCCAAGATCCAGGACTACATGCTGAGGGATGCACTAAAACTTAGTGCAGCTGCCACTAAGGCACAGTGGGGAAGGACCACTGTGTAAAGTTTTTCTGCCAAAGCATATCAAGGGTCCATTCAGTCATCAGATACACACCCCTTCCCCTGATGCCTCAGATAAATGTCTACAGTTTAATTGTAAATATAGAGACAGCTGAACCTGGATATTTATTTTCTTCTCTGTAAGTAAAGAAAGTATAGATCTGAATGCCTTCATTAACTGTGTAGGTACATAAAGATTTCCTTCTATGAACAAAGTATGTTTTTGCAATTAAAAAAAAGATTAATTACAGTGTAACAATGTCACCAACATATAGTGCCATCTTAGGTACAGAGTACCTTAGTTCCAGAAGACAGCAATAAAGAAAAAAATCTTACATTACAGTTATACACAGTATAAAGAAAAACAGGAAGCAAAATTAAAAAGACAAATATCACAGTCTCTCTCCAAGGGCTCTCCACAACAGAGGGGGGCCTCCACATGGTCTGACCACTAGCTGCTGCTACACTCCTGCACTAGGCCGTTGGTCGCTGGTGTCCCTGCTCCAATTTGCTGAAGAAAAAGGGAAAGGTGCTAAAGGGATCTTTGATCATGTTGATTGCCTTCCTGAAGCAGCAGCAAGTATAGATGCAGTCAATGAATGGAAGGCCGGTTTCACTCAATGATATTTAGTTTAATTTGTTGTGGATTTTTTTAAAAATCTGTGTTCTTCCCCAGTGGGGTGATGGCTTCTGCATAGGGAAAGTGTTCAGTAAGTAAAGATTGAAACTATACAAAAGATTTATAACAGTAATTTCTGTAAATGTCTAGATGTTTTTTGCTGAGTAATTCAACAAATGGATTGCATGAAACAGATATAGTGTACTTAGATTGCCAGAAGGCATTTGCAAAAGTGCAATATCAAATTTTATTGTAAAACTAAAACCTCATGCTTAGGGTGTAGCATTTTAGCATTAATAGAAGATTGGCTGACTCACAAGAAGCAGAGGGTCAACATAGGGCGGCATGGTGGCTCAGTGGTTAGCACTGTTGCCTCACAGCGCCAGGGACCTGGGTTGGATTCCAGCCTCGAGTGACTGTATGTGTGGAGTTTGCACATTCTCCCTGTGTTTGCATGGGTTTCCTCCAGGTGCTCCGGTTTCCTTCCATAATCCAAAGATGCGTAGGTTAGGTGAATTGGCCATGTTAATTTACCCATAGTGTTCAGGGATGTGTAGATTAGGTGCATTAGACAAATATAGGATTGGGGAATGGGTCTGGGTGAGTTACTCTCCAGAGAGTTGGTGTGGACTTGTTGGGCTGAAGGGCCAGTTTCCACACTGTAGGGATTCTAATTCTAAATGGTTGTAAAGGTGTAATAACTTGTGTGCCACAAGGAACAGTGCTCAAATGTTTACAATTTACACAGATTACTTGGATGAAGGAACGGAACGTATGGTGGCCAAATTTGTTTATGACGTAAGACTGGATAGAGAAATAAGTCTTAAAGAGGGCAAGAAGAGGTCACAGAAAGATATAGTAAGGCAAGTGATTGACCAAAGATCTGGTGAATGGTGCACAATGTGGGAAAATGTGAATTGTCTATTTTGGCAGGAGGAACAAAAGAAAAAGCAGATTATCTAAATAGTGAGAGATTGCAGAGCTCTGAGATTGAAACGAACTTGGTGTTCTAATGCACAACACATCAATGACTATTATGCAGGTACAGCAATTAGTTGGGAAAGCTAGGATAATGTTATCATTAGTTATAAGAGGAATTGAATATGAAAGTAAGAAAGTAATGCCCATGTTCCACAGGATACTGGTGAGACCACATATGGAGAACTGTGTAGAGTATTGGTTACCTTATTAAGGAATTATATACATGCATTGTTGAGTTGAGAGAACAGTTGAGAGAAGTTTCACCAGACAATGCATAAAATGGGCAGGTTGTCTTCTGAGGAAAGGTTGGACATGCTATGTGTCTACTGAAGTTTAGAACAGAAATAGGTGATCAGATTGAAATATACAATATACATATTCCTGAGTGGTCTTGACAGAATAAATGTGAAGAGGATGTTTCCTCTTCTGGGAGAATCAAGTATTAGGGTTCATTGATAAAAATAAGGATTTTCCCATGTAAAAACAAATGAATTGAAGTTTTTTTTCTGAGGCTTGAGCTCTTTGAAGATTTCATCCAAAAAGGTGTTAAAAGTAAGAGTTCTTGTACATTTCTAATTGCAGAAGTAGACAGATTCTTGATAAGCAAGGGGATGAGAGATTATCAAAGGTAGGCAGGAATGTGGATTTGAGGTTACAGTCATGAGAGCCATGATCTTACTGAAAGGCAGAGCAGCCTTCTAGGGCCAAATGGCCTATTTCTACTCCTATTTGGATGTTCCATGGGTTTTGCGCAGGTTTATACCTACGGAGAGCATTCCAATTACCTTGTCATAGCACTAATACAGGTAGACAAACCTTTATCCGAAATTCTGAAATCTGAAAAGGTCTGAAATCCAAATTTTTTCCTGGAAATGTTTCTCCATTACAAGGTTGTTTGGTGTGCAAACATTTAACACAACTTCACACCCATTCGGCCCATGTCACTCAGATGTGACGTAGCGGTGTGGCCTAGCACTGGCAGGTGTCAATTCTGTCTCAGTGCTTGTAGTAATCACAGGTGGGTCTGCTGTTTGGTAACTTTATTTTACTATGAAAATGTCATTTCATCCTTTATCCAAAAAATTCTAAAATCCAAAAGACAGCTGGACTGTAGGGTTTCGGATAAAAGATTGTTTACCTGTACAAGGGGACAGCAATTATGAGCAAAAAATCTAAAACAATTGATCTAGAGCAAGGGTGCTTTAGGATGGGCAGACCATAATGTCTCACTGATCAACCACTGCCTGTCTAAATGGAACAATCATCAACTAGTAAGGTGCTGAACTGACATAGTCTGCCTATTTCAAAGGGTGCCTTGAGCGAAGAGTTTCTGCTCAACAAGTAGACAGAATCGCATCACATCAGGCAAATAAATTATGCAAACAATCCAGTTTCTTTGCCTGGCAAGCTAGAAGGTCAAGAATGTATGCACAGGATAGAGGGTTGACTTACACGTGGTTGACAACTTGCAGAAAACAGCTATGAAACCTGATGAGCTGAACATAGACACAGGTTTTCTACAAGAGATCAAGCTCACTTAGAGTGGAAGAATGAAAGAAGAATGTTACATGGGAAGAGTTCAGAGGAAGTGCATGACTAAGGTGTAAGCTTTACTCTAAAGATTTGAGACAAATTTATAGATGATAGTAAGATTTGAATGAATGCTTAATAAATATTATTGTGACTTAACCGCAGTCAGTATGTTAAGTAGATCCTTGTTTTGCATAATGACATATATTTACTGTAATTCTAGTGTCATAAAGGTAGGAGGGAGAATAGGAGCAAAAACGTTGGCAGCAAAGTTCTATTAAGAGTCGCAGTTGTTAATGTGATGGGTCAGAACCCCAAAACCCCATGGGCATTTCTACCTCTTAATTTCAAAATGTGCTTTTAAAATAAAACTCCTACAAAGACAAAATAACTGCAGGCATAAACTCAGTGAGTGACTGGTGTAAATTCTAAGTGCAACCAATCAATTGTAACATCTAAAAGTGTCAAGAAAACTTCAATATGAGAGAGAATAACTTAAGCTAACGCAGGGCCATCAATTCTCCACTTAATAGCAAGCTAGCCCCGATGGATTATGTCCGAAACTGCAGGTGTATTTTGTATTTTTCTTTTGAAGAATGCACGAATATAGAAGGTTAAAAGGCCAGTTTCAACTCAACTGGAGTGTGCTAGTGGGACTGATCATTCTTATCTTTTCCACCCTGTATTCGAGGGTTAGCATGCTGTTAAGATCACAGTTAAAGAACTATCCCCTAGTCACCCTTATGTTGCAAGTGAAGACCTACTAATCTAGAAGTCGGTTAGGTTGCAGCCAGACAAAAGAAAACTGGACAAGAAGAGCATTGTCTCTTACTCTGAAAACAGGAACTCAACTGGGGTCAATAGAAATCAGAACTACAAAATCTCAATGAATATGCAAAACCAAGGGGTATGAACCATCAATGTCAATGCTACTGAAGATCTCCACTGCAATGGCAGCACATTAGCCATCTGCTCTTCAGGAATAATTCAGAAATTGATTTGTATAAAACAGAATATGCTGTAGAAATGCACAGGTTTGGCAACATTTTGTAGACAACAAGAATTAATGTTTCATGTTGATATTGCCCTTCGGTAGAACTGAAAGAAGTTAAAATTGTGTTTTTCATGCTGTTGACTGAGGAGCAAGAATGGGTGGGACAGATAGTGAGGGTGCCCAGATCAAAAGACAAAGGAGTGCTAATAGTGATGAAGGAGAAATAGAGATCTAAAGTGTAAATGATATGTGTGAAAAGGAGAAAATATGTCCGCTTAGCCAAGAGCAAAGCCAATATGACAGAAACAAAATATGGCGGGAGCTGGTGCTGGCAGTGGTGGTGATTTGAAATTAATATTGAGTTCTAGAGGCTGTAAAATGCCTAATCTCAAAATGTGGTGCTTTAACTGAGCTTCATTAGGACACTATAGCAGGCATTGATGTGCATATCTGGTTAAACTGTTCTCTTTTAGGGCCCACCACTTATTCAAAGCTGTGTGAATGCGTGTTGTGTTGGTTTTCTTCTTGCATGTAGTAATTAATAAATTCTCACACTTTTTTTGTTTATTCAAGAAAGCTTGGTTAAATTGGATCTCTTAAAACATATGTTCATTTGGGTCAGGCAAAAAGATATCCAGAAGTGAAATGATCCGTTTTTAAATTAGCCTTGTTATAACCCCCAGTCAAAGGTGAATAAAGAAGGGGAACCAGTTCTTCCTCTTCCTCACCTGGAGCTTAACAATTTGGAGCATTCTGTTTAGAATTGTGACAAATTTCAGAATGCAGCCCGAGATCTGGTCATAACACAGTAAAAGTCATCACTGACTGCAAATAATATTTGGAAATACAGGTGGAACCAACTCCTTGAATTGTATTCTAGGGAGACCACTGTTACAAGGGAAAGACTGTCTATCATGGTAGAGCTGGATATCAAACTCATAATGAAGGAAGTCAACAAATCTATTGTTTTGCATATGGGAAAATCTCCAGGTGCTGATGATATACAACCAAACTCACCAAGCATGGGATTCCAATGCTTCTGCAACATTTGCAAAAGAACATAATGTATAGGCCATTTAACCCATCAAGTCTGCTCCAGCATTTGATCATAGCTGATATGTTTCTCAACCCCATTCTGCCCTTAACCCTTGATCTTCTTACTAATCAAGAACCTATTTACCTCTTTCTTTGATACATTGAATAACATGCTCCCCATGGCCTTCTGTGACAATATGCTGCACAGATTAATGACCCTGTGGCTAAAGAAATTCTTCCTCATCTCAGTTCTAAAAGGACATGCCTTCAGATTAGGGCTGTGATGCTGGGTCCTAGTCTCTCCTACTTGTAGATATGTCTGTTCCATGTCCACTCTATTCAGGCTTCTCAGTATTCTTTAATTTTCAATGAGATCCCACACCTCCGCCTCCCCAACCTTCTAAACACCATTAACCCAGAGTCTTCAATTGCTCCTTATATGACAAGCATACTTCTTTAGATGGAAATGTGTTGCTGGAAAAGCGCAGCAGGTCAGGCAGCATCTAGGGAACAGGAGAATCGACGTTTCGGGCATTAGCCCTTCTTCAGGAATGAGGACAGTTTGTCCAGCAGGCTAAGATAAAAGATAGGGAGGAGGGACTTGGGGGAGGGGCGTCGGAAATGTGATAGGTGGAAAGAGGTCAAGGTGAGGGTGATAGGTCAGACTGGGGTGGGGGCGGAGAGGTCGGGAAGAAGATTGCAGGTTAGGAAGGCGGTGCTGAATTCGATGGATTTGACTGAGACAAGGTGGGGGGAGGGGAAATGAGGAAACTGGTGAAACCCGAGTTCATCCCTTGTGGTTGGAGGATTCCTAG
>NC_057723.1:31408403-31424612 GCF_004010195.1 Chiloscyllium plagiosum | reverse complement strand
TCGCCTGAGATAGAAGTAGAAAGGTCGAGGAAGGGGAGGTAGGAATCTGAGACTGTCTAGGTGAATTTGAGGTCGGGGTGGAAGGTGTTGGTGAAGTGGATGAACTGTTCAACCTCCTCGTGGGAGCACGAGGCGGCGCCGATACAGTCATCGATGTAGCGGAGGAAAAGGTGGGGGTGGGGCTTTATCTCTGGGATCATTCTTGTGAATCTCCGCTGGACCTGCTCTATTGCCAGCACACAATCCTTCCTTTGGGGGCCCAACACTGCTCACAATATTCCAAATACAGTCTGACCAGAGCCTTACCCAGCCTCAGCAGTACATTTCTGATCTTGTATTCTCGTTGGCCTCCCGAACTGCCAACTGCGTGTTAACCTTAAGAGAATCCTGGGACTCCCAAGTCCTTTTGTGCCTCAGATTTCCAAATCATTTCCCCATTTAGAAAATAGTCTGTGCCTCTCTTCTTCCTCCCAAAATTTCCCATTTTCCCATATTGTATTCCATCTGCCACTTCTTTGTCCACTTTCTGAGCCTGTCTGAGTCCTTCTGTAATCCCCCCCACCACCACCACCAACACCCCCACAACCAACTCTCTCAACATGATCTGTCCCTGGACCTATATTTGTGTTTTTTGCAAATTTAGCAACAATGCCCTCAGTTCCTTCATCCTGATGCTTAATGTAAAACGTGAATAGTTGTAGTCCGAACTTGAAATTAGAATACAAGTCAAGACCTGAAATTGTTGACCCCAACTTGATCCCTGTGGAACTCCACTAGTTACCCGCTGTCATCCTGAAAGAAAATCTCTTTATCCTCACTTTCTGATTTCTGCCATTCAATTAATCACCGATACCTGCCAGTACCTTATCCCGAGCATCACTTACCTTATTTAGTAGTGTCCTGTGCGACACCTTGTCAAAAGTTCTTTTTTGAGTCAACCTGGAAACAGACCCTTCAGCCCAATTTGTCCATGCTGTCCAGTTTTCACAGTTAATCTATTCCGATTTGCCTGCATTTGGTCCACATCCTTTCATATCTATCCCCTCTATGTACTTGTCCAAATGTTTCTTTAAATGACAAAATTGTATTCACCGCCACCACTATCTCTGGCAACCTGTTCCATACAGTCACCACCCTCTGTGTGAATAACTTGCCCCTCTGAACCTCTTGTATCTCTCCCGTCTCATATTAAACCTATGCCATCTAGTTTTAGATTCCCCTACCATAGGGAGAAGTTGGACACTATACCTTATTTGGGCCTCTCATGATTTTATGGACCTTTACAAGGTCACCCCTCAGATCCTGTAGACCCTGTCTCTCAGAATCACCTCTAACAATTTACCCAGCACAGACGTTAAGTTCACCAGTCTGTAGTTCCCAGGGATTTCCTTGCAACCTTTCTTAAATAATGGCGCAATGTTAGGCACACCTGATTCTTCAGCACTTCACCTGTGACTGTTGAAAATACAAAAATCTTGACTAGGGGCCCCGTGATTTCCTGTCTAGCCTCCCACAAAGTTCTGAGATATACTTCATCAGGTCCTGGGGATATATCTACCAGTAATGTGTTTTAAGACTTCCAACACCTTCTCTTCTGTGATGTAGAAATCTAAAATAGATCAAGTCCACTAGCTTTGCTTTGCCTAAATTACTCATTACCTCCTCAAAGAATTCTAACAGATTTGTCAGGCATGATTTCCCCTTGACAAAGCCATGCGGACTCAATCCTATTTTACCATGCAATTCCGAGTATTCCTCAATCGCATCCTTAATAATGGATTCCAAAGTCTTACCAATAACTGAGTTCAGGTTAACTGATCTAGAGTTTCCCGTCTTCTGCTCCTCTCCCTTCTCAAACAAGGCTGATACATGAACCATTTTCTCATCCTCTGGGATCCTCCTTGACTCCAGTGATTCTTGAAGGATCACCAACCATGCC
Source organism: Chiloscyllium plagiosum (assembly GCF_004010195.1). Lineage (NCBI taxonomy): Eukaryota > Metazoa > Chordata > Chondrichthyes > Orectolobiformes > Hemiscylliidae > Chiloscyllium > Chiloscyllium plagiosum. The sequence continues at coordinate 31,422,673 of NC_057723.1, read as the reverse complement.
TCTACAATCTCTTCAGCTATCTCCTTCAGAAATCTGGGGTGTTGTCCATTTGAGTCTGGGTGATTTATTGACCTTTAGACCTTTCACCTTTCCCAGCACACTCTCTTTACACTCATCTCTGCCCCCTGACTCTCTTGAAGTTCTGGTATGCTACTTCTGGTATCACACTTCCACCTTGAAGACTAATGCACAGTACCTATTCAGTTCCTCTGCCATTTCTTTGTTCTTCATTTCCCACGACATCTCAGCCTCATACTCCAGCAGTTCAATGTCCACTCTTGCCTCTCTTTTACCTTTTATATATCTAAAAAATCTCTTCCTAACTTATATTACTATCTAGCTGAGCTTCATATTTCATCTTCTCCCCTGTTATTGTTTTTTTAGTTATCCTCTGGTGGTTTTTAAAGGCTTCAAAGTCCTCTTGCTTCCCACTAATCTTCACTACATTGTATGCCTTCATTTTAACTTTATGCTATCTCTAAATTCTCTGAATAGCCATGGCTGCCTCATCCTCCCCTTAGCATGTTTAGTTTTCCTTAGAATGAATTTCTGCTGTGCCTCCTGAATTATCCCCAGAAACTCCTGCTATTACTGTTGCACTGTCTTCTCTTCCAGGCTCCCCTTCCAATGAACTCTTGCCTGCTCTTCCGTCATGTCTTTGTCGTTACCTTTACTTAATTGTAACACCATTACATCTGATTCCAGCTTCTCCCTCTCAAACTGCAGCGTGAATTCTATCATATTTTGGTATCTGATCCCAAGGAACCCTTCATCTTAGGCTCCCTCATCAATGCAACATCATCATTTTGAATGAGGGTCTCAGTCTCTGATGAAAGGAGGTTGCAAAACTTCAGAATATGAGTGCTGCAAATATTGTGGCACTGCATCAGAACAAAGACGACAATAGTGATTGTAATAATATTGAGGCATTTCCTTATAGTGGAAAAAGTATTTGCCAACATTGTCCTTACCGGACTGTAGATCTTACTTCATCCACCCAAACTCCACAGCAGTTTCTAATATGGAAGCTTTACAAAGTGCATGTCCTAATCTGGCAGCTGTAAGAGAAATGTTGTGAACAAAACAGACCCCTGTATGTTGCCTTCATTTATTTCACTAAGAAATTTGACCATGTGAGCAGAGGATGAGAAAATTGATTGCCCAGCAAAGCTTTTCAATGTGATCTTGTCTTTCTCTGACAAAATGATGGGGAAGAACAGAACATAGAACATAGAATAGTACAGCACAGTACAGGCCCTTTGGCCCTCGATGTTGTGTCAGCCTTTTATCATTCTCTAAGATCAGTTATGGCAGTGAAACATCAAAACACTTTGAGATCTTCAGTGGGGTCAAGTAAGGCTGTGTTCAGTCCCTCTCACTTTTTGGTGTATTGTTCTCCCTTAGCTGTCATTCGACTTCAGATCACCTATGAGAATGTCATCGTATTTGATTCAAGACAAAGGTGCACCGACTTCTCGTCGGAGAGCTGCTCGACACTGATGATGTTGCTCTGGTATTCCACACTAAGGATGACCTACGGGAACAAATTAACTACCTTTCTCATGCTTGTGAAGAGCTTAGTTTGTTATCAGTATCAGGAAGACAAATGTCACAGTCCAAAAATGGTCATACTGTCACCTATCAGCATTGACTGTGTGATGTTGGGTGTTATTGGTAATTTGATAAATATAAACTACACAATCAGTCAGCATTGATCTGTCACTTAATGCCGAAATCAACAATAATGTCACAATAGCTGCAGATGGTATGTTCAAAATGAGCAACTGGGTGTGAAACAACAGCAGCCTGTCTGAGAAGAACAATCTGGGAGTCTCTTGAATCCGTTTCCATAGTACTCTCCTTTATAGTAGAATAGCATAGAATGGACAGGAGAAAAGGTTGCAGCAAGCTTCATGCCAGAATGGAGCCTCTGAGCCAAATCATGCAAAGCTTAACACTGCGTTGATCACCAGAGCACAAACCATCATCTTGTAAAACGGCATGGTCACTCAGTGGTTAGCACTGCAGCCTCGCAGTACCAGGAACCTGGGTTCAATTCCACCCTCAGGCGATTGTCTATGTGGAGTTTGCACGTTCTCCCCGTGTCTGTGTGGGTTTCCTCCTGCAGTCCAAAGATGTTCAGATTAGGTGGGATTGGCCATACTAAATTGCCCATAGTGTCCAGGGATGTGGTGGCTAGGGTGATTAGCCATGGGAAATGCAGAGTTGCAGGGATAGGGTCGGTCTGACTAGGATCGTCTTCAGAGGATTGGTATGGATTCTGTGCTGAATAGCCTGCTTCCACATTGTAGGAACGCTATGTAAACAGAAGGCTGCCGACCAGACTTTATAAATGTTTTTTCCTCTGTGAAGCTTTGGATTGTCATGTTTTAATTCCAGAGCAACAAGAAACAACCGTCAATCTGATCCTTGAAATCCAGTTTTGGGCTTAGTCTGAGGAAATCTGAGCAAAATAGTGATGAATAAGATCATAAAACAAGAGGGAAAGATGGGTAATGTAAGAGAGTTTCACATTATTAGTGGAATGATGCATTCTGGTATATAGTGTAACACTTTAGATTAGATTACATTACAGTGTGGAAACAGGCCCTTTGGCCCAACAGGTCCACACCGACCTGCCGAAGTGCAATCTACACATACCCCAACCCCTACATTTACATTTACCCCTTACCTAACACTATAGGCAATTTAGTATGGCCAATTCACCTGACCTGCACATCTTTGGACTGTGGGAGGAAACCGGAGCACCCGGAGGAAACCCACGCAGACACGGGGAGAACGTGCAAACTCCACACAGTCAGTCGCCTGAAGCGGGAATTGAACCCGGGTCTCTGGCGCTGTGAGGCAGCAGTGCTAACCACTGTGCCACCGTGCCGCCCACTTTAGTTCTTGTTAAAACTGCGTCTGGCCAAACTTAGTCTTCACTGCTCAGGCAATAAAAAGGGATGAAAGTTGGCCAAATTCTATAATTGCTTGATGATCTGCTCATCCAGATTATTATCCAGTCAGAGAAGTTGAAATTTGCTCTCTCATTATCCAATTTATATTTACCAAAGTCACGGGAGGCATATATTTGTACAGTTGCAGAAAGTCCCCAAGTCCATTTCAACCAAAAGCAAAATACTGCAGATGCTGAAATCTGCAATAAAAACAGAAAATGTTGGGAATATTCAGCAAGCATTTCTGGAGAGAGAAGCAGAGTTAATTTTTCAAGTTGCGACATTAGAACTAATCATCAGGATTTCCATTTTAAAAATCGCTTGTTGATTGAAAACTATTCATTTTCTTTCTCCAAGGATGTTGCAAGGTCTACAGAGTATTTCCAGCATGTTTTATTTTTATTACATGGCATTTAAAGATGATTTCATATCTGAAACAAGAGTCTGCTTTTCCATGCATGGTTGGGAAACGTCCTCAGAAACATTTTGGGTGCTATTGATTCACACTCGGAGGAAGCGTCTAGAGACCTCAGTTTTCACAGGGTTAGATTGTTAATTGGCTGAATAGCATGTTGGGTAGCCAGTTAAGGGCTGCTAACTTGGAATGATGGTGGGAAACAGTATGTTCAACCTCAATTAATATGGACCATGTTAGCTGATGTACTCTATTTAATTGCAGCAGCAGTTATGGAATGAGAAAAACAGAGGGCTGCATGCAAGTCAGCATTGGGTCCCAGAGCAAGGTTGGATCCAGGTCGGGGGTGGAACCAGAATTAGGGTTAGATCTTTGTCCAATGCTGGAACTGTGTCAGAACTGAAATCTGCGACAGGGCTCCTGATATCGTAGGGATTGACCTGAAGCCTTTGAATGAAGCAGTGAGAGAAGGAAGGGTGGTCTTTCTTCTGGAGGGTGGCAGTTTATCAAACCAGGCAAGCCTAGTTAGAGGTGGCTGAGACTGGCAGCGGGAAATGCTCAATGAGGAAGAATTGCATCCATTGCTGGAAAATGTTTAATTAACTTATTTGCTCCATCAAAATGAATGCGGCAACAGATCACAGTGGCAGACTGTGAGACCTCATTTGTCTGAAATTGAGTATAATATACAGGATATAAGAGAAGAGCTTTAGTGGCCTCTGAGATGCAATGGTGTATGTGATATCATGAAGGTCTGCGGCTGATCCTTGGAATTAAGGTGAGATTGATAACTTATGTTTGACTTCCAAGCTAAGCATTTTTAAGATGCTTTAGAAGGTTTCAAGCAAAATATGATTTTCTGCTCAGAAGTGAGAAATGGTAGAATCTGATAGCATCATATTTGTCTATGTATTTTATAGCTGTTCTAAGTATTCTTTTGATTTTGATCAGTTTTCTGTTGATGTGATATAATTCTCTGTCAAAAAATTATAGTTTCATTCTCTTCAACTGAATAACTTTTTCAGCTAACATTGTGACACTCACTCCAATATCAACTTGAAATTAATTGGATGACCATTAACCTTTCTGATTCCTTTCATATCTTGTTCAAATAAGTCAGGCACAACTTCCAGAAAAGATTGACACACATCTTCCAAAGGTGACATGTCATCATTTTGGGATATTTGTTCCAATGAAGGTATCACATGGTATTCTCGGTATTCTTCCAAAGATGCTTGTTGTAAGATCACTTACAAACTTCTTTTGCAAACTTTATTTATTCTGTGGTTCAACAGTTGTTTTTGATTTGTGCACATTCTCTGGAATTGCCCCACTTTCTTTAGCACCTGTTGAGGTTACCAGGAAGGATCCCCTTCTCAACCTCTCCCCTTGTCTCAGGTGTGCTGACCCTCAGGTTCATCACCACCAGTCGCCCCCCCCCCTCTCTCTCTCTCTCTAATGAGAGAGCATACCAGTAGTCTGATGAGACTATCGGGACTTTACCTTGCCCTTCATAAAGATTGCATTGGCATGACAAAGCTGGACATTGTTCTTATTAGTGTGTTTTTTTTACTTCACATCTGGAACAATAATCATAGAATTTACACATTATATATGTTGGTACATTGTGTGGCGCTTTTATACCCTGAGATAGTTGATAAAGTCTGATGATATTTTAAAACTAGGTTTGATTCCACTTCCCATTGTTCTCTTGTGCTGTTTATAAATTTCAGCTTGTACCAAAATCTAAAAAGATCTTTCTGTTGTCAGCTCTCCCTTGATTGCAACATATCTAAAAAGAAATGGATGAGAAAATCAAATGTCAGTTAGTTCTGCTCATAATTCACTATAACCACAAAATTCTGACAATATACAAAGTATATTAACAAATTTTCTTGGAAGCTGTACTTTCCGATTAACTCTCATTGTCTCCATAAAATAATTGGTACTGAATATATAGAAACCAACAGTGTCAATGTCATCTGTCTGTTTTTGTTCCTACTGACATTTATAGTGTAATCTGTTATTAAACCCACAGAATCAAGAAATCTGTTCACTGTTCTTCTTTCATTGTCTGTAATCTTGAAGCAATTCCAAATCACTTAATTTGCCATTTCCATGTAGTTTGGTTTAATTGGCTCTCTGAAGTAATTGTGATTTTAAATCTGCTTGGAAGTATGATATCTTTCTCCATTCTCATTTTATTTTACTGCTTCTCTTACGGAAATGATTTACTTGAAAGCTGCAGTAGAAATCTCTTAGTGTTTGGAGATGCAATTAACTTGATGCCCAGTGTTGTAAATTGTAAAAGTTCATAAATTGTATTAAATAGTGTCTTCTTCAACAAGATTTTCTATAATGCATTATTATTTTCATTTATTCTTAGATAATGTTGAAGTATTCCTAATAAAACTTTATCATTCAAAAGCTTTGTTGTTTTATTAAAGATTTTTTTCCCTTCAATCTTCTTTTCCTTTTGGATAGTTTCTTTAATTTTTGTTTATTAAAGGCAAAACGTCTAAATGTTTCAAAATAATTTTGTACTGTATTGACTGAAATAAAATTCCAAGCATTAAAGATCATTGAAATACCTTCGCAATGATGTAATTCTGATATTTTATTATCTCCCAAGATGGAAAAAGGACTCTGGGCAGAATCTTCTCAAGGTCTAAGAGATGTGGGCCATGGTGAAACTCATGGCAGAATCAGACAAGAAGTGTGACAAGTCCATCTTAACGGTGGGAACATTTTGATCCATCTATGTTTTTGACATGTGGTGAGGTGTGTTTCTTTGCAAATTGACAATTAAGGGAGGAGTTTTACATGTTAAACATCTTGTTAATAGTCCAACTCAGCCTCGTAATTTTCAGCTTTAAATCTTACTAAAACACAAATGACTTAGAAATCAAGAAAACTCAGCATGGAAGTCAGAGTGGGTCACTAAAATAAACAAAAAATGCAGGCACTTTGGTTTCCAATTTGCCAACCCCTTACAATCATCAGGTCACCTCACTCATTCACTTGCAAGCTGCTCTGGAAGTACAGATTCTTATTGCATGGTACACCAGGAACTAGCATTGAAAGGCTACTGTATGGAGGCTTTATACAGATAAACAGGCTCACGGATTGAACCAAGTTGTATTTCAAGGCTGCTCCCTTGCTCTCTTGGTGCATGTTCACTTAGTGCTTGCAGCATCCCTGCATTGCCTCATGTTCTCATGTCATTTCATGCTGTTAGTGCAATGACACTTCAGCCAGAGCTTAAAACTACCAGTACATCCATATTGAGATGCTCTCTAGCATAGACATACACACAAGCTGCTTCTCAGTAGATATCTGTCCAGGCCGGGAGACATATCGCTGTACAATGCACTGAGAAGTCAGTCTAAAACCTACAGCATATACCAGCTACCCACATGGAAAACATACTTCACATTTTTTCAACAAAATGGCCAGGTTGGAAACTGGTGAGGCGAGACCCAGTTCAGTCAAGGGGATGCCACTGTCAGTCATAGGCACAGTCCACACAGACAGTGCAGTATTCTGGCCACCTTCAGTTGTTCTCTTGGAACATTCACAGTCAAGGAATCTGTCCCAGCAAGGTTCAGGGAGTGGGCAGCGATATTGGCAGTGACCAACACAGTGGTCTCTACAGTGGGAGTGTAGAGGGATAGGGCATTATTAGGTTGTAATGCTGAGGTTTGGGGGCAGGAAGGACATTTGTAGGTGAAGTTCAATGTGGTTAGACTTCCACAACGGGAGCAAGGGATGAGTAGAAATGACCTTCCAAGGTAGTACAAGCTACTAGTACATGGAGGCACTGGAGGGAGGTGGCATATATCTGGTGCCCAGTTGGGGCCTGATATACTCACAAAGTCCTCCATGCTCTGTGTTCCCTGCCATCCGTCTCTGTTCTTTACGTGCAGTGCTGTTGGAAAATTATGGGGACAACACCCAAGATGGGTGGGTTTGATGGGTGAAAGCACACGATCAACAGCAGCAGTCATCTGAACAGGAGAACAAGTACAGAGGGATGAGGGAGCTGGCCTTGTCCATGACAGAGGTCAGCTGCTTTGAACGTGACAAGCCAGACAGAAGCTCACTGAAACAAAACCAGAAATAGCTGGAGAAACACAGCAGGCCTTGCAACATCAGTGACAAGAAAGCAGAGTTAACATTTTGTTTCTGGTGACCCTTATTCATGAACACTCATTGACACCCACTTCCGAGAGATGAGAGCTAAGTGTAGCAGACTATCATGAACTGTAAAATAGTCCGTGTTCATGGTGCACTCCAAGTAGTTGGACCATTCCATATCACCTGTCCCTCATGGAGAAGCTTGTAAAGGAAAACAGGTTTGACCACAAATCCATCAGGTTGTGGTCAGCCCATAACATTCCCTGAGGGAAAAGGAGAAGGTTGATCCCCCTGAGCAGATTGTCAAAGTCATTTGGCAGACTATCTCATTGCCAGAATTTTCCAACAAACATAGCTTGGCTGGGGATGAAAAGGACACTACTTGTGAGATGCTTCATGTATGCCCATTCTTTCTCTGCCATCACACGATGCCCTTGGTGTGGCTGTGATTATGAAGAGACAGTCACACATCTCCCTCTGGAATATCCCTTTGCAAATAAGATATGGAGAGAGGTACAGTTGTTTTTGTTATCGTCCCGAGCAGCTCTGTGACTCTGTGCTCTCCAGTCTGTCCCCTGGGACGCACATTGAGACAATATTGTCTGCACCTGAAGGACCATCAACTGGGTGAAAAATGCCCTTTGGTATGCCTGAAACATTTTGGTCTTCCAATGTAAAGAGTTAAACTTGACCAAGGGTTGCAATCTGGCACATTCCAAGTTCCAGGACTATGTGTTGAGGGACCCATAGCCCAATAGAAAACAAAAAGAAGCAAATTAAGAGAAGGTAGCAAAGGGGAGAGAGATAGAGAAGGTAGAAACTGCAGAGAACTTGTTTGTACTGATTTATTGTAAGTAATACAATTGGAATTCATTCATCATTTTAAGCTAACCGTTAGGACATGTACACATTTAAATAATAGCCTGTAATTTTGTATTCATTTTATGGTACAATATAAGTTGCACTAAGTTGTTTTTAACATAAAGGAGTGGGATTAGAACCATTTATATGTTACCCAGTTTTGGGGGTGAAAAGCTCTAAATACAGAAATCCGTATCGTTTTATACAGAGAGGCACAGGCGATAACCGGAATTATATGCATCACTTTTCGATATAAAATATTGGACTCTTTCTGCTGCGAGTTTAAACCGTCAAACGCATGATAGCCAATCATTTAAAAAAAACATGCGCGACGGTATTCGATCTGATCGACTGCAATACTGATAACGTATGTTTTTTTTAGGTTCGGTTGTCTGTGTTATGTGGGTGTGGATGAATGCACTCTCCGTTCACCACATGCACTGGGGAGGATGACCCAGAGGCGCTGAGTGACAGCTCGGCTGGAAGCGCGCAGTATTGTGGGCCAGTCTACCACTGCCCACTCGGAGCTGAGCTGCTGTTTCTGCAAAGGAGACATATTGTTACTGTGTCATTGTAAGTGATTGACATTGTTTCTACACTTCGTTTCATTGTAATCAGAGGGCTAGCATGTTATCTTGATGTTGCGTCACTGCGCACTTCGAGTTTCAGATTGCAAATGAGTTGAAACAAGGGAAAGAAACTGCGATTTGTAGAGACATCTAGAATGTAAGGCCTTACGTTGTGTGTTGCAACCTGGACTGTAATCTTTAAGGTTGCGGATCGAACCCTATTATCAGTGGTTGTTTATATGTTTTCAACAAATGCAACCGTGTATCCCTGCCGATTATAGATGGCAGCAGAGCCAGTCCGCCGTATCTCCCTTATGCAAGAAAATGCAGCTTAGTTTACCGACTGTTTAAAACACGGATGCTTTTTTTAACAACCTCCCGTGCGAACCCGGAAATTGCCAAGCCATTGATGTTTTAATGTTGCAGCCCGCGGTGCGTACATTGTGCAGCTTCTGATACTCGGCAGTAAAACGCAAAAGAGTGGAGACCCTCGGAACAACCCATTGCACCATAATAAACCCATTCTAAACAGTGGAGTGGGATCCGGCTGTAAATATTTCATTTTATCTGCAGGCACAGGCCGATTGCCGCATTTCCTGTAATAGACAGGAATGGTGTATTTTGTGTTGTTGGAAAGATAGATGCATTACCATGTATCTTGTCATTTCGATACCATCACCGACGTTTAATCCGCATATTGCCCGCTGTTACTGGCCAGATTGAACTTGATATGAATTGACATTTTAGGGCTGTTATTGAATGTCATCGTTTTGTTTTCCGAATTGCTTTAATTGCTACATTCTATATCGGTTTTTAATCACAGAATTGTACCCGGAGTGGCTGTGAAATCACATTCCAGAAGCTGTTGTGCGGCCGTTACTTAGCAACAGGCATCAAACTTGTTCCCTTCTCTCAAGAAAGGCATTGAATTAAAAAGAGGAAAATGATCTAAATGTGGCCTCTGAGGTCCTTCTCAAGTTGTGGTGCCGTTCCAATTTGTAACACCCAGGGAATGGTTTTAACGGATACACCTAAACCTTGCCTGTTCACATGCCAAATCTTTAGGATTGTTTTTTGTTTCGAATTTGATGGGTGGGGAGGTGAGATTTTTGAATCATTAGCCAGTCAAAGTGCCTGCCTGGGCGTTGTCTCCCAAGCAAAACCATCAACATCAACGATTGTCAATCGTGGGCAGACTCAGGAATATTGCACCTGCAAATAATAAATCATCCCATGAATTGACAGTAAAAATGTACTTTGGAGTAGTACACTGATTTATTTAATTATTCCTCCTTTGTGATTTGTCCATAGGATACTTCACAATAATCCCCCTCCCCCGCTTGTTACCGTTGATTAATTTCCTGGACTATTTTTAGAAGTTTCATGTTTCGTTTTGACAGGCACAGGAGAAGATAAACCGCATCCTCTGGGGGTGGGGAATATGGTTGACATGTGTTTTTTTTAAAAAGTCACATTTTCTTCATTGAAGGTCTAAGTTTTTAGACTATCTCAGATGTGTGTAAAACGGCTAGTTTGGACTGTGTAGTTAAAATGCAGAGAAATTAACTTATCTAAACACTTATTAAAAACAAAAATCACTATATTTAGTAAGGGTGATTTCAACTCCTATAACTCCAGCTTTTTGTGCTTCTAACATTGTTGAAACTGCTGGTTTGAAACTTCAGACAAGGAAGTTTATCCAAAACTTTCTACAAGAAAGCAGAATACCATAAGAGCCAGAAGAACATTCTCATGTTGTTTTAATTGTTTTCCGTACAGTTTTAACAGTCATGATTAACAAACAGGAAGCTGTGGGAGTACATAACTGAATTTTGAATTTTTGCCACACTGTATATAGCAGCAACTGTAACATTTGTGCAAAAATAGACAAAAAAAGGCAGAGTTTTCTGCTACCATCCCTTTGTCAACAGCACTGGTGTTTGGTGACATTTATAACACAGGTATAAGTGTGTTCTAGACTTTTTTTCCCAAAGAAATATGGTCTTCCTTGTTTTTCTTTAGATGAGATGACTTCGTGTATTACAAATGCTTCAGCCTTTTGCATTGATGGGGCATCTCCATCATGGGAGATTGGAGGAGGAGGCTCCACAAATATCCCAATGAGTTGCTTAATTGTCTGCCACCACCCACTCATTGCTGTGCCATTTGCCACAATTAGTCCTATGTTGCAGCTTCACCAAGTTGAAACTGTCTTTTTAAGTGTATCTAGTGCTGTACCAGGCATTTCTCCTGCACTTTGAATTGAATTAGTATCGTTTGCCCTGTTTTGGTGGCAATTGTAGAGTGAAGAATATGTAGTATCATGAAGTTGCAGACTGTGTTGAGTGCAGTTTTCCTGCTGATGGCCCACTGTGTTTCACGGATACCTGGTTTTAAGTTGCTAGATCTGTTTGCAGTAATCTCATTTAGCACAGTGATTGTGCCATACAACACAGTGAAAGGCCATCTCATTGTGAAGATGGAACTTAATTTCCACAAGCACTGTGTGTTGGTCACTCTTAATACTGTTGTGGACAGATGTCTACATCAGATAGATTATTGAGGATGGGGTCAAGAATTATTTTCCCTTTGGTAATTCCTTCACCTCTTGCTGCAGACCTGATCCAGTAGTTATGTTCATTAGGACTTGGCCAACTCGGTCAGTAGTGCTGATGCCAAGTCACTTTTGATGATGTACATTGAAGTCTCCTGTGCCCTTGCCACCCTCAGCAATTCCTCCAAGTTGTGCTTAAAGTAGAGGAGTACTGATTCATCAGTTGAGTGTGGAGGGTGAAGTGGAATGGGGGTTTAGTAGTGGTGATGATGGTACATTAAGGATACCTTATGCCATGAGACTTTATGAACTTCACAGTAAATGTTGAGAACTCTTGGGCAACTCCCTTCGAGCTCTATACCACTATGCTACACCTCTGGTCAAACTATGCTTTCAGTGGAATAAGATATACCCAGGGATGATGGTGATGATGTCTGGGACATTGTCCTCAAGGAATGATTCCATGAGTATGACAGTGACTGGCTGTTAATTGACTAGTCTGAGATAGCTTTCTTAGTTTTGGCAGTAAGCCACTAGATGTTGCCAAGAAGGACTTTGCAGGGTTGACAGGGCTCAGTTTGCTATTGTCATTTCCACTGTCTAGGTCAGTGTTTTTATTCCTTCTTTGAGACATTTTATTGGTTTGGTACAACTGAATGGCATGCTGGAATATTTCAGAGGATAGTTAAGAGTCAAACACGTTGCTGTGGGTTTGGATTTGCATGTAGGGCGTACCAGGTGAGGATGGCAAGTTTCTTCCCTTGAAGGGCACTAGTAAATCAAATTTTCTTTTATTTCAATTAACAATAGTTTTGTGGTCATCAAGTAGACTTTTAATTCCAGATTGTTCTTTAAACTCAAAATAGTGGGTTTTGAACCTGGATTCCAAGATCTGGATTATTAGTTCAATGACAATATCACGATGCCTTTGAACCAGTGAGGTCATTTGATGTTTAAACTGTTAACCTAGCAAAGGTCAATAAATTTGGCAGACCCCAGTGATCTGATTTCAATGCATCTGCTTCATGAGGAGAAAAAATTGACCAACTGGCTCATTGACCTCCGGGTTTCATTTATTGTGAGGAGATTAATGTTTATGCTGTTCATTTGAGTATATGGCTTGTTGCAACTATAATGTTTAAACAGATTATTATTTTAAAGTAGAGTTATGTCATGGTTTCCCTTCAAGCTAAACTGGAATTATTTTAAAAATGCACAATCTGTTGTAGTTTTATTCTTGTGCTGCAGGACCAGGGCTGAGATTCCTTCTGTGCTCGTGAGAAGTGGATTTTGGCTAATTATTATGATAAATAAGCACAAGATATTTTCCAACTTTTTTTTAAGAAATACTTACGTCATTAGATATTGATGTTATTCCTGCTGTGATTTTGGAAAACAGTGCAGTGTTGTAAACAAGTGGGATGTTATGAAAACGGAAGTTAGGACATGGTTGGAAGGTAAACTGGGCCTCCTTCAGGCTATATTGTATGTCTATAGCATACTGCTAATGATTTTGCAGTGTTCGAGGGAGACAATTATGAATCCGATCAACTGCAATTTTTAAAAAATCCTCTTTCATAAAGCATAACTTGAACAAAATTGTTGAGTTCCAAAAAAACTGAAACCCATTCAAATTCAAAAAGAACATCCACTTATACAGCACCTTAGAACAACAGTTATGGAATTTCACTTTCTCAGTTGCACAGCATGACAAAGCACTTCGCACGTTGAATTACTTTGTGCAGTTATTACTGTTGCGTGCATGAAGTCAACAACAATTTTGCACATGGTGGTGTCCTACGAGTTACAAAGCTGGTCAAAATATGAATAATGTTGCATGTGTGAGAAGTACTGATCAGATTGTTGGGATTATGATTATGGCTTTGCATTGTAGCCTAGGTTACATGCCATTTGCACCTCAAGATTTGTCTGAAATTATACTGACCGCTCTTGGTTCTTGTTTGACTTCTCTAGTCTTTCTTTCCATTTAGCCGATTTGGTGGGCATTACTGTCAGAAGGAACAAGCTGTTCGAATATCAATGGATTCTACAGACGCAATTTTAATGAAGTCATTAACTGCTTCTGTATGGCAGTTGTATATCCATATACCCTTCAGTCCAACCCATCCATGCCGACCATCTTCAGTTGTCTATATCCTGTTCATTGCTAAAACTGCCTTTAACTACTTAATGTCATTATCTCTGCACCTGCTGCAGCTGAGCTGGTGCTGGAACCCTTGTTAATGCTTTTGCATTTCTAGAGTTGAACTGTTGCAATCTCCTCCTGGCTGGCACCTTTTCCTCCACACTCCATTCCCTTCAGCTCATACAAAACTCTGCTGCATGCATCCTAACTCATAAGTTCTTGTTAGCTCAACATTCCTGTGCTCACTGACAAATATTGGCTTGCGGCCCAGCTGCACATTAAATTTAAATTCTTGTGATGGTCTTCAAATCCCTCAATGGCATTCCTCTTCCCTATACAATTTTCCGAACTTACAATCCTCCATGAACTTTACATGCCTTCAGCCTTCACTATAGCACCGACATACAGTCATAGAATCATAGAGATGTACAACATGGAAACAGACCCTTCGGTCCAACCCGTCCATGCTGACCAGACATCCCAACCCAATCTTGTCCCACCTGCCAGCACCTGGCCCATATCCCTCCAAACCCTTCCTATTCACATACCTATCCAGATGCCTTTTAAATGGTGCAATTGTACCAGCCTCCACCACTTCCTCTGGCAGCTCATTCCATACATGTACCAC
>NC_057723.1:31401175-31408192 GCF_004010195.1 Chiloscyllium plagiosum | reverse complement strand
CTCCAAACCCTTCCTATTCACATACCTATCCAGATGCCTTTTAAATGGTGCAATTGTACCAGCCTCCACCACTTCCTCTGGCAGCTCATTCCATACATGTACCACCCTCTGCATGAAAAAGTTGCCCCTTAAGTCTCTTTTATATCTTTCCCCTCTCACCCTAAACCTATGCTGTCTAATTCTGGACTCCCCCACCCCAGGGAAGAGACTTTGTCTATTTACCCTATCCATGCCCCTCATGATTTTATAAGGTCACCCCTCAGCCTCTGACGCTGCAGGGAAAACAGCCCCAGTCTATTCAGCCTCTCCCTATAGCTCAAGTCCTCCAACCCTGGCATCATCCTTGTAAATCTTTTCTGAACCCTTTCAAGTTTCACAACATCTTGGTAAGCGGCATAGGTACCAAGCTTTGGAATTCCTTCCTTTAAAGCTTTCTGCTTTTATGCCTCCTTTAAGATGCCCATTAGAAACCATCTTTTTAACTAACATTTTGGTCACTATCATACTATTCCCTGTGTGGCTTTGTTTGACTTGCTTTTACTAATACTGTGAAGAAAGGTTAGGACATCTTACCACATTGAAAGGGCTATGCATACTGTTACACCTTTTGTGCAGCAGTTCACAATGTGTTGGTTTTATGTAGCTTGTGACAGCCCTGTAGTATTATCCTAAGGCAGATGGCAAGGAAGCCATTTCTGGATGTTCCCAGCTGTTTTAGTAACGCCAGCAAATTTATATTTTGTTAGTCTCCAGCTTTGCAAGATTTGTGCAGAAACAATAGGTTTACTCTTGGCATCTTCTTTAACAAATCTAGTTTTATTATAAGCTGGATAGTATTATTTGAGTTCTGTTCAAAATACAGAGCTTACATTGTAGTGCAAATCATAGAATTGAGTTGCAAGATGAATTGACAGAATTTGTGCTTAACATTATTCAATTTATTTCTGGCTTCACAGATGAACCGGAACTCAGCTGAGTTCATTTTTTTTCTCTCTATTAATCAACATAATACAAATAAACAGGGCAGCATAACTATGTAACCCACTTTTGATAAACAGCTTTAATCGCAGTTAATGAATACATTGACGTTCTGCTACTAAAATCAATATTCAAAGCTTGATCAGCTTCCAGGCTAAATAGAGGTAAAAACAATGACTGCAGATGCTGGAAACCAGATTCTGGATCAGTGGTGCTGGAAGAGCACAGCAATTCAGGCAGCATCCGAGGAGCTTCGAAATCGACGTTTCGGGCAAAAGCCCTTCCAGGCTAAATATTCCATTGATTCCCTTGCTAGATTTCTGTTCTTCACCTTTCATAAGCCTTAATTTATACCAAATCCTAAATTACACCAATTTAGAATAATCAAATATTTCTTTAACTTTTGTTGGGTTGTTGGTTCTTGAAATTAAAATTTCTTATCCTTGATTTCCAGCCCCTTCTTAACCCTCAATATTTTTGTAACTTGTCCAGATTATGGCACTTAGCCCAAACTTGCTCCACCATTATAGTTTTGCCTCTAGCTCTTATGTCTCTTTTCTTCCTTACTCTCTCATTTAAAGATCTACTTGAACCCAACTCTGACCACCCTCTTCATCTATTTAATTTAATGAGGCTACTGTGAAGTGTGTTGCAATAATAATAATAAGGGGCTGTATATGCAGGAATAGTAGTAGCCCGAGAGAATTACATTGTTGAAAAACAAGTCTATCTAACAAGTCTTGACAAAAGCATATTTGCATAGTAAGGAAATTCCCTTGCTCCATGCACACCTGATGAATTGTAGAACTGCTACAGCAAAGAAGGAGGCCCTTCAACTTAATGTTTCTGCAAACGTAATTCAGCTAATATTATTCCCCCCCGCCCCTTGTTGTTTCCATAGTCCTGAACCTGAAAAGACAAAAGCAGCAAGGCAATACCATCACTACAAGACTCCTTCCAAGTTTTGGGCCATTCTGACTGAACTATATTACTTTTCCTTCATCATCTCTGTTGAAATCCTGGGACTGCAGGATATGGAGTGCAGTGGTTCCAAAGGCAGTTTGGCATCATTTGTTTGAGGGCAATTAGAAATGGATAACAAATGTTAGGTTTACAAGTGACAAGGATGCTAACTTTAAAAAAAACCTTTTATTTCTCAGTCTTTCGATCTTGTTAGTTAAGAAGAAACATAGTTTGTCCAAGATTTCAGATGCCCTAACTTGATGTAGGAAGAGAGGTCTCACATCATCGTCAGACCTAGCTTGCTTGATCTACTCAGATGTATGCTAAATTGAAGGATATAGCACGCCATGATGTTGTGAAAAGATTGTGGTGGAATGCAATTCTACTGCTGCTGATGTCCCTAAGAGACTTATGGTAGCTCATTTTTAAGATACTGGATCTGTTATGAACAATTTGCCTTTAGTTGAATAGACAACCAATCCAAAAATGCACAACTTCATGATAATCATGTGACTTTAAAGGCAAAATGCTATTTTTGCAAAGTTAACAGTGGAGTGGCAAAAATCAACCTGAAATCTGTTACATTACTCACGGGTGATATATCTTTTTTTGTCACAAGTTGCTGGTTGATTTACACATCATTAACGCATGAATCATATGATGTTATTTCACCAACCTGAACCATTAATTTGTAAAGTAATGACTTAGCAGCTTGGGCAGAAAAACACAACCTGGGGAAACCATAGGCTGGGGAAAGAATGAGTGTGATGTGACTAGGTGACTTTGAGCTTACAAACATTTGGAATTTATAATTCTGCAATTGTTTAAATCCAGCAAAAATAGAAGGCCTGTTTGGAGGTTTTCAAATTCCAATTACTTCCGGTCAAATTGTTTAAAATGATGGACGTTGAGCAAAAGTTAAGCAGCTGCAGATTTTCTACATTTTATATTGTATATCAGCATCTAAATGATAATCCTTTTTAAAAGCAAGTTTTGGAGTATCTATTTAAGACAGGAAAGACTTGTGATTTTTTTTGTCATCATTCAGGCTTGGGGAACTACTCATTTAAGCAGGAAGTATTAATTGAAAGGAGAAAGCGAGAACTGCAGATGCTGGGGATCAGAGCATAAAAATGTGGTGCTGGAAAAGCGCAGCAGGTCAGGCAGCATCAAAGGAGAAGGAGAATCAATGTTTCGGGCATAAGCCCTTCTTCAGGAATGAGGAGGGTGTGCCAAGCAGGCTATAATAAAAGGTAATGAGGAGGGAGTTGGGGGAGCGGCGTTGGGAATGCGATAGGTGGAAGGAGATTAAGGTGAGGGTGATAGGCCGGAGGAATTGGGAATATGGGATGGCGTTTTTTACAGGGGGCAGGGTGGGAAGAGGTGTAATCTAGGTAGCTGTGGGAGTCAGTCGGTTTATAGTATGCATCCGTGTTGAGTCGGTCGTCCGAGATAGAGTTGGAGAGGTCTAGGAAGGGGAGGGAGGAGTCTGAGACGGTCCAGGTAAATTTGAGGTTGGGGTGGATGGTGTTAGTAAAGTGGATGAACTGTTCAACCTACCTCGTGCTCCCACTGACTCCCACAGCTACCTAGATTACACCTCTTCCCACCCTGCCCCCTGTAAAAATGCCATCCCATATTCCCAATTCCTTCGCTTTCGCCACATCTGCTCCCAGGAGGACCAATTCCAATACCGAACAACCCAAGTGGCCTCCTTCTTCAAAGACCGCAATTTCCCCTCAGACGTATATGATGATGCTCTCCACCGCATTTCCTCCACTTCCCGCTCCTCTGCCCTTGAACCCCACCCCTCCAATCGCCACCAGGACAGAACCCCACTAGTCCTCACCTACCACCCCAACAACCTCCAGATACATCGGATCATCCTTCGTCATTTCCGCCACCTCCAAACGGACCCCACCACCAAGGATATATTTCCCTCCCCACCCCTATCAGCTTTCCGGAAAGACCACTCCCTCCGCGACTCCCTTGTCTGATCCACACTGCCCACCAACCCAACCTCCACTCCCGGCACCTTCCCCTGCAACCGCAAGAAAGGCAAAACTTGCGCCCACACCTCCCCCTCACTTCCCTCCAAGGCCCCAAGGGATCGATGAATGCAGATTTCTCCAGCTTCCTCATTTCCCCTTCCCCAACCTTTTCTCAGTCCCAACCCTCAGACTCAGCACCGCCTTCTTGGCCTGCAATCTTCTTCCTGACCTCTCCACCCCCACCCCCTCTCCGGCCTATCACTCTTACCTTAACCTCCTTTCACCTATCACATTCTCAAAGTCCCTCCCTTTTATCTCAGCCTGCTTGGCACACCCTCCTCATTCCTGAAGAAGGGCTTATGCCCGAAACGTTGATTCTCCTTCTTCGTTGATGCTGCTTGACCTGCTGCGCTTTTCCAGCAACACATTTTTAAGTATTAATTGAAAACCAGACTTTGGTGACAGGATTTAGTTTTAAGTTTTTGGATATTTTAATTAAAGTTTTAGTTTTGCTTTATATATTTAGCATCTGACAGTCAATATTGTGTAGTTTTGAGTGTACCTTGTTCATGTTTTATTCCATTATGTTTTGACACAACTGCTTTTGATCAGAGTGTAGGCTTTTGTGATCATCATGTCCAGCAGAGGTGGAAAGAAGAAAACGACCAAGATTTCCCGGTCTGCAAAAGCTGGGGTTATTTTCCCAGTTGGAAGAATGTTACGTTACATAAAGAAAGGACACCCTAAATACAGAATTGGCGTTGGTGCTCCGGTGTACATGGCTGCAGTTCTGGAATATCTGACCGGTGAGTCATAGAGTTTTAATGGCACAGAAGGAGGCCCTTCAGCCCATTGTGTCCATGCCAATCATCAAACATTCATCTATTCTAATCCCATTTTTCAGCAAATAAAAAATTCTCAACTCCATTTTAAACCTTCTGCTCCTTACCTTTCAAAGTGACCCCTGGTTATTGACCCCCCTATTACGTGAAAATGTCTACCTCTTTATCTACCTCAGAACTCAATTAGATTTGCACTCAGCCTTCTCTGCTCTAAGGAGAAAACTCCCAGCCTACTTGGTCTTTCTTCAACCTGAATAACACGCAACATCCTTCATCAATCTCTTCTGCACCTTCTTGAGTGTAAACACATCCTTCCTGTAGTGTGTTGACCAGAACTGTACACAATACTCCATCTGTCTCCAAACTAATGTTATTTACACTGTATCATAACCTCCTTGATCTTGTATTCAGTGCCTTCACTAATAAAGGCAAGTATACCAAATGTCATCTTAATCACCTTATTTACACGTCCTGCAAGGATTTATGGACATGTGCACCATGGACTCTGTGATCCTCTGTATTTTCCAAGGTCCTACCATGTAATGTGTACTCCTTGCCGAGTTAGTCCTCCCAAAATGCATCACCTGTCACTCTTCAGCATTCAATTCCATTTGTCAATGTTCAGCCCATCTATATCATCATCTAATCCAAGACTTTCCTCTTTGTTATTTACTACACCACCATTTTTTGTTATCTGCAAACATACTGATTATAACTGCCACATTCATGTCGACATCATTATTGTACACAGCAAACAGCAAGGGGCCCAGCACTGAATCTGTGGTTTGCCACTGGACACAGTCTTTCTAGTCACAAAAACACCCCTCGACCATCACCATCTGTCTCTTAGCCAGTTTTGGATCCAATTTGCCAAATTCTTCTGATTCCAAGGGCTTTTTGCTGAATCAGTAATATGAGATCTTGTCAAAAGCTTTACTGAAGTTTATGTAGGCTACATCAGTTGAACTGTCCTTATTTATACACCTTAGTCACCTCCATGAAAAAAGAGCAATCAAATTTGTTAGATATAATCTCCCCCATACAGAGCTGTTTTGATCATCTTTGATTAATCCTAGCCTCTCCAAGTGAAGATTAATTCTGTACTTCAGATTTATTTTCCAATAGATTCCCTACCAAAGGTTTTAGACTTACATCTCTATAGTTTCCTGGCTTATCCCTATCACCATTGTTGATATTTCAATGCAAGGGCCCTAACAGGGAAGGAAGATGAACTCTGGGCATGGTCAGGCACATGGGACTGGGATATCATAGCAATTACAGAAACATGGCTCAGGGATGGGCAGGACTGGCAGCTTAATGTTCCAGGATACAAATGCTACAGGAAGGATTGAAAGGGAGACAAGAGAGGCGGAGGAGTGGCATTTTTGATAAGGGATAGCATTACAGCTGTGTTGAGGGAGGATATTCCCGAAAATACATCCAGGGAAGTTATTCAGGTGGAACTGAGAAATAAGAAAGGGGTGATCACCATATTGGGATTGTATTATAGTCCCCCTAATAGTCAGAGGGAAAGTGGGAAACAAACTTGTAAGGAGATCGCAGCTATCTGTAAGAATAATAGGATAGTTATGGTAGGGGATTTTAACTTTCCAAACATAGACTGGGACTGCCATAGTGTTAAAGGTTTAGATGGAGAGGGATTTCTTAAATGCATACAAGACAATTTTCTGATTCACTATGTGGATGTACCTACAAGAGAAGGTGCAAAGCTTGACCGACTCTTGGGAAATAAGGCAGGGCAGGTGACTGAGGTGTCAGTGGGAGCACTTTGCGGCCAGCGACCATAATTCTATTAGATTTAAAATAGTGATGGAAAAGGATAGACCAGATCTAAAAGTTGAAGTTCTAAATTGGAGAAAGGCCAATTTTGACGGTATTAGGCAAGAACTTTCGAAAGCTGATTAGAGGCAGATGTCCGCAGTAAAGGGACTGCTGGAAAATGGGAAGCCTTCAGAAATGAGATAACAAGAATCCAGAGAAAGTATATTCCTGTCAGGGTGAAAGGAAAGGCTGGTAGGTATAGGGAATGCTGGTTGACTGAAGAAATTGAGGGTTTGGTTAAGAAAAAAAAAGAAACGTATGTCAGGTATCGACAGGGATAGATCGAGTGAATCTTTAGAAGAGTACAAAGGAAGTAGGAGTATACTTAAGAGGGAAATCAGGAGGGCAAAAAGGGGACATGAGATAGCTTTGGCAAATAGAATTAAGGAGAATCCAAAGGG
>NC_057723.1:31369809-31398915 GCF_004010195.1 Chiloscyllium plagiosum | reverse complement strand
TTTACCCCTTACCTAACGCTACGGGGAATTTAGCATGGCCAATTCACCTGACCTGCACATCTTTGGACTGTGGGAGGAAACCGGAGCACCCGGAGGAAACCCACGCAGACACGGGGAGAATGTGCAAACTCCACACAGTCAGTCGCCTAAGGCGGGAATTGAACCCGGGTCTCTGGCGCTGTGAGGCAGCAGTGCTAACCACTGTGCCAACATGCCGCCCACAACCAAAGGGTCTGTTTCCATGCTGTACATCTCTGACTCTAAGAGTGAAACTAGAGTTTTAGCCAAGTATTCCATAGAGATTAAACATAATGTAAAATAACATTCGATATTTCGGTGAGTTTCGATGTTGGGAGTGTGATTTGAGTGCACAATCTATGTGGAATGACTGCTGGTGCCAAGAAATGTGATATAGCACTGAAATATTTTTGGCATGTTTTCTTTTTATGGTTTGATAAGTAGATTTTGTTGTAACATTCTCAAAGTCTTGGAACACCTTTCTCTGCGTTTTCGGTTGCTGGAATCAAAGGTAGGAGCTGGGGTAAGGTGGCAATACTTGGGAAGGCTGGCGAGACCAGGCATATAAAGGAATGCCATGCAGAGGTGGTTCTGCAACCTTGAAGTCGGCCAGGATTTGGATCAACTGCCAGTTTAATGGATATGCAAATCAATTAAGTAATTGAGCTCCCGATTCATGCATTTGGCTGATAGTGAAGCAGTGCTGCCACTACGTGAGGAAGTTTTCAGCTCAATAATAAGGCCACCCAAACAGGTCAGTCCGTACCTCCCAATTAGCATTGGAACCAATGCATCAGAAAACTATGTGCAAAGCTGGTTACGTAATAAAAGTTCTGACAATTAATATGGCATCCTGAAGAACTTCCTCTGAGCAAAACCTATACAGAGACTTGCAAAGAGGATCAATGAAGAAGACCATTCCCCTTTTACAGTCCAAGTTTCTGCAAGATAAATTTAAAGGCCCTGTCTTTGAATGGTATTGAATGGATAACTGGGTTGCCAAGTCAGTTTAGGAGGGTAGTTGGGCGTATAGTCAGGTCGGACCATGGGGAATGGAGGGGGGATGACAGGTTGTGTGGAGGCAGTTGGGGAGACTTGATTTTGGAGTGGTACTGGGTTGGGGCTTGTGGAATTAGACCTCTGTTGGTGGGCAGGTGTTCACAGTATGTAGTTGGATTACGGGGGAACTGGTTGGACAATCAGTTGTTTAGCTACCCAGATTTTAGACTCAGTTTTAACCTACCTCAAGATTTCCCAGGTAATTATTCAGTTGAGTACTACAGAGGTATCCAACATTTTCATCTCAAAGTTGGAGATATTCAGTAATCTCACAGCTCCTCAAGAGCTGAATAAACTTTGCTCACTGCATTCCTCTATGCACTACTTTGATCCACTGTCATGATACAAAGGATTTCAAGTTGCTTTTAATTGAGCTATAATGCTACTACTAGCTCATTTTCCACTCACTGTTAAAAGAAGCAACCACTGTCAGTGAAGACATTTGAGCCCAGAAATGAGAATTCCTCACCTGTTACTAAAATGTGGGAGACCTTTTACAGTCCATTCTTAATTAGAGGTTATCAATCTTGTTTATTCTGCACCTGCTTTGAAATTTTAAGTGAAGCACTGGTGGATGTAAAAAAAAATGTGAGATATTAATCCCCTTCCCTCCCAGCCCAACCGCTGAAAGTTACTGTTTTATTTCTTGACTCAGCAATATCCCATTATATTATTAATTCATGAAGTTTTACTTATAAAAGAGGTTCATTGTTTAATTTTGTGCTATTGCATCAGTTGCAAACTTATTAAGAAGAGTTTGAAATTGCAGGCTGGGACTGAGGAATACAACAGATCTTTAGTTGGAAGTATCTGTGCATTAACACGGGATTCATTTTAAGTATAATACTTGATAAACAGAAGTTAGGATATTTTTATTCCCATTTTATTTTCTTTAATCAAAACCACAGTTTATTTGTTGCCTAAATAAAAATGTCTTCTGTAGATACAAACTCCCCCAGTATTAACATGAGGGGAATTGAATCTTCTCTGAACAAATCAGTTAATTACTTTTCACTGAGTGAGATGCGTGTGTTACATGTTGAGTCTTCTACTTGCTGACACACATGCTAACTTTCCTTTTGGTTTAATTCTACATTCAGAATAAAATAACTTTTAACAAACTGATTATCTTCCAGCTGAAATTTTGGAATTGGCTGGTAATGCTGCTAGAGATAACAAGAAGGGAAGAGTTACCCCCAGGCACATCCTGCTGGCTATTGCAAATGATGAAGAACTGAACCAGGTATGTTGTATCCTGTAGACTTGTTGAGGTTTTCTGTGATTTCTTCATCAAGTGGGGAAAAAAATATGTTTAAGATTAGTCTGTTTTGATGTAGTCACTATGTTAGCTCAGAAGATGAAACAAAGAAGTAATGTGAACACGGAACATAAATCTTCAGTGGTCTGCAGGAGGAGGAAAAAAAACCTAAATCATTGACTTGAATGTACCACAAAAACTTGAAATAGTTGTGCAAATTGTTGGATAGGACACTTCAACTTTTATTTTCTATTTATCATGGGAAGCACATCTGCAGCTGACTGTCATATATTTAGAGAGTTTTTGCGGCTTGGAAACTGGCCCTTTGCCTTGTTGTATCCGTGCTGGTCATCAAACATCCATCTATTCAAATTCCATTTTCCAGCATTTGGCCCATAGCCTTGTATGTGAGGCATTTCAAATATTCATCTAAATAGTTCTGAAATGCCTTGAGGGTTCCAACTTATATCAGCCTTTTCAGCAGTGAGTTCCACATATCCGCAACCCTCTGGGGATTTTTGTGTTTCAAATCCTCTAAACATCCTGTCCCTTGTTTTGAAACTGTGCCCACAGTCACTGACTCCTCTGCAGAGGAAATGTTTCTCTCTGTCTACCTTTTACGTATGCCCCTTAAAACTTTGCACACCTCAATCAGATACCGCCCCCCCAACCGCCCCCCCACAGGCTGGGTTAGTTCTCCTTAGAGTTATCTAGTCTCTACTACTTTGCTTTTTGAGTTTTAAGATGATTTTAAAATTCAATGTATTAATCACACTTCCAATCGTCACTGATTACTGTTCTACTCCAGCTTGGCAACTGTTGCTTTCATGTATTAAAAATGTCTTGAAAGCACCTTGAAGTGTTGATCACGTGATCATAATTAAATTATGAATCTGAGCTTGTTTAAAAGGCTGAAAAACTGCTTGCTGTGAGAGTCATTACGATGTTTGTTATGTTTTATGCTTTATCATATGCAAGAATTCATTCAGATATCCATCTCTAAATTCCAATATTCCTATGTGGGTCGGTAGATTGAGATTAAAAACTGTCTGTCATGATGGTGACCTTGTCTTGACAACCGTTTATATGCTTTGGTTTCATGACTTATTTGTTGTGGTTTACAGTCCAAGATGTCATCTTTGTCTCCAGATAATGTGAAACTTGCTGAGTTTTTCCAGCACTTTGTTTTAATTTTGCTCCCCAATAATTTCAATATTTTTGCTTTTCTTCATTTTTTTTGTAATCCTAACAGTCTATTGTGTTTAGCCACCATGCATCATCCCTGTGGTATCTTGCTCATCCATTGAATTCATAAGGTGCCCTGAGCTACACGACCTTTAAGTGTTGGCCCAACTCCTTGGAAGTTAAAGAGGACTGGGACATGCATGTCCTCACAATGGAGTCGGCCAGGTCAGAAATTCAGCTTGGGATTTAAACCAGTCCAAACCTTTTAAACATCACAGTGCAAAACGAAACCTCAGAAATGGGGTCCCAGCTACCATTTCCACCCATTGACAAAGTCTCCCTAAATCCTTGAAAATCCATTCCATGGACTTATGTTTAACTTTATTTTAGCATATTATTATACATCTGTTTACAAGTTATTGTAAAAGTAGAATCATAGCTGTAATGCTTATTCTCTCCTTTTAGCTGCTGAAGGGTGTCACTATTGCAAGTGGTGGTGTCCTACCTAATATTCATCCAGAATTATTGTCTAAGAAACGAGGATCTAAAGGGAAGCTTGAAGCCATCATCACACCTCCACCAGCAAAAAAAGCAAAGTCCTCACAATCTACCAAGAAAACTGGAGGAAAGAAAGGCAAAAAGGGAGCAGGAAAAGGAGGGGCTAAGGTACAATTTATGTTGCTGTGATAATATACTTGTAATGATACTTCATCAATACTTCAGAACTTTTTGTTTCTGAACAACCTCTACAGTTTTTGTAGGTGAGGGATTTTGATACCAAAGACCAGTTTTGGCTCTGAGTGTTTACTGGTTAGATTAATATGGGAACTCATATTTTATGTTTTACGCTGTTTCTTCATGTATTTCTTGGTCAGAGGGAAGTGAAGAAACAAGGATTAGTGGGAAAATACAGGAAATTGGGCCAAGGCAGCTGAAGCTGTGGCTGCCATTGCTGGGATTAAGAAAAGGGTAAATACGCTGAGACTAAGAAGAATTCAGGTAGGCTGAATGGCTGGTGGAAGCGACAGAGGTATGGAGAGACAAGACCTTGAAGGGCTTTATACGCAAAAAGAAGAATTAGAAGTTGAGGTATTGGGGTACTAGGAGTCGATATTGATAAGCACCAAAACACAGGTGAGGATAAAGTTGTGTGAATCCATACAACAGAGATTTAGATGTGCTAAAATTTAGAGTCTATGCTAATGGACCAGAAAGAGCATTTGGATAATTTGAGTCTGAATGTGCCAACAAAATGAGTGAGTTTTGCTGGATAAGCAGAGGGTGGGATGGAAGCAGGCAATGTTAGAGGTGCAAGTAGATTTTCTTTTGTGATGAAGAAAACTCGTTGCAGGTCAGAAATAACACAATGCTTATAACAACATAATTCAGTTTGAGACATTGTTTGTGGAGAGAACGTGAAATAATTGATATTTGAGACAGGAACTGTAGACAAAGGCTTAGTCTTCATGGTAATGTCACTGAAGGAAATTGTGACTCATCCTGGATTGGATGTTTAAAAATGTGAATGGCAACATTGAACAATCAAGAGTGGTGCCAGAAAGATTGGACTGGGATATCATCAACATGCATGTGTAATCTGCCCTTTCGTCCTCAGATAATCTAGATAGGTAGAGCAGCATGTAGATGACAAAGAGGAGAGTGTCAGGAAAAGACCTTGTGGACCCTCAGTGGTAACAGAAAGAAATGCTTGACCTTTAGTTGAACAGGCAAAAGTAGAATCAAGCAGAGGCAGTTCCACTTAACTGGCCTAGAATGGGAGGAGGATAGAACGGTCAGCTGTATCAAAGGCTGAAGAGGACAGAAACAAGTGTTGTTCTCATAGGACATGTCATTGGGGCTTTAGGACAATTAAACATTCTGCCTGGGATCACCGTTTAATTGTAAATTTCAGACAGATAACAGGTCATGACAATAGATGAGAATGAAGCTGCAAAACAACAACATCCTAAAGGTCTTAAGAGAAGTTAGAGTGGCTAGAGATAGGGTAATATTTTGCAAGAGCTGTAAACTTGAGAGAGAGTTTTTTTGCAGAGCAAAATGATGTTCATTATTTACAAGTTTTAGAATAACTCCAAGATAGGCTTTCTCCTAGAAACACGTCATTAGCATGCGTTATCTTTTTATTATACAGTTGAAGTATTTCAGGGAAATTTGAACTGTTGTGTCATTTTGTTCCTGACTTTATTAACATTAATTGATGATTCCCTCTTTCCACTCACCCTCCAAGTATTCTTAAACTGTGTCATGTGAGTTACTACGCTTTTCTACATGGTAGGCTCTTGAATATGGTGGGGGGAAATTACAAAACCTCTTGCATAGATTGAGTGCAGGGACAATCCACCTGACAGTGTAACTGAAACAAATTATCATGCATGTTGGAAAATATCATACCTCTGTTTATATGATCTCCATATTTTGGAATGAAATAACAAAATTGTTTTGAATAGGAGTTGAGATCCCTTTCCCAATTTGCATTTCAAGGGAATAGCAAATACTGTCTGTGGAAGTTGGATGTAATAACCAAATGCTTCCATGTCTTAGTAGTAGATATTGGAGGAGGAATAGCATATATTGAAATAAAACAGAACTTTTGCATCCCGTATATTGGAAATGGAGATCAGAGCTAAATGAAAGTGTATATTATTAGAGAATGTTTAATCCCTGGAAATTTCTGTTATCACAGATTGTTAGTAATATATTTGTGTAGCCATTCTTACAAGAACCAACAAAATTAGCAGAAAAACTGACTCTCTCATGGTCAATTCTCTGAAGTTAAGTGGCTAGACTGAGAATCTGAGGATAAAGAGATGTTCTGGGAACATATAAAACACACAACTCTAATATTTAAAATAAAAACAAATTTCTTACTGCAGAAGAAGCAAACAGAAGTCAGCAAAGCAGCATCTGCGGATAGCACTACTGAGGGAAATCCTGGGGACACGTTTACCATTCTTTCCACTAAAAGCCTGTTTCTTGGACAAAAGGTACTGATACTCTGTGACATGAAATGGCAAGGTTCTTAGTGGACTTTAATATTCCTGTCTTCATATTCACATATTTAATAGATATTTGGCATGAAAATGTTATGTTACAGATTAGACTAAATGCATGAATACTGCTTTCCATAACCTGATGCAGTTATGAATGTCATGCCAATATATTGCGAAATCTCTGGTACATAGAAGTCACTTAAAAGGGAAGTTAACAATATTGCTCCCCTTTTTGACACACTTACAATGTCATATATGTACAACAAAAATATTTGTTGTCAAAGCCTAGTGCTCCCATGATCTGGCAAAAACAAAGTATTCTTGTTAAGAACCGTTTAAACCAAAAGACTTCTAGCTGGAGGGAAGTGGCAGTTGCACTGGTTAGCTAATTTTCAATCCTTTTCCTGGCTGTACATTTTGTATATGGCACTTCAAATAAGATATCTTGATGTAAGAATATGAATTTGTGAGAAAAATATCTTGTAGGAGGAATACTTTGTCCACCATTAAATTTTTAAAAATTGTGGCCTTAAACTTTAATTGTCTTAAATAAGCATGCTCCAATACACAATACTGTGTCTATTACTTAATCTAAAGCCACTGCAGAGTGTCCTAGATTGATACAGCAAAAATTGGGCTGTTTGGCTCATTGTGTCTGTGTCAGATCTGTTTGAGCTATCCAAGTGGACCTATTCCTGTGCTCTTTGCCCAAAATCCCCTAAATTATCTCCTGTGAAATACTTAACAATTCATCTCTGGAAGTTACGATTGCATTTGTTTCCACCGCCCTTTCCTAATACTAAATTGGCAGAATATTGGTGTCAATTAATATTAATCCCAATG
Source organism: Chiloscyllium plagiosum (assembly GCF_004010195.1). Lineage (NCBI taxonomy): Eukaryota > Metazoa > Chordata > Chondrichthyes > Orectolobiformes > Hemiscylliidae > Chiloscyllium > Chiloscyllium plagiosum. The sequence continues at coordinate 31,391,541 of NC_057723.1, read as the reverse complement.
ATACCACCAACAATAGTACTTAAATGGGTCCTTTTCTCTGATCAGTTTAGCACATTTTGGACCAGAATTAAGGCTATTTGCCACATTTCTTCCACCCGCTGAGCATTTATTGCTTATTTTTGTCTATGATAGGATTGATATACAAACATACAGATAGAATCACAACATTCTATGCCGTAAAAATAAAAACCTTGTGCATAAAAAGGTGGCTGGAGATGTTAAGTCTTCAGTCAAATTGAAGTGTTTAACTGTGAACAAATGACAGCAATCTGTGTTTTGATTGATTGCATTGATTAAAAAAGTTAATAGATTTCTGGAAGAATGTTTGTTTTATTACACTTGGGGAAGTGAATTGCACTGGTTGCTCTGTTTAGCAACATTCTAAGTACACTCTTTGTTACTGTCACTTGAGCGTAGAGCATCCACACTGACATTCCTAATGCAGTAATGAGAGAATGCTATCTTTCAAATGACATCTTAAGCCATTTACTAACATTGCCGAGTCTGCTTGCTCAGCTCAATGGCTAAGGACCCATGGCAACATTCGAAAAGGAGTAGTGTACTGATCAATATTTATCCTTCAGTAACGCAGCTGCAATGTGTAAATTGGTAAATATCACATTGCTGTTTGTGGGAGCTTGCTGTGTGTAAATTTGCTATCCTATTTCCTACAATACATCAATGAATAAACTTCAAAAGTACTTGATTGACTGTAGAGTACTTTGGAATATCTTAAAGTCCTGAAAGGTGCTCCATAAAATCATGCCTTTTTTATATGCGTAGCAACCAGAGCAATTCTTCTCAAAACCTAAAGCATTGTTCCTATTGATGATGGCTCAGCTATTCTGATACTCCTATATTGCGTCCTCCACCTTTCCTGATGTGTACATGTTGTATGTAGAATCTTATAGAACCATTTGGTTCAGAAAAAAAAAGAAATGTGTTGTGCCTATGCTATCGCTTTGCCAGACCAGTCTGAAATTGGTTCCACTGCTTTGCATTGTTTCTATGGCCATATATCTTTTGATTTTTCTTTTCTCTACTTGGCAACATACTCTATACTCCAACAACTTGTGGCATAATTGCACAAATCAATTTCTTTATATACTAACCATTTTACCTGTGATTGAGAAAATCTTTGTGTTCAAGTCCCACTCCAGATGAGCTCTTGCCAATGTGCTGCACAGTCTGAGCAGTTAAACAGAGGGTCTGTCTGTGAACAGTTGTGAAGGATTGCACAGATCTTTTAAAAAAAAAAGTTTAATTTTGGGAAACATGAAATTTCCTGTCTCTTTTCTAAAATCTAGTATTGTTCCTCAACAAACATTTTAAAAAGACTATCTGGTCATGTATCCCACTGCAGTTTGCCTGACCTCGTAATCTGTAATTTAGCTTTCAGTTTTTCAGCATACCAGCATTCAGAGTTTGGTTAGTTCATTTGGCTGAATGGCTGGAGTGTGATGGAGCATAAAGACAACAGCACTAGTTCAATTCCTATACATCCCAGCTGTTGTATTTCATTGACGCACCGCCTCCACACATTTAATAATGATTGGTCATGTATAGCTTCAGGGTAATCACTCCACAATGGACTTCTCCTAAATTTTCCAAAACTTCCTTGCCTATTGCACCTTACTTACCTGATAGAGAGAACCATGGAGCCATCAAGCTGAGATTTATTGCATCTTTGCAGCACCTAAGGGGTGGAAATCCAACTCTTCACTAAAGCATCATATTATGGCTGTGGAGCCGACTTGTTCTGAGTCCATTGGTTGGTTACTGATTTTTCATCCAGGATAGACAAGCTGTTCATGTCCCCATAATTTCAGTAATGTCAGATCTTCCCTCAACAAGATAGTTTTCCATCACTGCTGACATCCTAGTGAGCTACTCATGCAGGAACATTGCATTGAGTAATTGTTATGATCCCAGTAGGGGAGCTATAATCCAAAATTAGTAAATAGCCCCCAATTAAAAAAATTAGAAACCAGATTTTACCATGTGATAACTTTTACTTTAACATGAATCTCAGAAACAATTTGAATTAACATGCCAATTATGGTAGATATGAGCTTTAGCTTGCACATGGGATAGCAAATACAACAAAGACTATTCATGAGATTACAGGCATTCAGATTTATACTCTCTCAAATGTTGCATGACGTGCAATTTCAGTATTTCCAACTCTGGTAGGTGAGATATCTTATTTTTCTCACCCAGATTATGATGTGGTTGAGTCACCTTGAGGCAAGAGAGGAAATATTAAGTGTGCTGGCAATAATTTTCAATTCCTTCCTGGCCACAGGAGAGGACTGTGGGACAGCCAATGTAACATTATTATTCAGAAGGGGACAAGGGATAAGGCTGGAAACTATAGGCCAACCAATCTAACCTTGGTGGTGGGGGAGCTATTGGAAGGAATTCTGAGAGACAGAATTAAGAATAGTCAAGCATGGTTTTGTTTTGGGGAGGTTATGTTCAGTCAACTTGGTTGGATTTTTTAAAGATGTGTCAAGGTATGAAGTTGATTAGATTAGATTACCTAACACTATGGGCAATTTAGCATGGCCAGTTTACCTAACTTGCACATTTTTAGACTGTGGGAGGAAACCTACGTAGACATGGGGAGAATGTGCAAACTCTACACAGTCAGTCGCCTGAGGCAGGGATTGAACCCGGGTCTCTGGTGCTGTGAGACAGCAGTGCTAACAGCATTGCCCACGGCAATGCATTCAACTTGGCCCACTTGGAATTCAGAAAGGATTTTGATAAGATCCTGCATGGGAATCTGATAACAAAGGTAAGAGCCCATGGAATCCAAAGAAATTTAGCGAATTGGCTGGATGGCGGGAAGCAGAGAGTGATGGTCGAGAGGTGTTTTGTGACTGGACGCCTGTCGAGTGGGATTCTGTGGTGATCCATTTTAGGACCCTTGCTATTTGTGGTAAAACAATATATATAATGATTTAAACCTGAATGTAGGAGGGTTGATCAATAAGTTTATGGATTATACAAAAATTGGTGGTGTGGTAAATAGTGAGGAGGATAGCCTTCGATTACGGGAGGATGTACTTTTGCTGATCAGTAGCAAATGGAATTCAGTCTGGGTAAATTTGTGGTGATGTATTTGGGAAGGAGAAACAATACGTGATGAATGGTAAGATCCTGAGAAGCAGTAAAGTTCAGAGAAACCTTGATATAAATATTCACCAGCCACTTAAGGTAACAGGACAGGTGGATAAAGTGGTAAAGAAGGCATGTGGGATAGTGTCTTTGAGTCAAGGCATAGAGTTTAAGAGCAGGGCAGTTATACAATATAAAAAGTTGTCTATGACCACAGCTAGAATATTTTATACAGTTCTTGAATTTGCATAATAGGAGGGATGTGATTGCGCTGGAAAGGGTACAGAGGAGGTTTACCAAGAAAGTGTTTGGGCTGGAGAGTTTAAATTATGAACAGAGATTTGACAGACTGAGGTTGTTTTCCTTGGAACAGGGTAGAATAAGGAGAGACATGATGATTGAGATGTATAAATTTGAGGAGCATAGATAGGGTAGACAGGGTGAAACTTTTCCCCTCGGTTGTGCAATCAATTACTAGGTGCTTAGATTTGAGGCAGAAGGCTTAGAGAGAATGTGGAAAGCTTTTTTTTTAACTCACAGGATGATGGGAATTTGAAACCCACTGTCTGCAAGGCATTAGAGGCATAAACACTCTTAATACTTAAGAGGTGCTTGGATGTAGATTTAAATTGCCAAGGCAAACAAGTCTATTGGCCAAATGCTGGAAAATGGGATTAGAGTAGGTGGTTGTTTTTGTGGACCTTTTTGTGGACCTTTGGGACTAAACTATGATCTACAGCAATGACTGCATGTCTCCTGAGTCGCCCAGAGACTATTGGTACTAAACCACATCTCAGCATACCTCTCTTAGTGAGGTTCATGACAGTATTGATGGCATAGATTCCTCAAATGCTTCTTTAGCTGACTCCTTTTAATAAACCTTATTCAATTTTTGTGTCAGTTCTAGCAAAACAAGCATAGAATCGTCCAATTCACAATCTGGACTTTATCCATGTGTTGAGCATTTTAAACTTTTTTTATCCATGAAGTACCTTGCAAATATGCTTTTCCTTTTTCTGCCCCTGTTGCAGCTGGTTTACACTGCCCTACACTATATAGATCTTAACATACATCACGTTAGTACTGTCTCCAGATGAAGGGCTGTCAGATCCCATGGACCAGTATTTCTTTTCATCCAAGAAAATTACTGCTGATCCTTTTGCAATTGATGAAAATAATTAGAAGTCCCTTTCTAATATTTTTAACTAACATTACAGATTCACTTGACATTTTAAAGAAATTACTAATTCTCCTTTCCGAATTATTTCTAAGTCAAAGGTCAAGTAATGAATTCAATCTTGTTGGACTCTTCAAGTTTTCCTGAGGTGGCTGCATTTATCATTTTAAAAAGTACCCTTCCATGTAGTTTAACTGAAAATAAAAGAAACTTTGGGTGGATTATCTTTTAACAACCAAAGCAAAATATTTTAATGTTTTTCACTGAACAGGATGATTAATGTATTTTGATTGTAATAATGATTCCAAATGTGGAGTGAAAGGTTTACTTATGTAAAGATAACTCTCAGACTTTTAAAAAATTTTTAGTTGTTTTTTTAATTGACCTGTTCACTTCTAGGGCAGGTGAGGCTTGAACCCAGGGCTTCAATAAATTACTGAGATTTGATGTTTGAATAGCTACTGCACATTAGCCATATAGGTTTTTCCATAGGTTTTCAATCATACAGCTAATAAGTTGTTTGGTTCAGTTTGATAAGTCAATTGTGCTATGAGTGGAAAACTCTAGATTTAGAACCTTGTATGTAATTAGGAAGTAGCATTCTGTTTTCTTTTAAATTTCTTTTTGAATAGAACTTCTCTTTTCCCAGGCCTTGTATTTCAAATGATTGAAACTCCAGTTGTGTCCCTTACTAGTGTTGCTCTACACCAGAGCTAGGAAGCATCATTTTTCTTTCATTTCTTCCTTCTGTATTCAGAAGTTAAATTTACCTTGAGCACTAAGCAAGAAGTGTTGAAGCGTCCTCCATCAATATATTAGTACCAGATCTGCTCTGATGTTCTGTTCTGTAGATTCCATTTCTCACCCAGCTTTTACGTTTGCCTTTTCCCTTATTTGTGTGAACATGACTGCACCAACATAATGTAAATATTACAAGACAATTATTTCTGGAAAGTTTACAATTTAGGTCACGTTCACACAACATATATTTATTATTTAGTCCTGTCTCCAGCTGATTCTCCCTACCTGGTACTTAACTCCCTGTTGCTATTGTTTGTCCACTTCTCCCTGTTCTACAGTTTCCTTCTCGCACAGTTGGCTCCCCACAATTGATTTTATGTGTCGTGTCAATTCACTCTCTTTGCCTCTTAAGTAACCAGTTTATAACAGTTTTGACTGCTTGCCACGTGTCTGTCCCCCTGTCCTGTCTGCTTAAACAAATTTTAACCTTGCTTGCAATAGTTTTTGTCGGGCAATGAAATCCTGTATTTTCCTCTCTTGTTGGCTTTTCCTTGCCCTCCTAACGAGAACAGGACCAGTGGGTAATCATGGAAACAAACCTCGTGAGAGTGATCATTGCAGTGAAAGCTAGCACCAGGACAGATTGAGGTGGACAATCATGGGAGAGGCCACATTTAATGGTCAGAATAGGATAATTGTTCCATCAAACATTGAGTCCAACACTCAGTAATGATGTATCCTTGGGTGTTTCAGCACAGCATTGTCGCAGAGATCATGAATTCAGAGCAGGAGTATTGAAGTTGCCTTCTGCCTCTCTATAACAGCCAAGAGTTGAACATGTGACATACTGTGCTATCTAGTTATATAGTCAGAAAAAGTTCCTTTTCCCAAGGACTACCGAATTGAAACCACGTATGCTACTTTAAAAAAAGACTTAAATTTTATATTTGTAACAGTATAATAGAATTTAACTAAAACTACCCATAATTTAGGAAGAAACTAACTGTTAAAGGCTGCATATGACTAAGAAGTACCAAATGAAATCTCTGAATTAGGATATAAATTTCCCCGGTTTCACTTAGGCTAGAGACCCCAAGTTCAAAACCAACTAAGGAGAGCCACTACCATGTGTTGAATTATACCACAGTGTAGGAATGAATGTCCTTTGTAATGGAGGACAAGGGAGAAAATTGGCGAAAGATAAAAAATGTTTCCACAGAGCTTGCTGTCCTTTATCCTCTGTTGCTGTGATTTGTTTCTCCCCTTTGTTTTTTTCCTTCTACCCTGTTACTTCTGTATCAATGCTTTTCCTTGCAGTTGCACCTCATTCACAGTGAACTCAGTAACATAGCGAGCTTCGAGGTGGAGGCCATTATCAATCCTACCAGTGCTGACATTGAGCTTAAAGATGACCTAGGTAAATAAAATGTGACATTGCAGGTAACGTTGGCTGAGAGCATTATGGAATTTGAAATGAATAACTGATTCTGGGCTAAATGTGACAATAATTATTGTTTTCTTTCCTCACTGGGGATTTCTGGAAGTTGACAGTGAGTATTTTTCCATAATTCGCCACAGTTCACCGTTACCTGTTATTGTGGGTGGACTCCGCCATGCTTTAAAAGATCCTTCTCATTGTGCGAGCAAAGGATTTAAAAATATTCTGACTAAGTATTTTTAAACCATGCGATCAATAAAAATGTTTCCTATAAAGATTGCTGTCTTAAAACATTAAAATGTTTCACCAAAATATGTTCAGCTAATTGTTTTGCTTTGGCAACCCCAAATAGCCCTAGCCTTCTCTATCATTATGCTGTCCGTCATTGTTATTGCCCTAACAATGAGTTCCAATATGAATTTGAATGTTCTCAATCCCTTTTTTTTCCATGAAGAAATAAATCGAAGGCACTGTTTCAGGACAATCTGTTCACTTAAAATAAATTTCAAAGTGTACACAGATCAGATAAAAAAAAACACAATAAGCCACACCATTTTCAATGACAATTTTGCAAACCAATTTTAGGTTTGATCATTGCCCTTTACATCAAGCTCTACATGTTTGCCTCCCTTGTTTAATTGGAATAATAGATTAAAACAAAGGTATTAATAACTTTTGCTTGACCTGGGATGTAAGGATCTTTTGAAACATGGTTTTCCAAATTTAAAATAAAATTAATGATATGTTGATGATTTGGAGTAAGGAAAGCAGATTCAGACATTGAGACTGTGTTGGATCTGACTCAATTTCAAGGTCATTTCAGCTGATGGTCAAGTTAAGTTTTCGGTATGAAAGACCTTTGACTTGCCTGCTCCATCTGAATTTAAATTGTAGTTGTTCTTTGCAGGGGTCCCCTCTAAAAGATATGCCAATGTTCCGATCTGATCGTTTTCTTTCCATCGTGGTTGATGTTCTGTATGTTTGTTTGCCTGTTATAGTTACAAGTTGTACAGGCTGACATTGCAACAATTGACAGTGATGTTATCGTTCACCCTACGAACTCCGACCTCTACACTGGTGGGGAAGTAGGTAATGAAAAATTCTATGCCGTGAGTGCATGTCAATCAATGGCAAATTCTGCTCAGCTACTTAGATTAGTGCTTCATTCTTCCAGCAACATGTTGAGTTTAACTAATTGAAACATCTGATGCATTTGCAAATTTTTTTTTAAAGAGCAAATTCTTTTTTTGGTGATCAGAGTGTTAATAGATGGTGGGAAATGTTTGCAGCTCAGAGGTTTCTATACAGCTTAAGAAGGTGGAATGAGAGTTTGTCCTTTCTGCTGGCTCTAAAAGCCAACATGGAATTCGTTTGTGCACTTCCAAACCTATTGAGTCTTAGCCTGAATACACTCTACAATTTCAGGCTAATCTTTTTTTTTACACTCGTGAGTATTTAATTGGTTTCCTTTATTTTGATATTGGAATGTCTCACTTAAGTCAGACTAATCTTATTGGAGCAGACCTTGAGTTTCTTAGTCCACGTTGTAGCTGGAAGGATGAAGTGAGATATCAACTGAATCACAAACTAACTTTAATTTAATTCTTAAATAATGCACTGATAAAGACACTATTTGATATTGTTTCCACTGAGGGTTTAGGCCTCAGACGAAGCCCAAATAGCATCTTTACTCTCATTGCACTGAGTGGCTGTGGTTTTTCATGGGCAGTATAGCTAATGGTGGTGCATAGTGACCATAGCAACAAATTCTAGTCTCATTTGAAATTTACTCCTGCTGGATATATGTATTTAAGTTTTATGTTTGTCAGTTCTGGAAAAGGAACAGTTCCATTTCTTGTACACATTCCGGTATCAATGCTCCTCGATCAGATGTAACAAGGGTGAAATAGGCACACTTCTCAAGCAATGTCCTTCTACCAAAAACTCAGAGGAGCATGTTTTCTACACAGATGACATCCCTGAGTGAAAGTGAAAAACTCCAAGCTTTGGAATAAAAGTCTTGTGCTGTATGGACTCATCAGAACTTTGAAAAACAAGAAATGGCTGATCCCAGCAAGATGAGCGTTATGAAAAGGTGGTACTGGGCCTTCTTGAATCATCGCAATATATTTGGTAACATTCCTACAATGGTCTTGGGGAGAGATTTTCAGGATTTTGGCTTGCTGGTGTTGAATGATAAAATGGCTACGCTACAGAATCCTGTCTTAAAGCAGGCATCAAGTAGGCTTACACCAATGCATCAGTATTGTTCTCAATATCTCTTACAGCAACACTGAAACTTTATATGACAGGCATTAGCAGGTGTAGTAATAACATTGCACTGATGGTAAACTCTTCAACCTCAATTGGCTGAAGTCAAAAACCGAGATGACAACTGATTCTCTGACAGAACTTAGTACGCATCAGTCAGTGCTTACTCTGAAAAACTACAACAGCAACGGACTACTTGTGTGCATGGAGATACCAATCCACATCTAAATAAATCTAATCCACTGCCTTTAACTGTAATGTGAATGTTGCAAAATGTTCCTCAGTTCCCATATTTTGGAAATCATCTATCCAAAAAAGTTGACACTGATGTAAAATTATTCCATTGAATAACTCAGAGTAGGGTAAACTATACTCAATTTTCAAGAATCATGGTATCATACCCAATGCTAAACTCAAGGTATATTGGGCAGTGGTGCTCCTATATTTTGCTGCAGTGCTGAAGTTCCAAAAATATTTGGACACCACATCAAAATCCCAAAGCAACAATATTAATGCTTTCTTAAAAAGATCTTGTTAATCAAGTGGAAGAACAAAGTAACTAACATGATTATTCTCAAAGAAACACATGCCAAGTATAGAGGCCATGATAATCTCACACTACTTTAAGTTGGGTCACATTGACACATTTACACAGAATAAGAGCCTGTTCATGCAGCAGCCAAAGGAAACATTTCAAAGGCAATCTTAAAGCCTCCATTATGGTTCGCTCTACTAACATCGACAAATAGGAAACAGATGTCCAGTCGCAACCAAAATCACCTTCCGTTGTTGAAAATGGTGTGCAGACTTTCCAATCAACAAGAGCAGCTACTGAGAGAGAATGGTAAGTGTGAGAGGAAGATAAGACAGCTGTTTGAGCAAAGAACCCACCACCACCTCTATCAGCTGCCACCAAAAGTCCGTACTGAGAGAGAAACTGCAAGGTTGCGATAGAGTTTGTGAGCTGTCTCTGAATCTAAAGCAAATATCGATTTTTCACTTCTGGATTAACCCCATCACAGGGGATTGCTAACTTTCGATGAGAAGACCAATAAAGAAGGAGACTGTGGCGAATGAAATGGAGATGGTTCATGCAACCATCAAAGGACCAGTAATTATTAGTGTCTTGGAATTTTTCCAGAAATAGATAGCACATCTGCCCATGTAAAAATAGACATAACTTCAGTTTATTTCTTCTATTTTTCACCACACCATGATGAAAACTGTTGAAAGTTGTCTTTTTGGATAATGACCTTCCACCTTAGAGAGATTTTCTCCTTTGATACTCTTGTTTGAAATTTACAGAGAGAGGGCAAATACTCAGGTGACTTACTTTTAGTCTTTCCTTGAAGTTGGTGCAAGAGCATTCTCGAATGAATTATTTACCTCCCTTCTACGGATGAGCCTCTATCTAATGTCCAGTCGGAATTTCACCAAATCTTCAAAGAAAAAGATTGAAGGTTTAGCTTATAAAGCATTTTGGGTATCATTAAGAATGCAACTAATCCTTCCAAGAGCAAGGTGGGGCTTAAGTACCTGAGCCACATTTTTAAAGGTTTGCATTGTGAATGTGGCACTGGAAATATTCCTAACGTCATTGCAAAATCACCATTTCATTTTTTATTCCGCAAAGGACTGCGGATTCAATTGTTATTTTTAGAAGATAGTTTTGAAGAATAAAGCTTTAAAAGACTCTGCAGGGAAAAATGTCAGGGATTGATGCTACCCTTGTTAGCATTGCAAAAGCACAATTTAAAAAACAAAACAGTCCTGATCATGGATGCAACATGTCACTTCATGATTAAACTTATTAAAATTAAGTTCCTATTTCATCTGACAAATATACTCATTAAATATGGTCACACTGCAAAGCTGTGTTTTTAATTTGCTTTCTCTGCTTCTAACAGAAAAGCAAGTAACACAGAACCTCTGAGCACTTCAAACTTGTTCTAAAATTTGCTGGGGGCTCATGATAATACAACTTTGGAAGCTATTTAATTCTTTCCCTGGGAAGTTATGTTCAGGTTCATTTTTGATGTTGAAACTTGAAGCTTTTTCAACATTTTAAACTACTCTGAATTTAAAACGTATTTCATCTTAATGGAAGATAATGCTTCTTTGCTTCTTGACAACAATTAGAGGTGCTCAGGGGTAGCCATCAGCTTATGGCTACACATGTAACTTACAGTAGCAAGTGGGTTCCTTGTTAAAAAATCACTGAAAAGTTCTGAAACTATTGATGTTGCATCATCCTGAAGATAGCAACCTCTTCACTGATCATATTGCAACTGAATGTGTGTGACAAATAAAAATCAGTCTGTGTAATCATCAGTAAGATTATCCATTTACTGGAGAGGGGTCATAGTTGAAAATGTGAAAACAAATCCTGGATGAATTTTCTTTTTCTTTGTCTAAGTTTTAAAAATTTTGTACCAGCAGGTTAGAAAGCAGCAACTTTAAATTTGTTCTGGCTGCTACTTATGAAACGTACATCTAATATTGAGATGTATTATAATGAAAGAGTTAGAATTTAAACAGTAGTTATATTTTTATGTTGTGCTAAATTGGCCTCAATTGCCTTAGAATGTTAAAGTTGATTATTATGATTCTGATGTTTTCTTAGCCCCTTACGTTCCACACAGTTTTCATAGTTTGATGTCCCAGAGAGAGGATTTCTCTTTGCTTACCTTACTGCTAACAAAGGAGATTTGAATTAACCATGGTTGTACTGTACATTCAGTCCATGAAAAACATCCTCGGAGTTTGAACAGAAACTTAACTGGTCTAGCCATGTCAATACTCTGGCTACAAGAGAAGATCAGAGGATATGAGCTCTAGGAAAAGAAACTCTCCTCCAGGCTTCCAAAAGCCTATCCACCACTGACAAGATACAAGCCAAGTGCGTAATGGAACACACTCAACCTGCTTGAATGACTGCATCTCAAATGACACTCAAGAATATAAACACCATCAAAGATAAAGCAACTTGCTTGATCAGCATCCCATCCATTGTCTTGAACATTAATTCCCTCCACCATTGACACACACTGTACAATATGCAAGGCAGACTCAACAAAGTCTCTTCTACAGTGGCCTCAATACCTATTAGGACAAGGGCAGCAAAAGCATAGGAATACCACCATTTGGAAGTTGGCCACCATGCCATGTGCTATCCTGAGTTGGAACCATATCATTGTTTTTTGACATTCATCAAGTCAAAATTCTGGACATCTATTTCCGATAACACTTGGTGTTCCTGCGCCAGAAGGACCACAACAGTCAAGAAGGTGGTTCACCACCACCTTTTCAAGGACAATTAAGGATAAATAAGTGCTTGTTTTCCAAGCTTGCTCACATCCCATTGAAGAATTTTAAAAACTCTTATCATTCCTCTTTGTTAACTTATCATAAACCTCAAGGAAGTTAGTTAAATGTGATTTTCCCTGAACAGTTCCTTGATACTTTATTCATCCACATTTATCAATTTGAATCTTAATATTGTCCCGACCTGTAATTTCTAAAAGCAAATACCTCCCTACTTGTGTATTGCATTCCCTTTGAAGTAATCGCCAACATTCCATTTGCCTTTCCTAGTAGCTGCGGAACTTGGATGGTAGGTTTTTGTGATTCATGCACAAGACTCCAAAATCTACCTGGTCTGCAGTCTTTCTTCATTTAAGTAATTTTCATTCTTCCTGCCAAAGTCGATGACTTCACATTTCTCATATTATATTCCATCTGCCAAGTTTTTGCTGAATTGCATAGTCTGTGTCCCTCTCCAGACACTTTGTGACACTCTCACCACTTGCTTTCCCATCTATGTTTATGTCATCTGCAAACTTAGTCCATTAATTTCCCAAATCCAAGTCATTAATTTGCTTTGTAAAGAACCGTGATCTCAACACTGATCCTTGTGGCAGACCGGTTTCCATCCAGAGAATGCCCTCCTTATCCCAACTCTCTGTCTTCTGTTAGTTAGCCAACCCCCTATCCATGTTATTAACTACCTGCTTTGCCATGGTCTCTTATTGAGTTGGCAGATGTGAGGTACCTTATGAGAAAACCTTCTGAAAATACAAGTATATTACATTCACTCCTTCCCTTTGTGAGGCCATGCTCACTTTCTTTGATCGTATTATGTATTTCTGAAAGCTCTCCTATAAATTCTTTACATTAGATCTAACATTTTCCTGTAAACAGATATGAAACTAACTGGTCCATGGTTACCTGTGCTTTTTGTCTCCCATTTTTAAATACAAGTATTATATTGACAGTTTTCCAATCCTGTGAGACCTTTCCAGTGTCTAAGAATTCCTGACAGAGCACTACCATTGCATCCAGCATAATAATTGTAGCTATTTTCATTAATATCGTAGGGTGCACCCCATCGGGTCCAGAGGACCTATCTGGCTTTAGTACCATTAATTTCCCTAACACTTTTTCTCTAGTCATAGTTATTGTATTTATTTCATCTGCTCCTTTTGTCCTTTGGTTATTTCCTAATTTTAGAATGCTATTACTTTGAAGACAAATGTGAAGTACTAGTTCAACTCCTCTGGATCCCCACTATTTCCCAGCATGATTTCCTTCGGAGCATGTGTTCACTTTGGCTTCACTCTGCTTTTTTATATATTTACAGTGCATGCATTTACATTGCAGTCCAGAACATTTCCTAATATGGACTTGCCTTCTTTGAACTGAATTATAGAAAAGGTGACAAAGTTGGTGCTGTAAAAGGTTTGGGAGGTAATTTCCAACCTGTGCTGGTGAAAACAAAAATGATTTTGAAGGTCGGTGCATGTTACAGATGTAATTCTATTTCCTCTTAATGAAAATGGAAACAGTTAAATTTTCTAAATATCCACCTAATCCAGAGTGACTGTTTTATCCTCCCAGTAATAAGTTTAAACATTACTTCTTTTATATAGATTTGCAAGGGTTAATATGAAGAGTACCAAAAGTACTATGACAATGTCATATGGACTTCTGGGCTAAACAACTGACACACTTCAAGGAGTGAGTCCTGACATCTTGTCTCTGCCACACTGTCTACCATATGGATATAACTCATTGCTGACATGCAAAAAGCTATTTCTACTTTATGACAATAGACTCTTCTAATTACATCTGGAGAACCACGACTGAAAAGTGTCAACAGATGTCCAATCTTTCAACATATCAGAGAAAAGAATTTGCCTGTTTCAACAGGAAAGATATCCTCGGCAAAGGAAATCCAAGAGATTAAAGGCTCTTCAGTTTAAAGGGATTTATATACCTTAGGCTACCAGGAATGGAATCAAAGGCAATGGTCTTCCATCCAGCAATTTATTCGACTTCCAAGTTGAAGTGAATACTTTCCCAGAGAATAGCGAAACCTCCAGATCACCTGAATCTGTTAAGGCAGAGGCTTGGGTCAGAGAGAATAAAAATGTGGCAAATGTAATGATATATGCAATTACATGATATTAATAGTGAAAACATGGTTGGAGATAGGTGTTGTATGTAAGTTATATGTAGGTCTAAAGGATTAATACTGAGCAGCGCCAAAAACACTGTCCACTATGATGGTGTCATGTGGGCTTGTAGGTAGAACAGCTCAGAATCCCAAAGGAGTAAGATCTAACATCTGGTCCTCCTCAATATCTTCATAACAATACCTATGACATTAATCTGTGAAAGTTGTGAAGACACAATTAACTATTTATTGTTAAGTATAAGAATCTTCCAGATACGTGTGGAAGTGGTTTTCCTCTAAAACACAAGACCAAGTTGGCCCTATAACTTCCTACACTTAAGGCAGATGGTGGCTGTGACCTTCTTCATGAGAAGCAGCTCACACAACATAATGAGCTGATTTACAGACAACATTGTGGACAGCAGTGTGGATTTGACTTGCCAGCTCATAGAGCATTTCTCAATGTGGACCTTTGAAATTGAGCCTTTTAAAGAAGTAGCACGGCTTTGGTATGGTGTAGAGTATCCTCTGCAGTTCCACTTTTTGAAAGGACAAAAAAAAGTTGCTTATTTTTTTAAAAATCTGCACATTGCAACTATCCTTTGCTGCATAATTTTAAGGAATTTTTACTTCAAATATTTCAGTATCCACCTGAAATTTGAAGTTATTTTCAGTTTTGTTTGAACTCTGACAAAACTAACTACTTGGGGATAGTTATCTACACAAATAGGTAGTGACTGATAGATTGCAACTTAACATGAATAAAAGTCCTGCGTAAAGGAATGAAAATGTACAAGATCCTATTATGGGCAAATCTTGAGAATTACTCTCTCAATTCAAGAGGTGCTCAGAAGTGAGGATTCCAAATGAATGAATTAATGCTGATCAGATGGTTAATCACCAAAGAGTGAGCCTTTTAACTTTGTTCAGGTTTTTAAAAATGGTATACTGGCATTTTATTTTCTACAGACATGCAATGATGTGATGTGTTGCATTAATTTTAATATTTATTTTGCATTAACTGCTACCAGCTCTATGTAGGAACTTGATGTCCCTCAATGCCTGATAGAATATGTTTATGGATTACTACCTGATAAATCTGTTTAAATTAAATCTCTGTGACATACCCTTAACTGGACTGACAAATTCTAGTGCATGCTTTGATTCCAAAACATTAAAATGCTTACAGTGCATAACCACAGTCTACTCTGTTCTGTTTCTACTCTAATACCATAATTGTAAATTTTAATTTCCACTTTTAGGAAGTGCTTTGGAGAAGAAGGGTGGCAAAGAGTTTACAGAGGCTGTAAATGAGCTGCGTAAGAAGAATGGTCCCTTGGATACAGCGGGAGGTATAATCAATTGATACTCTTTACAGAGCAAGTACACTTCTGTATAATTTAAAAGAGTGCATAGAATCAAGTTTCATTATGTATAAGAAATGCACCACTATGGGTGTAGTTTGTTTGCTTTGCTCAAATGCAGGTCCTTGGCTCATTATCTACTGATTGGCTCAAGCTGACCACTTGGCACTTTCTGGGAGTTGTGGTTTGCTATTGTCTTGCACTCTCAGGGACAGGGCAAAGGGCAGGTCCTTAGCTGAAGCAGGAATCAAACCCATACTTTTGGTGTTATTCTGAATTACACACGAGCTGTTGAGACCACTGAGATTGTCAAGGCAAAGTATAACCTTGATTGATCTATGACTGATGGCGATTTTTTTTTTGAGGGCAATGAAAGCCGAATAGGATTTTACAGTGTCAAAAAACAAAGCTGCATGTTTCTGGGCTTGTATGGGGCCATGCATGTCTGAGCTAACTGCTGAGAATGTGCAAGAGCAGCCCGTGATAGCATCTCCAATTCTCTGTTCTTCCTAGGCATTGATACTGCAAGGAGATGTTGGGATTGTGTTCTCAGCATTGTGGGGATCACAGTGATGCATACATAGTCAACTTTCCTAGGATATCACACATTGATTTTTACTCTGTTGTTCCAAAAACAATAATTTTTTTTCAATCATTCAGAGTTTACGATGATTTAATGGATTGGCGATAAATAATTCACATCATTTTGCACTTTTTCTCCTTTAGTATAAAAGTTCAATATTCACATACATTATTTTGATTTAGTTTGCATTTATGTACTTTGGCTTGGTGGGAGGGGTCCCTCATTTCAACTTCCTTCATGTTACTAATTCAGGCAGGAGTACACCAATGCCACTTTGTAAAGAGAAACCGTCTAAGTGACTTTTTGTCATGTGCAAGTCAAGATGGTGAAGTTGGCAAATATTTTGACTACTGGCTGAACCAAGTCCTACCCTTACTCATCCTCATCTTGTTTTCTGACATGGATGTATGATAGTAGTAAGGGATTTCAAGCTTCTCCAAATTGTTATGCTTCCTTTGAAGGCACTGAAGCTATTTGGTATGTCCTCACTGCTGCCTGACAGAAATCAGTTAACTCCATGCATGTAGGGATAGTATCAGAGATCTTCTGGTACTTGAAGATCACCAATCTGCTTCTATACACTTGGGTTGGTCCCGACAACTTTTCTTTCCTTGATCTTATGCTCTTCTACCAGGGCAGTCAGACTGAGAAAGAGGATATGCTGATTTGATTCAAAGTATGATACCTCTGATTAAATACATTCCATTGTCTTGTTTGCTAGCTGTGCTAAGCTCAGGTCATGGACTGCCAGCCAAGTTTGTTATCCATTGCAACAGCCCTGGTTGGGGATCAGACAAGTGTGAGGAGCTTCTGGAGAAAACAGTGAAGAACTGTCTGGCATTGGCAGATGAGAAGAAGCTGAAATCCATTGCCTTCCCTTCAATTGGTAGTGGCAGGTATGAAATATTGCTTCATCCTGCAAAGGGGAACTGTTTAAAAAGAGGCATTACTTCAAGTTGCTGAAATGCTATTGATTTACTGTACAAAATTGCTTTGTTAATGTTGGTATTTATCATGAGAATTCAAATACTGCTGAGATGCATATTTATTTGTTATTAATATAATAGGAAATGCAAATCTGCATGTGTCTAGTCATTTCTGACGCAACAATAGACTCATTTATTTGAGTCAAATATCTCTTGACTGAATGGTTAATGCAAATTTCTTGGACTGAGTAAACACTCTCAAAGGAATAAGCCATTAAAATATGATATTAATCAATATTGTATCCCAGGTAAACATTTTATACAGTCTTTTTTTTCTATTGATTGGGTGGGTATGCAAGGTGGGCAGCTGATTCACTACTGTCCATATTCACCACCACCACATGAGACTCTGTATCAGAACACCGCTCTTGATAAAATAATTCTTCTGGCTGTCCGTTTGTTCTTTAACGATTAGTAGAAACGTGGATGAGTTCCGTCATTACACCTCTTTCACAAAGATATTTTTCATGACACTTTAATAGTTTTCAGACCATCACATCTCCCTTACCTATTTCTACTCTAATAAATCGGGCCCAATTTTTCAAACATTTACATCTCCTTGTTCCTAATACCTTGGTGTTGTGGTTTGGTCAGAAGTCTACACAATACTTTGAAACTACTCAGACAAATGTACTGTCCAAATTAAACATCACTTCCTTATTTTCTATTTGGCAGCACTACGTATAAAACCTAGAGTTCCACTTGCAGATTTTTTATGGCTTTCTCTGCTTCTTGTCTCCACCTTTTTGAAATATTTACATCTCTGTACCTTTAAATCTCTCATTTTCTGCACTCAACTCCATGCCTTGAAGGTGAAATACAACCCATGCCAGCAGCATAAAAGGGTGTGTAACGATTCAGCGGTCTATTGTTTATTGCTACAGTTTTTATTTTCCATTTGAAATCTTGTAAAAGGAGATGGTGAAAAATTGGCTGCCATTTCATTACTTTTATGACCAAGTTTGGAGATGCAAACAAATTCCTGTTTTTCTCTCCCTGTGCTGAGCAATACTTCCTCAAAACTACTTGACCACATAGCTCTGGGAAGTTCTGCACACACTGATTGGCATACCAATTACATTGGTTTCTGCTCACAGAAGCTGCTGGCCTGTTAGGTCCATGGAGTGGAAAAGAAGTTACAGGCAACATTGCTGTTGAATTCATAGCAACGTAGTTTGAATTTAAAAGAGAAGTGATATTGACAATCCAGTATATAAATATTTCTGGGTGTGTACTACTTGATGTAAGAAATAAGCCAGCCAGGTTCATTAAGCTAACAAGTAAAGTGTCAGTTTTATTGCAAAAAGCCACTGAGGCAATGATGCAGAAAATAATAACAGAAGTTTCAATATGTGCAAAAATGTCCAACTGTCCACTCATACAAAACAACATGCATGCAAACCCCACCCCATCTCCCCCACAACCGTACAAACTGCAGAGTATCAGATCTCACAACTTGACCAAACATCAAGTCAAGTCAGAAAGAAATTTATTTGCAGATATTCCGGAGGCTCGTTTACAGCTGGGAGCCTCCTTTCCACAGTAGCTGCTTGGACTGGAGTTTCTTAAGGGAGTAGCCATTTTGAAGTAGTTATTCTCTTGGAGATGATGGTATTCTTTCAAGATTGTCCTTCGTAAACTCTCAATTTGTGTTAATGATGGATGGATTTCAAAGCACAAAGCAGCTCAGTTTTAATGTCACCCCACTGTCCTGTGGTAGTCTCTCTGGCTTAATTAAAAATCTAGCATTTTTTTAATACCCAAGAACTGAGTCATGTGACCTCTTTCTCGTACTACCTGCTCTCTGTACCTGTTCAATGGTTTATGTCCTTCACAAATGCAACATTTTAACTGCTCTAGGGTAGTGTCCTTTGCTTTGAAAATTGTCCTTTCAAAAAGTGCAGGTATATCTTCAGCCGATGACATGATAAATCAATATTTTGAATAATACATCTTTATAATACTACATAGTCAATTTGTACTCTTGGTGTAGATCAGTTTCATGTCCCCAGCTCGCTCCTTCACTTTTTTAGAGTGCTTCCATATTTGTCTTTTCCCCAAAGATCACTGTCTCTCTGTTGAATCATGCCACATCTGCTGTTTACTGTCCACTCCACTAAACTGTCTATGACCTCCTCTGTACTCAGCCTTGCTGTAAACTTCACTTCAAATTTTATATCATCAGAAAACTTTGGTGTAATTGTTCGTCTGACTTTATGCCCATATTTGTATCAAGTAATTTTCATCTCATAATGATTTACATACATCTGCATGTGCCAATTGTGAGATGACTAGTATGGACTGTGATGTTGAATTAAGACCTTTGAAATTTGCCTAATTACTCAGAAAAATGTCGAGAGTTTTAAAATAGAGCTTTATCACAGTTGATTCATTCCTGTGGGTTTTGTGAATGAGGCAAATTGTGTCTTGTGCAAGGAAGGGGCTCAGTGTGTCGAATGCCCAAAGACATTCCATGTACACATATTTATACAAATAGTATAGTGCTAACCAGTTTTTCATTTCTTTACAGAAATGGGTTTCCCAAGCAGAGTGCAGCACAGCTGATCCTGAAAGCCATTTCCAGCTACTTTGTTTCTACAATGTCATCCTCAATCAAAACTGTCTACTTTGTTCTTTTTGATAGTGAAAGTATAGGGATTTATGTCCAGGAGATGGCAAAGCTGGAGGCTAACTAAAGATGTCAACTCCACATGAAGAATTCCTTGACATTGTGATGCACCCCACTTTTTTTAGTAAAGTTATTAAAATGGCAAAGGGCGAGCAATTCAAAGGAATCTTTTACTTAGCATTTGTTTCTTAATTTTACAATGGCACTGACATTTGGCTTGAAAACGGATTATGCACTGTTATCAGAAAGTGACTAGAATTCATTGTAATTTAGTATATATTTTGTAGGTTTTAATTTGCATCAGAAAAAGTATTGCTCAGAGTCCAACGTTGCCAGTTTGGACATTTTTAAATCTCAACTGAGAGAGATGGGAGGTACATTTTGTAACTCTGTTGTGGTACATTGATGTGCACCGAGTAACTCAATGAAAACACATGGTGCTACAAAACTGTATTTTGTTTACATTACAGCTAATCACCACAAAATGGTTGTCAAAAGTTATGATAAAATGGAGTATGTCACTTGTTTATTAAATTGTTGGACTGTGGTGGCACATCTGTCTTTTACCTATTTGTTGTGGTGTTTTGTTTTCAATGAGTTATATTTAAAATAGACAGTAAAAGAACTGTGTGGATTGTCACAGGAGTACCTATCATGCAACATATTGGAAGTTCATATCTCTCTTTTTGCAAACTTGAAAAAATAATTTTGCCACTTGGCATGTGATGGACTGAAGTTATGCTGTAATGATGTGAAGGTCCTTTTTTCCCAACGTAAGTTTCCTGGGACAAAATAATTTAATCCTTTTTGAATAATTTAAGTGCAGAATTATGCAGTACTAACAAGTACTCCTCACCACCATGTCTAAAAGACGAAGTAAGTAATTTGTATAAAATTATTTAGCCACGTCTCTTGCCTGCAGCAACAGATTGGTACCATCTGTTGTGCCCAGAGGACCTGCTGGAGCTCCTTGGTGCCAGCAGGTCCTCTGGGCACAATGCTAGGGGCAGCAAGTGGAAGAAATGCAACCAGCTTTTTCAGAACATATCCATGGGCTATCATAAAATCCTTCTCAGAGCTGGACAGTGTTGTTAGTAACATTGCCTGCAGAGAGCAGGCACTGATACCCTCCATTCCTGATGAAGGGCTTTTGCCTGAAATGTCAATTTTCCTGCTCCTCGGATGCTGCCTGATCTGCTGTGCTTTTCCAGCACCACTCTAATCTAGACACTGATACCCTCACATCTGGGATTAATTTAAGACAGAAAGATGTGAAAATTCATTGAAGGCAGGCAGGAGTAGTACATCACTCTCTCATACTTTCTGGATTTTCCCTTTAAGCAACATTTTCACCAATAAATCTCCACAGTATTTTGTGCGTCAGCGCATTGACTATATTACAAATGCACACTGACTCAATCCGTGCCTTCATATCTTCCCTCCGCTTTACCTCTCAATTCACATCTTCTCTTGCAATTACACCCACTCCTTAACTGACAAAGTTTCGCTGTAGGACTTGTTGGCCAAGAATGTAGCCAAACAGGTTAAGTATCAATCTGCAAAACTTTCCAGCATAAACCAGTGGCGGATGATCGTAATTCTAAGTCAGCCATGTGATGGAATGAATATTAGAGCTTCAGCCATCATCATTCATAGGTCCAGATTGCAATGTGCATGTTGCCATAGCAACTCAGACTGTGAATTAACTGTAACTCATCACTTTGACATACATTCTGAAGGGAGTAGAGTGTGCTGGAAAAGCACAGCAGTTCAAGTAGCATCCGAGGAGCAGGAACGTCGATGTTTCGGGCAAAAGCCCTTAATCAGGAATACAGACAGAGTGCCTGCAGAGTGGAGAGATAAATGAGAGGAGGGTGTGGGTGGGGAGAAAGTAGCATAGAGTACAATAGATGAGTGGGGGTGGGGATGAAGGTGATAGGTCAGGGAGGAGGGTGGGGGAAGGTA
>NC_057723.1:31213237-31368375 GCF_004010195.1 Chiloscyllium plagiosum | reverse complement strand
GGTGTCCTCGAGTTGGCGTCTGGCTTCAGTGGTGTATAGGTCAGTGCGCCAGATTACCACTGCACCCCCTTTATCTGCTGGCTGGTTGGTGAGGTCGGGATTGGAGCAGAGGGAGTGGAGGGCTGCGCGTTGTGAGGGTGAGAGATTGGAGTGGGGGAGGGGTAGACAGGTTGAGGTGGTTAATGTCTCGGCGGCAGTTGGAAATGAATAGGCCAGCACGGGGTGTCCAGGTGGATGGAGTGTGTTGGAGGTGAGTGAAGGGGTTCTTGGAAGGTGGGCGGGACTGTAGAGAGGTTAGGTGCTGGCACATTGCTGTGAGTGTGGAGCAGAGGATCTTGAAGGAGAACCGTTGCTGGTGTTTTTGAATCTGTAGTCTGTACATTCTGATGGACCACCTTTCTGAAAAATCTTCAACCCCATTATCATGCACTTAAACAAACGTTTGTTTTGATGTATGTAGATCAGGACTCCCGTCCACCTTCCAAGGACCCCTTCACTCGCCTCCAACATACTCCATCCACCTGGACACCCTGTGCTGGCCTATTACCCGCCCTCGACCTCTTCATTTCCAACTGCCGCCGAGACATTAACCACCTCAACCTGTCTACCCCTCCCCCACTCCAATCTCTCACCCTCACAACGCGCAGCCCTCCACTCCCTCTGCTCCAATCCCGACCTCACCAACCAGCCAGCAGATAAAGGGGGTGCAGTGGTAATCTGGCGCACTGACCTATACACCACTGAAGCCAGACGCCAACTCGAGGACACCTCCTCCTACCGCCCCCTCGACCATGACCCCACCTCCGATTACCAAACCATCAACTCCCAGACCATACAAATCACATCATGATTTTTATTTTGAAATCCCAAACTTAATCAGAAAAGATGAATCAGTGGGTTTGGACTTCTTTTCTGACAAGGTGCTCTTGGGATAAAGGGAAGTGTTTTCGTGTTATCCAGAAGATAAGACAGGCATTTTCGCCGTAGTTGGTCAGTCAATGAAGGATGAGTGCAGAATCTGTTCTCCCATGTTCCTTGCATTAGAGACAAGTTCTAGAATCGGGGGATGGAGGGTCGTGACTGTGAGCAACATTCTCCCTCATCTGCGCGGCCACCAATTGGTTTGCCAGTCCCGAGCTTTCACTTCCAGAAGCCGCTGCCATGCACAGTCCACACAGTACAGGAAAATATACCGGCAGAGCTTCAGCCTTTGCAAATGTCTGTCAGGTTCATTATTCTCGCAGCCTGTCTGGACAAAAGCAAGGCTGCAATTATTTAAAAAAAGCAAACTGAACATGCCACTGTGGCATAGGGTTGATTGCTGTTTAATGGGAGGAGGAAATTAATAAAAATGTAATGGCAATAGTGACCGGAGGCTCCTTTCCTTCTCCAATGCCAGGATTGAGGACATCTGCTCAGAGCCAGAAAGGAACTTGCAACACAACGGGGAGGATTCAATTGTTGTGGTTCATTCAGGAACCAGCGATTATAGGTAGGGCAAAGAAAGAAATTCAGCTCATGGCTTATGAGCAAGTGGGAGCTTAATTGACAAGCAGAGCCTGTGATCCCTGAGCAAATTGGGATAAGGTAAGATTGAGAGAGTGAAAATTGTTTTTGTTGTGGGAGGAGTGAGATTTGATACATGCAACACTGGCACCAGTACTGGAAAACAGAGAAGCTGGATCGTTGGAGGATCTTCACCAGAATCGTGCTGAGACCAGTGGTCTGTCAAGTCACATAGTGAATACATTATGCCACAGGGACACTGGCCGACATGAATCCCTGCCTACAGTCACACACCAGCTGCATGTTGAATGTGTGGAATCCCTTTAAGTTCTGACAAATATCCAATTTGACAGACAGCATTTGCAAAGAAATGTAAATGCAGATAATGGTATGTTGCACCATGGGAAAGCCTACAGTTAAAGTAGACCATCATGTTCACTCTGCCCACTTCTCTCTAGCAAGAGAAAATTGTCAATCTGGTTCACTAATGTCCTTTAGAGGATGAAATCCATGGCTCTTACCTAGTCTGACCCACAGGTAACTCCAGAACTACCGTAAAGTAGTTGACTCTTAAGCAGCTTCTCGAGTGATCGAGCAAGCAACCAAGTTGTTTCAACCTGCTGGAAAGTCTACACAGATGTTTGAAATCTGACTAGCTACCTGAAATCAACAAGGTGGAATGCAGTGAAAAGACACTGATGTTACAGGCAGCATCGCCCTGCATCCACAACATGTGGATGTAGGAGAGGTTCCCATAAGGCTAGGCCCAGAAAATTTGGTCCTGGTTCAGGCAGTGATTAACTACATGATGGAGCACCAACTGACAGAGTCTAACAGCAGTAACTGGAGCTAGTGAAAAGTTAATGCAGTGACCAGAACCAATTCCTGCCTGAAGATTGCTTAGATAAGGTCACCCTCCTCAGGTTTACTTAAAAGCACTGGCAGGTTGCGTTGACTATCAGCATGAGGAAGACTCTGAAACCAAAAGAGAAAATGCTGGAACATCTCAGCAGGTCTGGCAGCATCTGTAAGGAGGGAAAAGAGCTGATGTTTCGAGTCTAACTGACCCTTTGTCAATTAGACTCGAAACGTCAACTCTTTTCTCTCCTTACAGATGCTGCCAGACCTGCTGAGATTTTCCAGCATTTTCTCTTTGGTTTCAGACTCCAGCATCCGTAGTAATTTACTTTTATGAGGAAGACTTACCTTCATGACTCCAGACATGTTAAACCAGTGTCATTTGGACTCCAAAAGGCTTGGCAACTTTCAAAGCCTGATCAACCAGATAGTGGCAGGCTTAAATAATTGCCGAGTGTACTTAAATTACATCTAATGTGTGCTCATATCTGGAAAATTGATTTAGTTCATTTTGGGCCTCATTGAACTCAAGACTGATCACTAAGCTCATTGGAATGTACAATTGCTCTATCCAGGGTGCATTGTGGGTGTGCACTGCCCAGGATAGCAAGTATAGAAGCAGTCTCAGCCGCCCACTCCCACAATGTGAGAAATCAGGAGATGCTTCAGAAAAAATCTCACAAAGCCACATTCCCAAATGTCCATATAGTGATCATACCACTGACAGACCTGGAGAAGAAAGCAAAGGTAGATGAATGAGAAATACCAAACTTCTTTTGGAAAGCTGAAGGCTATTTTAACAAGCAAGCCTGTGCTTCAACTCAAAACCTGAAACAAGCACTTAAAGTAGCCATTGATGCCAGTAACATTGGTTATGGGGCTGTTCTCTTATCAGAGAGACAAATGCATATCGATCAATCAGGTAATTCTTCAAAAATTTCAAAACAAACATCAGATTCTGTATTCCAGGGTACAGAATGAAACTTCAGTTATCACTAGCTCTCAAACACTTTAAAATATATGTTCAACACAGGTACACAGATTTCATTCTATGCTGACCGCAACAGTAAGACATAGGAGCAGAGTTATACCAATTGGCCCATCAAATGTGCTCCACCATCTGATCATGGCTGACATGTTTTTCTATCAGATTCCCCTGCCTTCTCCACGTATTCCTTAATCTCCTTACTAATTAAGCACTTATCTAAGTATTTCTTAAATACACTCAATGACCTGGCTTCAACAATCATTTGCAGCAAAGAGTTCCACAGATTGACCAGCCTTTCACTGAAGAAATCCCTCCCCTCAGTTCAAAAGGATCATTGCTTCACTCTGAAGCTGTGTGCTCAGGTCCTAGTCTCTCCTATTAGTGGAGGCATCTTCTCCATGTCCATGCAGGCCTCTCAGTATTCTGCAGGTTTCAATGAAATCTCCCTCATCCTTCTAAACTCTGTTGAATATCAACCCAGAGTCCTCAAACGCTGAGGGATTATGTCATGTCTTGATTTCATATATGTTGCAAACATCCTTAGTGGCTGAAACCGATTAGAAACCCCATGTTTCTGAAAGACACAATTGCAAAGTCATCAAAACTAATTGTAGTGGCTACACCAGTGTAAAATAAAGCAAGAAAGAAACAAAAGGCAGCAAAATAAAAGGGCAGCACTGAAAAATAAGGATAGGAGCAAATGAACCCAGGTACTCTACTTAAAAAGACTTTCAAGAATAAACAATTAATTATGGATTGGGCAGCAAATGATGTCTTCACTGAATTACAGCTATTTGAGCAACACATGCAGCTTTTATCGACTTAATGGGTGAAGCAATGCATGATCCTGAGTGGAGATCTTCCTTGCTATTGGCATGGAGGGGATTTGCAGAATTAACACATCTGGTCTTTCTGAGGGCAATAAACAAACCCAAAGATGATCGGCAAAGCCCTTGGAAACCAGCTCAAATGTGTTAGTTCAGGATTAAAGGACTCCAATTCATGTCTTCAAAACAAAAAGCCTGAGTCTATTGGTCAGTTTGTTACAAGATCTTGAAACAAAGGGAATGATGTGATTTCTGTCAAGGAGAACTGACAGACAGGCTAATCACTGCATCATTAATGTCTTTCTTGAAGATGTATGTTAATATATATTTTAAGGTGCAAACAACACCAATGCAATGATCAGAAAGGTGCAAGATCTGTCAAAGATGTGAGGGTTTGTCACACCAATCCAAAATAGTCCACTCTTTCTTCATATCTGCAAAGCGTTTGGCACCAATGAACATTGGGCCTACATATACGAAAATCTCATTTCAAAAGCTAAGCCCTATCCTCCAACAAGACACAGGAGACCATTAAGATGTAAGATACCACTAGTAGCAAGGTCAGTCTTAACATGCACATAGACAAACATGAGCACAGTCAACAAAGTAAAAGCATCATTCTGAAAGATGACCAAGATTTTCATATTGACAACTTCACACCCAATGTCAATGGTATGACCATTAGTGTCATTGCCCTCTAAAAGGCAAACCTTAAAAGTCAACACAGGAGCTAGTGCCAACTTACTACAACAAGTGGCATTTCATGGTACAGCTCACAGGAAATGATTTTAAAATATATAATCACCACAGTTCCGTGCAGTTGCAATACCAGCCAAAACTCAGCTTGGCTTCATGGAAGCTTCTACCTGGTAGATACCAACAATTGAACAGTGGTAGGATTACCAATATGCACAGATTTCAAAGCAATCACAATTCTTAAGATCCAGCCAGTGCCTACTATTTTGGAACAGATCAGATATAGCACAATCAAGTCATTCAATGATTTCAAGCACATTTATCTGATTTAACATGATCAGCAATACTATGTATCATGCAGCAGCACATCTCAAAGATAATGCTCTTTCTTTTATTGATCTCTTAACAAAGTGCAGTTTGGGCATTCAGGAGAAGTTTTGAGTGGAGATGAACAAAATTAAGGGACTATCTTACGCAACACAATTTATACCTGGAAGACAATGCAAATTATCTTGCCTAGCAACCAATTGTTTATACATTCTGATTCTCCACATGATACTTCAATTTAGAGGAAACTGAAAGGAGCACAATCAGCAAGTGAGTTGAGCGATATGTACTCCATACAACTACATATTGGGCATAGAGTCAAAAATCCAATTATAGATCCCTGGATACAAATAAAGATTTCTAAAATATGCAACCAGGCCAGTTTGTACAAAGTAATTACTGATCATGGTGCTACATTGCAAAGGAACAGAAGTCACCCCAGACAAATACATGACATAATACGTGCAATAAGTGAGGAAGAAAGCCCATAACAATGATTATCAGATAATGCTGACTGATAGCAATGAGCTCGTCAACTAACAATAACTGATACTAGAGCACAAAACTCTCTAGATCAGGTCAAGTTGTCAATTCTCTGAACATTTTTATTAAAATTTAAAATGCTAATCTTGTCAACTTTGTACTACTTGTTTGCATAATTATTGAATTGAGAAAAAGTGCTTATATGCAATTATGTAACTGTGGGTCTTTTTTTGTAAAAAGAGTGATGTTGGAAAGAGGCCTTTCAGTCCATAGTGTTACAATATGGCAGTGAACTCCTCTGTTAATTAAAACCAAACACCCAGAAGAGCTCACCTTGCCTCAATCTGTTAAAATATGAGTGACAGTGAATTCACAAATTATACTATTTAAAGAAAATAACATCAATTTCTTTTTAACTCTAAAAGTGAATATTAAACAACTACTATTCTCATCCCTAAGCCCCCCCCCCCCTTTCTCTTAACTGCTTAACTCCAATCAATGACAATGTGGTGTTCCATTAAGACACATTAAAATTATATCAACTCAATTTCAAAACCACACAGCCGCTGTGATCTTCTGTGACTTCACTCTTCAAGCTGCTGAATTCGCTGGGCCATCTTTCCTTTTACTGCAAGTATGTTTCATATGAAAAAGGTACCTTTGATAGAAAGTGTTTCCAAATTCCTTGGATCTATCTCAGTGGCAGTTGTTCTCTCTCTCTAGTTTTCAAAATAGCCACATTTTTATATCCCCAAAATTGGATCATCTCATTGGTTCAATGTTGGCAAAATAATAAATTCAAGCTTGATTGGGTTTTAGTATCCTGGGCAATAATTTAAACTGATTGGTTAAATTCAAATTGTTGTCAAAACAGCAACCAAAACTCAGGTATCCATTTCACAGCCAAATGTTATATATTTTCAATTTTCCAGTACACTTTGAGACTGCCAACTAGTCGTATACACAGGTGCTTGTAATCTCTCAGTTAAGAACAGCATTCACTCTGAGCAAGTTTTGAGATGATTTTTAGCTGAGGTTGAAGTTCTGGATGTAAATTTGCTCACTGAGCTGGAAGGTTTGTTTCCAGACATTTTGACTCCATACGAGGTAACATCATCAGAGAGTGTGTTGCTGGAAAAGCACAGCAGGTCAAGCAGCATCTGAGAAGTGGGAGAATCGATGTTTTGGGCAAGAGCCCTTCATCAGGAATGAGGCTTGTGAGCCGAGGGGTTAGAGAGATAAATGGGAGCACAGTGGGGCTGGGGAGAAGGTAGCTGAGAGTGCAATAGGTGGATGGAGGTGAGGGTAATGGTGATAGGTCACAGGAAAGGGTGGAGCGGATAGGTGGGAAGGATGATGGACAGGTAGGACAGGTCATGAAGGCAGTGCTGAGTTGGAAGGATGGAACTGGGATAAGGTGGGGAAAGGGGAAGTGAGGAAACCAGTGAAGTCCACATTGATGCCATGTGATTGGAAGGTCTCGAGGTGGAAGATGAGGCGTTCTTCCTTCTGGCGTTGGGTGGTTAGGGTGTGGTGATGGAGGGGGCCCAGGACCTGCATGTCCTTGATGGAGTGGGAGGGGGCGTTGAAGTGTTCGGCCATGGGGCGGTGGGGTTGGTTGTTGCAGGTGTCCTGGAGATGTTCTCTGAAGCCCTCTACAAATAGGCATCCTGTCTCTCTAATGTAGAAGAGACCGCATCGGGAGCAATGGATACACTAGATGATGTGTGCTGAAGTGCAGGTAAAACTCTGATGGATATGGAGGGCTCCTTTGGGGCTTTGAACGGAGGTGTGGGCACAGGTTTTGCAATTCCTGCGGCAGCAGGGGAAGGTTCCGGGAGGGCTTGGTGGGGGCGTGGACCTGATGAGGGATTCACAGAGGGGATGGTCTTTACAGAAACCGTTTAGGGGTGGGGAGGGAAATATATCTCTGATGGTGGTGTCCATTTGTAGGTGGCAGAAATGACAGAGGATGATGCGATGTATACAGAGATTGGTGGGGTGGAAGGTGAAGACCGGGGGTTCTGTCCTTTTTGTGGTTCGAGGGATGGGGTTCGAAGGCGGAGGTGCGGAAAGTGGATGAGATGCATTGGAGGGGCATCATCAACCACCTGAGAGGGGAAATTGCAGTCTTTGAAGAAGGAGGCCATCTTGTGTGTTCTGTGGTGGAAATGGCCCTCATGGGAGCAGATGTGACAGAGGCAGAGGAATTGGGAATAAGGGATAGCGTTTTTACAGAAGGCAGGGTGGCAGGAGGTGTAATCCAGGTATTTGTGGGAGTCAGTGGGTTTGTAGAAGATGTCAGTGTTGAGTCGGTCACCATTGATGGAGATCAAGGGGTCCAGGAAGGGGAGGGAGGTGTCAGAAGTAGTCCAGGTGAACTAGGTACTTTCATGTACCTACCTCAATAGTCCGGATTCCTCAACCATTCCAATAGCTTCTCCCGGTTTCCAGAACTACTTGACTGCCATCAGCCATGCGGCCGGTCCAGCCACCATCACTAGTTTCCTCATTTCCCCTCCTCCCACCTTATCCAGTTTCAACCTTCCAACTCAGCACCACCCTCATGACCTGTCCTATCTGTCCATCTTCCTTCCCACCTATCCACTCCACCCTCCTCTCCATTACTCCCACCTCCGTCTCCCTAACGCACTTTCAGCTATCTTCCCCCCAAGCCCCCCCTCCTATTTATCTCTCTAACCTCTCAGCTCACAAGCCTCATTCCCGATGAAGGGCTCTTAACTGAAACATCAATTCTCCTGTTCCTCGGATGCTGCCTGACCTGCTATGCTTTTCCAGCAACACACTCTTTACTCCAATCTCTAGCACCTGCAGTCCTCACTTTCTCATAACATCATCATTGAACCTCTGGTGAAGCACTGGTGTTGTGACCCGCTTTCTATTTATGTGTTTAGGTTTCCTTGGGTTGGTGATGTCATTGCCCGTGGTAATGTCATTTCCTGTTCTTTTTCTCAGAGGGTTATTTAGTGTGAGTTTGTCTAGTTTTTCTGTAGGTCTAGTTTATTTTTTCATTTGCTGTGTTTTTTTTGCTGTCTAATGTTTATGGCTTGTTGTACTGTGTCTGTCCATTTATGGATTAGTGGTGCTGGAAGAGCACAGCAATTCAGGCAGCATCCTGTCCTCGGATGCTGCCTGAATTGCTGTGCTCTTCCAGCACCACTAATCCAGAATCTGGTTTCCAGCATCTGTAGTCATTGTTTTTACCTCTGTCCATTTATGGTCTGTTGCATTAGTGAATAAAATTTTTGGTGCAAACTTTCCCAGTTGTATTTACAGAGACTGTCATGGGTACCGTTACTCATTTCTCTAAGCTTTCTTCAGCTGTTTGCTCTTCTATTCTTTTCCCTAGTAGGGTGTTAAGGGGAGGTTTGTACTTAAGGCATTTAGGTAGTATCTGTTTCCTTAGGCATTCATGCAGGAGGTACAGCTGTTCATGGGTGGCGTTCTATAAGGTGTGAGAAAAAGAACAGGAAATGACATCATTAACCCAAAGAAACCTAAACACATAATTTGAAAGTGGGTTACAATACCAGTGCTTCACTAGAGGCTCACTGATGATGCTACCTAGTATGGTGACAAAACATCTGAAAACGAACCTTCCAGTTCCGCAAGAAAGCTTACATTCAGAGCATTCACACTCTCTTAAAGGTACAGCACATGCCTTTAACTTCATAACAATAGTGTGTCTTTTTCAGTCATCAAGCACCTATCTACAATTTAGGCAAATATAGGATATTACAGCATTGACATCAGATGACTATCAGGAAATCTAATTAAGAAATGGAAATAGTCGTTGTCACAATCAATAACTCCAGGCAACGTCCATTCAGCCCTATCATAGAAGGAGTTAATTGATCTTTTCACATAAAAATCAATTTGTGGGTTAGGGATACCTCACCTTTATGAAATATGTTGTTTCTAGCCATGGAAATAATGTCATTACTGATTATTTGTCCAGAGCAGAACAGAATGATAGGATCAAAGCCGGTGATGACCCTTTAACAGGATGTCCTGAGGGGACATTTCTGTGATATTCTCATTGGAACCAATCACATGTCTGCAAATTGTTTTTTGTTGTTTTGCACTTTGTAAGCTTTGCACCTGAGAATGATTTCCCTCGCGCTCCTCCCTGTGATTGATATTTGGTTGAAAACTCACCTCTGAGTAAAGTTTTGAAAATTAACATCACAGCCCCTACAATTCCTTCCCTTGCCTTCCCCGCAGTAACCTCAGATACAATTTATTTGGGCATGTGATTTATCCACTTTTCAGCCAACTAGAACCATTACTGATTTGTTCATGGAAATCACAGTCCGTCTCCCTGATTTCTATTCCCATACCTACCTTCTCCATAATGAATACAGATGCAAAATATTCATTTAAACCCTCTCCTTCATCTTCCAGCTCCACGTAGATGTTGCTGCTTTGGACCCTAAGGGGCCCTACTGTTTCCCTAGTTATCCTCATGTCCCTAAACTTTTGTATTTATAAAATGAATTTGGTATTTTCTTTGTTTTACTCACCAATGTTTTATTATGCATCCTTTTCACTCTGCTAATTTGAAGTAGCGAACAGCACTTTAAAGCCTTCTGTTTTGCACCTTGATATCAGCCATAAACTTCCATTTTTCCCTTATTCAATCCTGCACGTTCCTTGCCATACAGTCCTCCCTAGACTTGTTGATTTCACCCTTCACTTTTACAGAAATGTGTTGGCTCTGCACTCTCACTATTTAATTTTTGGATGACTTCCGCTGCTCAATACTAGCCCAGACATGGAAGTACCTATGATTGTGGTACTGTATATGTAGTTTGTGAATAGCCATTACAGGACCTGTAATAAATACCTAATAAATCTTCCGGTATCACAATTCTCAGTTTTAGTTCTTATCTCCAGAAACTAACTGGAGTATCACCTTATCAAATATCTGCTGAAAGCAAAAGCACATCACTGCAATTCTAACATAATGTGGGACAGATCAGATCACAGTTCTTGCCCTGTTGTCTGACGTAATCAGATATCCTTAAGGCTTGAATCCGTCACTTTCTGATTGATGAATAAGAATGTCGACTTTTCATTGCGACATTTGCTGTGTGAAATCATTCTTATAAAAGGTCAGAAAGCCGCAATGTTACCTCTATTTCTCTCTTTACAGATACTGCCTGACTTGCCATGTATTTCCAATATTTTCTGTTTTTATTTCAGATTGTAAGTATTTGCAGAATTATGCCTATTCTCCTCATTTTGGTCTCCAAGGAAGCAAGGGAACATAACTTCCCTTCACTTGTGAAATTTTAACAATTTTCTGAAGAGCAACTCAAGAAAGCCTCACTTATCCTACAAAGAGAAAGACTAGGAGAAAGTGAGGACTGCAGATGCTGGAGATCAGAGTCGAAGAGTGTGATGTCGGAAAAGCACTGATGGTCAGGCAGCATTTGAGGAGCAGGAGAATCAACATTTCAGGCATAAGCCCTTCCTGATGAAGGACTAATGAACCGTCGACTCTCCTGCTGCTCGGATGCTGCCTGACCGGCTGTGCTTTTCCAGCACCACATTCTTCGACAAAGGAGAAAGACTGTACATTGTGCCTGCAGGAAAATCCAAACCACTAACATTGGATCATTGATCATTTCAGCTGTTATCCCCATTGACTTTATACCTCACTTTGAGGAAGGAAAGCGGATCTAGTATTCTGTAAAAGGAAAAGAAAACCTATGTTTTATTGCCCTTTGTTGCTGATAACACAGTAACTATGTTCATCTTACAATTTCATTTACAAACAGGTGGGTAAGTACTATCAATATTGGTGCTAATACAGTGCTGGTGAAACTAGTGTTTAATGGCTATTCATAAACTGCATTGATACTCTGTTTAAATTACTGTGCACACAGCACTGAAGTGATGTGAGTAACAGACCAGCTCACCAGTGAACCGATGAATGGACTGTAGGTAAATCTCAAAATTATGTGGGTTTTTTTCTAAAAATGTGCTTAAGGTTTATCTTAATTTCAAATTCGCTTTCTGTAAAAATTCCACCTCGCCAAAGATTAGTTGGCTCTCGCCAGTTCAGATTCTTCTTCGTTGCTGTGAACTTTCGCATGCAGAATCTTGTAGTATGTTACTCAGTCACCAGGTGGCACTAAAATTCCATCATTATCAAACAATAAAAGCAAAATACAACAGATGCTGGAAATCCAAAATAAGGAAAATGGAAACTGCTGGGAGTACTCAGTAGATTTAATAGCATCTGTGGACAAAGAAACAGAGTTAAGTATTCTGATGGCCAGATAGTCATTGGAACAGTGTAGACTAGAGATGTGCATCATAATCATATGGAATTCCTAATGCAGCTGATTTTCAGGAAATTGAAAACTCCAGTCAACACTTCCCCTGTGTCTGGAACCTTCATGAAAAGCCCTTAAGATCAGAGACTTCAAAATGTGCCATTGTACTTAAAATAATAGTTACTCAGGAAATGTTAGAGGTTTAAAAAGATTTCTATAATTCCGGGGCAAGTATTAAATTGAACCCTCAATTAAACGCTAAACCCCAGCCCTCAACTCCACCCCCCCAAGACTCCTGACATACCACCAACATGACATCAACCACATCCACCGAGGCCTGAAAATATTCCCACCACCAATGGGACTCCACCAGAACAGACAACCCCTCTCCAACCCAACCCAACAATTACCCCATCATGCACCACCCAACACCCAAATCTGCAATTTATCCTAAGCCTTCAGCCATTTATCTGGTCCCTTTTGTAACTGGCAGCCAACTTACCTCACCTGGCTGGCACCCTATCCTCTTGTCTACATGGCACCCTACCCACCTGTACTGTAACCTTCTTAACTATCTTCCCCCACCCCAGCCACTTTAAACCAACCCTTTCAATTGCCTTATTGATCCTGTCATTGTAGCTTTTAAAGGATCTGTTGGACATTTAAACTTTGCAATTGGTGCTGTTAAAGGGAGTGTGGCTTTGATAATCTTCTATGCTGTTGGATTTTTGGAAAGACTTGCAATGGAAGGCCCCTATCTAGGAATCTCTGGCACAGAATTCATCTGACGGTGAGTGGGTGTTGTTTAATCCATCCAGCATCGGAAATGGGTTCCTAGCCCTGATTGGGATATCTTGACCAAAGAAGAGTCATGTTTGACTCAAAATGTTAACTTTGTTTCTCTATCCATAGATATGGCCAGACTTGCTTGGTATTTTCAGCACTGCTTTTACTGACAAGGTAGCACTTGTTTGTGAACAAGCCACAGATATGTGTAAATGTAAACTGATGGAAGGGTTCATTGACATTGCTATCAAGCTGCACTTGCAAAGGAATGAACCGCTCGGTGAAGTGGGTTTGGTTTTGGTTTTTAGTTGGGAACCTTGGTTCCTGGCCTCATTATAATCTTGGTGCAAACATCAACAAAAGAGCTGAATTCCGGAAGTGAATGAGAGTGACTGCTGTTAACACCAAGAATGCATTTGACCAAGTGTGTCATCAGATATCCCTGACAAAACTGAAGTATGTGTGAGTTGAGGAAAAACCAGTTGGAAGCACACCTAGCGCAAAAGAATGTGATTGTGGTTATTGGACATCAATCATCTCATTCACAGATCTCACAGCAGAGTTTATTGGAGTAGTGTCCTAGGCCCAACCACCTTCAACGGCTTCATCAAGACCTTCACCATAAGATTAGAAGTGGGGATGTTGCTGATAACTGCACAATGTTCAGCACCATTTACAACTCCTCAGATACTGAAGTGGCCTGTGTTTATATACATCAAGACCTATTCAGGATTCAGGCTTGGGCTGATAACTAGTAAGTAATAGGAAAGGACCAGGCTATGACCTTCTCCAACAAGAGAGAATTTAGCCATCTCCCCTGACATTAAATGGCATATGGTCCCTGAATAATCCACTATCAGCATCCTGTTCGGAAACTCAACTGGACCGGCCAAAGAAATATGGCGGTTACAAAAGCATGTCAAAGGCTAGAAATTCTGGAGCAAGCATCTGAGATCCTATCCCACCAGAGTCTATCCATCAGCTACAAGACACAAGTCAGGAGTGCGCTTGGAAAATTTCCACTCACTTAGATGAATACAATTCCAATAGATCTCAAGAAGATTGATAAAATCCAGGACAAGTGTGCCAATTCGTTATTCACTTCCTTCACCACTGACACACAGCAGCAGCAGGATGTACCATCTCCAAGTTATACTACAATAACTCACCAAGGCTTCTCCAATAGCACCTTCCAAACCCACGACTTTTACCACAAGGGCAGCAAATACATGGGAACACCACCAACCTACAAATTCCACTGCAATCCACGTACTAGCCTGACTTGAAATTAACTGCTGCTTCTTTATTTTTGCTGGGTCAAAATCCTAGAACTTCTTTCTAAAAAACTATATGGTATCCCCAAAACCCCAGGGACTACAGCAGTTGAAGAAGGAAGCTTACCACCATCTTTTCCAGGGTTATTAAGAATGGGCATCAAAATCTGACTGGGCCAGTGATGCCCATATCCCATGAATGAATAAAATAAATATTAGGGAATTATTGTCAATAACTAACTATCCCTGATGCATGATGGAATTCAAAGAATGAAGGTAGAAAAGATAGTTATAAAATATAGTTTGATTGATACATCAAGTGAAGATCAAATGCAAGGTACACATCATGTACTTAATTTACCATGACCTTTCAATTATATGCACTGATGAAATCATATGCTTTGACTGATTTTTACAAGTAATCCAAATTCAAAATTGCATGATTGTAAAGCAATCAAATGGAGCCCCATACCTATGATATTAATTCTTTGTAAGTTTGTCATTTTATATGATTTTTATGATCCTCAAATTATCTGTGGTAATAGCACAGCAGTACTAACAAAATCTAATATTGATTAATGCTAAATATGTAAAACTAGTCAACTCAAATAGAGAAAATTAAATGAGGTTGCTATTCCAGGTAGTCTCCTGCTCATTAATTATAACTTTGATGTAAGAGTCATGAAAATCCCTCAGAAATATATAAAGATCATGGGTTGGAAGTTCAATCCAGGGTCAGATCATTTTTAGGTCCTAACCTAGCATCACGTCGGTGTTTTAATTTGTAAAAGGCAAGCCCCTAATTGGCAAGTTCAATGTCTAACTGAGCAAACACCAGGAGGAGGTAGAAACTAGTCCTTGATGGTGATTTTACAAAAGCAATTGGCAGCCATTACTAGGCAAAGTTAAAAATCACACAACACCAGGTTATAGTCCAACAGGTTTATTTGGAAGTACTAGCTTTCAGAGCACTGCTCCTTCATCAGGCAGCTAATGGGGCAGGATTATAAAACACAGAGTTTATAGCACAAGATCATAGTGTCATGCAACTGATACGATGTATTGAACAAACCTAGATTGCTGTTAAGTCTTTCATCTTTTAAAATGGGGATGCAGGTTTCGATTCGTTAATATGTAAATCCCAGAACTTCTTTCAAGTCACATTTCTGAGATAACTTAATATTTTATAGAAAAAGGTGACATCTCAGCTCAGACAATGCATTATGTTTGTAAGGTTAGAGTCTGTATGTATTCCAACCTTGAGTCAGACTGTTTCTATTTCCAAAGTAGAAATTTATAAAATGTCACGTGGATTGACTGCCTGCATTGACTGTCTGCAAATTGTGTGCTTTTTGAGAAAAATACAATGTTCCTGCAAATGCAAATTCACCCCATAGACTTATAGGTGTGTGTGCGTGCATGTGAGGGAGAGGAAGTGTGTATGTGTGTGTGTGTGTGAGAGAGAGAGAAAGTGCGAGTGTGTGCATGCATGCATGTGTGCGCACGTACATGTATGCTTGATAGGCATGTAAATGCTTTGAGGAGTGGAGTAGACATGAGAGCAGAACACCAGTAGAATCTCAATTGACACAACTGGCTGAATGCTCATATCCCAAAAACTCAAGCTGCTGTTTTTAAGAGATGGTTACTTTGTGCCATGCATGGGCATGTTAGTTTGAATATTGCTCTTCTAACTAAGATTTTTCATCAGCAACCTCAATCAAGAATGATTTTCCTCTTTGCTCCCAGTTATTGTCACCAACCTGTTGCAGAGAGTTTACCCTTACCGTTGCTAACATTGAAAATTTGGTTGTGTCCCTGATCATTCTGTTCGCAAGCCCATCAATGCATTGCATGGCATAATAATTGGAGGCGTGCAGGTTTACAGTTCACCATTTAACCCACACCTTCCCTTTAAACATTCCAATGTGTCACTGAGGCATCAGAACACCGGCAAGAAGCCTAAGTGTCATACTTTCAGAGTACACGCGCACACACACACACAATCTCAGTCCCATAAGTGATTGAAAATCCAGATCCATCATTTTGGAATTTCTACATATTTTCCAATGAGGTTACACCAGAAAAACAGGACATATCCTGTGAACATACATAAATGGAGCAAGTACACGAAAAAGATGTGTGGCTGAAAATGGAGATAGGGACAAAAAAATAAAATATGATTCAGATTGTGAGAGAAATGAGACAGAAGGAATGTCAGATGGAGATCAAAACAATTAGGATGGGAGACAAACAAAGAGACAGGGAGAGAAGCACCACATTAAAAATTGTTTAGTCTGTGAGCAACAACATGGCAGATCAACATTTTTTGTTGAAAAGAACTAAATAACATACTAAAATAATTTTCAGGGTGTGGAAAGACCATTGCATCAGTATGCCAAAATTGAAAAACATAACAAAATATTTAAATTTGGATCAAAATATTATCTCAAAAATTGACTTAGAAGTGTCTTTGAATTTTTATTGAATTTTTTGTTGGAAATATCATAAAAATTAATAACACTTTTAGATTTCCCCACTTTCTGTGAGTGAGCAATACAGTCCAAGCTGTTAGCTTTCAGAGTGAACTGATACAAGGCTCTCAGCAGTCACTTACCATCTCACTTCCCTATCTCACTGAGGACAAGGGGCTGAATCTTCATGAACCCCCAAATTCCCTAAACCATCACGTCCCAGACCTTCATCCACCAGTCCAGATCATGATTGTGATCGAGTATTGAGTGAAATAAAGTGGCAGGACGATTGCAGGCATTACTGAATTCCATGGCAGCTAAACATGTCTGTGTAAACCTGGACATTGCAAAACCTAAAGTATTTTAACATTGAAGATTGCTTTTCATTTCAATTATATAGTTTTGTATTTTCTTTGTCATTTATTGATTTTCACTCATATTGCAGCTTCAGTATTTGAGTTTTATTTCTCAAGTCATGTGGTATGGGTTATCTATCATACCCTCTTCCCTGTCACAAAAAACTTTTTTTCCATATAAATTCAGCATCCTCCATCACACATTCAAATTTTAGTAAAATTGGAAAGTTAGTTTTGTTTTGAATTATTGCTGATATTATGCTTTTGACCCAGACTGTCTCATAACCAAACTGCATTGGCAAGAGAAATGGAACTTCTTTAAAAATAAAATATCTATTGAACAGTGCTGTCAAGGCCAGCTTTTATCACCCCTTCCTAATTGCGACCACTGCAGTCCAAACGATAGAGGTTAAACCAACAGTGTTATTAGAAAGAGAGTTCCAAAATTTTGATCTGATGATTGAAGGAATTGTAACATAGTTCTAGGTCAGGATGGT
The DNA here is from genome assembly GCF_004010195.1 of Chiloscyllium plagiosum. Lineage (NCBI taxonomy): Eukaryota > Metazoa > Chordata > Chondrichthyes > Orectolobiformes > Hemiscylliidae > Chiloscyllium > Chiloscyllium plagiosum. The sequence goes on along the minus strand of NC_057723.1, from coordinate 31,350,998 downwards.
GTGTGGCTTGGAGGGCACATTTCAGGTCTACAGTGCTCCCATCCATTTAGTCTCCTTGTCCTTCTGGGTAGTTTGAAGGTTTTTGGCAAAGTCACCTTGGTGAGTTGCTGCATTACATCTTGTAGGTGGTAGCATTTGTAGCTATGGTGTGCCAGTGGTTGAGGGAGTGAATGTTCAAGGTGGTGGGTGTATCCAAAACAGGTTAATTTGAAGAATTAATCAGGACTTTTAATGCTGCTATATCAAATAATCTTGCAGTGCTGGAGTTAGAAGCACATGTCAGGAACATTAAATGACAGAAACAGTCCATTTACATAAGGCCCTGCACTTCTTGCAAGATCCATTCTTATTTTTGATCATCCAAGCTTTTCATTTGGCCTATACACAATTTGTACAGCACAATGTAGTGCTAACTGGCTGGAAGGCTCTTGTACTACCATGAACGCACTGTCAGAAGGATTTCAAGTGTTTCTCCTGGCCTACGTTAAAGGCCTCCCATCAGATCCAATCACACTTCATTCTAGTGACGTTCTTGGCCTGAGGTCCAAAAACTCTGTCCTCTCCCCATTATTTCTCCTCCCAATCCAAATTCCAATATCCTGATTGACTGATCCCTCCATCAAAGCCTCCATTTTACCCATAAAACTCTTCCCCAGATGTTAACTACCCGCAACAATTACTCGTCCTACTGCAACAAACAAATCTCCAGCCTTTCCTCATGTGCTTGGTGACCATTTCTATTGTTACAACAACCCTAATTTTCCAAACTCTTTTTCGAGGTGAGCTGCCATCACTGTCTACAACTCACTTATTTCAAGAAAGAAGGCCTAAAGCCTAAAACCATTCAGATGCAGAATCTACACCCTGCAAATATTAAACATTGTATGCATCCAAATTTTGATATCAGTCTTTGCTAGATATTATGGAACATTTGAGGCTGCCTCTGTGAAAAAGGTCTGTGTCTTGCAGTGAGACTGATGTCAATTAATATTTTCTGATGCGATTCAGAGTTGATGTCTGAGCAAGTGCTTTCTTTGTGGTACCATGGATAAGCTTGAAATCCAGTATCAGCTATGTAACCAGTTGGGAGTGCAATCATTTTTTGATGTGCAATATGCTTCTAATTGTAGTAAGCATAATTTGGTGATATTTTGGCATCATATGAAGCTGATTATTTATGTTATTATATCTAATCCTCATGTGACTGATTTATGCAATGAAAGAGCTTGGCAGAAATCCATGGTTCACTTGACTTCTGCATTGAAAAGGAATTTAGCAAATTTGGGTTCAATTTAGCAATCATCAGTTTGACTTTTTGAACTTACAAAAAATGCACCTACAGCTAAAGTTTGTTCCATCATTTAAGCTTCCCACCTACGTTGAAGTCTGCTTTGTTGTCTGGAAGAAATTGTACTGTGGGAAACAACTATTATGGTTTATGGGCCGATCAACATTAATATTAATGTGCCTGAATAATCACAACTACTCATTATAGAATTAAGGTGAGTTCAGATAAATGTATACTGAACTTGCAATGGTGTTGGTGCTCTAAGATTACCCTGGAAACCATAAAAATAAAGCCTGTGTCAGGTTTCAGCTCTTGTCCATGACAATTGCTGGCACTGAGCACATATCAAGTATCACAGCTGCGGGTACTCCGAACAATTAATGATTTACATCTCCTGCTGCAGACAGGTCCCAATACATATATTATGGTGGAAGTTGAAGTTCAGACAGGGGTCATCTGTTATTTTCAATTGCTATATCTCTTACATTTCCCGTGCTTACTTGAATAAAAAAAATTATCTATCAACACACTTCAGAATCTTGCATATTTCGTATTTATGGACTTCAAACTCAGTCAATAGGAGTGAAGATAATTGAATAATGTAAACTATACCCTCGTTCTGTAGAGTTCATGTTCTCCTAATTAAACACCAACCATGCAGGAATTTTATTGTTAATTTCTCCATTCCCCAATGAACTAATGCAGTGCTCTATTTTGAAAATTTTTTTCAGCTTCCACTAAGCATTCTATGATGCTATGGCAATATTATTTTTAGATGCAGTATCTTATTTTAGTTGCCTAACTACTACTTTGTTGACAATTTCTTTTTCTCTACTTGGAAGCCATGCTTACAAAGAAACATTATAGATAACATTTAGGTTTATAACACAATAATTCCGAGTCTCAGGCTTATTCTGTACATATATTCAGCCTATAAATCGTTATCTCAAAGGCATTCAGTGGAAGGGAATAAAAATCTAGAGCTTTGTCAGGTCCTCTGCATAACCCAATGCATTTTTTATAGCTAATCAACTACTATTGAAGGGTAATAGGTGTTATGTCAACAAAGCAGCAGTAAAGATCTCAAGGACATGAAATAAATCAAGAATAGATAATTTGCTTTTGGTGTTATAGGTTGAAACAGGAATGTTGGTGTGGAAGTTAGGAGACAACATTGTCCTTATTTGCATAGTGTCAAGATATAATTTATGTCCACATTAAAATTCAGAACAAAGCTTCAGTTTAATAGAGACATGGAATATCATAGCATGGAAAGAGGCCCTTCAGCTCATCATGTCTCATTTGAAAGACCACATCTCCAACATTGCAACACTCCCTTAATCCTCAATTCTCTAGATATGCGATCATATCTGAGGAAATGACAGAAATCCAAATATAGCATTCATGTTATCTGAGATTTCAAACAAGTTTACAAAGGTTCAAAAGGTACAAAGAAAACCAAAAATGAACCAATATCAGCCATTGACTTCTGTTGGTAAATAGGACTTTGGCATGATTGACTGACAAGTGACCTACTCTTCATCAGTTCCAGCAGTTGAGTTTGAGGTTCTGAAGAAGAGTTAGAGCAGACTTGAAATGTTAACTCTGTTTTTCTCTCCACAGATGTTGCCTGACCTGGTCACTGCCTTCTCGTTACCTCCAACACCATCCCAATAAAACAGTAAGCAGATACACAACAAATTTGAAAGCCAGTCTGTCATTGAGAGAAAAAAAAACTGGCAATTGATATTATTCTACCCATTGTCTGTATTTGTTTCAGATTGGTGGGGCGGGGTGTCTTCTCCTCACTGAAAAGGTTATAAGTGAAATAATTCAGATAAACTCAGAATCGTTATGTACAGCCATCTTGAGTTAATGTACCCATGGGGCGAATTTTATTCACCCTCCCCACCAGCATGTTATCAGCTGCTGGCTCACTGCCTTCTTGTTACCTCCAACACCATCTGTGTAAAACAGTAACAAATACACAACAAATTTGATGTCTGGTCAGTCATTGAAAAAAAAACTGACAATTGATATTATTCTACCCACACTCTAAAACAGTTGGTGTTGGCAAATTGGCAAGAATTTGAGGGCATTTAAGGTAGGGGAGCAGGATACCCATTGTCCTTTGAAGGCACTGGTCCCCGCAAGATGTTACCTCCTCTTTCTCACTTGCCACCTGCCCACCAAAACCAAATTCCCAACCCCATTACTACTTCCTCACTAGACTTTATAAAAACTCTCTCCCACAGAGCCTGGGATTTACCTTGGTTTGGGATCCATCATTGAATTTATTGAGTTGCCTTGCAATTACGCCTCCCTTCTGAATTCTGGCGCAACTACAAGTGGTATTGCTACCTGGTAATCAGATTAGATTAGTCTGTCTGAGACTGAGTTTCCTTTTGGCAGAATGTTTGTGAGCAACACTTTCCGCTGTAACACTTGTCCATAGGTTCAAATTCCCACAAGTATCCAGTATCTCTAGTGGATTGGCTTATATATGCACTCAGGCACTTTACAATTTTCTGGATTTAACATTGATTTCAACAACTGTGGTCAAATCATGTTAAGCAGATTAATACAACTTCAGGCCTTTGGTTTCTTTATCAATTCTTTTAAGATTTAAAACTTGTGCATCTGTTATTAACCATTTTTCAACATTATCTTGAATAGTACATTCATTTTCTTCATGTCTCACAAAGATTTCTCTTTACTATCATATTGACAAAATGGAGAGTACATCCAATAATCAGAAAAGATAAATCATGATAATAGATTTATATATTACTAATTTCTTAGACAGATTTGTTCTCATGGCCTTTTCTGCAAACCACTTAACAAAGCAGTGTGACAGAGAGCTGTGAGGAAGGGTCACTGGACCCAAAACATTAACTCTGATTTCTCTCCACAAATGCTGCCAGACCTGCTGAGCTTTTCCCGCAATTTCTGTTTTACTTTCTGATTTCCAGAATCTGCAGTTCTTTTGGTTTTTTTTATGAGAGAATGTTAATTGGTTACTTTGTGGTTAAAATTTTCTTCACTTGTTTTGTGAGTGAATAATATCTATATAATTTTGATTGTAAACAAGAGACTCAAGTTAATAAAGCAAAGAATACTGGATGTTGGAGATCTGAAATAAAAAAAACTACCAGAGAATCTCATCAGATCTGGCAGCATTTATGGAGAGAGAAATAAACTTAATGTTTCAAATTCAACATGACTCTTCTTTGGAAATCATGCTTTTGAAAAAGTGGGAGAGACAAGAGGAACAAGTGGTGCTGGTGCCCAGAGCAAAAGACAAGGAGAGTGCAAAGACAGTTCACTAATGTCCTTTAAGGAAGGAAACTGCTGTCCTTACCATATCCGTCCTATACGTGACTCCAAACCCACAGCAATATGCCTAACTCTTAACAACCCTCTGACTAATTAGGGATGGGCAATAAATGTCAGTGAAGTCCACATCTCGTGAATGAATAAAAAAGAAGTAGCGGAGTAATTTAGATGCAGAATAAATGTTAATGGTGGATGAAGTAGGTCAGCTGTGCTGAAATCAAGCCCATGCAGCAGACCGAGGAAAGAAATGTTAGCACAGGAGGAATGTCTTTTCATTTCTGTCTAAGGCCTGATGTAGTGCTCGAGCTGAAGGACCAGCATTTCACTTCTGCACTTTACAGCTTTCTGGATAACACTGAGTTCAATAACTTCAGACCATGAACACTATGCTCCACTTTGATAATACCCCTTTCCCACATTGTTTCATTTGCATGGGTTTGCTATCAGCAGAACTCACCTATTTTCTACTATTAATGCCTACCTTTAAAACTTATTCTGAATTTCTCTGCTACCATTAGCACCCTCTTTGTCTTTTGGTCTGGGCACCATCGCCATCTGTTCTTTGTCAAGAACATGGACGGCATCATTTTTCATCCCCCTTCAGTTCGATGAAGAGTCAGCTTGGATTTGAAACATTAACTCTGTTTCTCTCTTCACAAAAACAATAAGACCTACAGAGTTTCTCCAGCACTTGGTTATTACAAGTGATCTAAGCTACCTTTTCTACAAATGCATTTCAGTTGCAGTTTTAAATATTTAAATATCAATATCTCAAAAGATATTCAAATGGATCTTCAATCAGAATGCCATCAGGGATTATACAGATCTCACTACCTGGTCTGCAATGTGCAATTTGGAAAAATATGTTGCCAACCATTGTAGCACTTGTCAATGTTGTGTTCCATTGATTTCAACAGTGGGCTCTGGAATGAAGAGACAAATCAATCTGCTAAATTATGGTTCAAAGTGACAATGATGTGAATTAGACTCAATGTCATCCAGTATTTTGCACTGTAATACTATAAATAGGATCACGACACATGAGATGTTATGGTGCTTCTTATCAGGTGAGCATAACAGAATTTTCTGCTGATTTAGCAAGTTCTGGAAAATCTGATGATTTGCTCAACAACTAAGTCATCCATGAAAATTGAATCTAGATTTAAATATTGCATATTTAGCTAAATGACAGCCAAATCAGAATCTATTACTTAGTTATTCCTTCATAGATATTTGTTCATCATTGTGGACTGTCTAGCTCCTGCATTTTGGGAGCCTCTACACAGAAATGAAAATAAAATGTAAAAACCGTCATTTGACTTGGGAACTTTCGTTCCTGTATGCTTTTCACACAAACATGACATATCCAACATCATCAGCTTTGCTTCAGTTAATACCTTGTTATTTAGCTCAGCAGTTCTTAGCGTTGACAACGCCCTCATGAGTGATGCATTACAAGCAAGACGTCTATTCACAGGTGAGCATAAGCATTGTTTGTGTGAAAGGAGCAAAGAAACAGCTGTTATGAAATGTCTATGGATGGAGACCTTTTTTACAGTGTGAGACTAAATTGAGTAAAATAGGTAATAAACATTTTTGGTAATGATCCCAGTGTTTTTTTTCTACTCACTGAAAGACAAACAACTAAGTTCTTTCTCAGATACCTTATCCCTTTCAGATTTTCTTTTCACATTCAATCAACATGAGCTACATCCATCCCTTAGCTGAAAGCATTGTGGCTTACGACAGCCCAACTTTGCACATGCTGAAACCAGTAAGATAACCAAAGTGTGCATTGAGAGTAGTATTAGGTCCCCACTATCAGTTAAATGACATCACCTTTCTGTTACTAAGCTTGAAAGTCTACAAGTAAGAAGAGTTAATATTTGTACTAAATTTGGAAAATTTCACATGCAGTCTACTCAATTACAGAACTGGTTTTCACCACCATGCCCCATAGTAATAAAGGCAACTCAGAAGTACAACAAAATTCAATCCTGTACGATATAGGGTAGAAGTTATTGATGTAACCCTATTTCTTATAGGGTTCACCTCCTCAATGAAATTCACAAATGGTGAAATCTTTATGTACTCAGTACCTGTAATGTCAGAATCATATATTAGTTTATAATTTTGATATCATTTTAAGACAATGGTCCTTCTTTTAATATCCTGTCCACCATGTCTGTGGTCTGCTGAATGTGCTAAATTATGTTACTGCCACATATTTTTATATTTTTAAATTGATTGTATTGCCTTTTTTGATGTAAATCAGGCATTGGGTTGAAAATATGTGCCTTGAATAAATCTCAATACAATTATGACAATTGTTGACCAGAAAAGCGTCAATTGCAATTTACATGGAAAATGAACAGAATCATAGCGTATGATCATCGAAGCAACAGTAAAATTCAGATGACTGATGTTATCCTAAGAAATGAAAGTTCACCTTAATCTGTTTGCAAATATTAGTGGCCCTAACTTGAAAAGGAAAAGAAAGAAATCAGTGATTGCAGTAGTCAAAGCACTCTGAGGTCTTTGAGCCCCATGTAATGAAAGGTGCAATTTGCTTATTTAGTTACTGCAAATTATTTAGTTACTTGGTGATGAATCATGCTGGAATACAACTTCAACAGTGCCAGCACCCTGCAGTATCTTGGCACATTGATCATTCTTCAAAACATAGATTTGATATCAAGATAAACCACCTGAGCTGAGTCCAGTTCTTTCTTCACATACACCAAAATGAATATTGAATATTGGTTAAAAATAAAACTTTGCTGGCCGTCTCTTCTTTGTCATATGTTCTCGGGATAATCATACAACATTTAGTACTCACCCAGTAGCTACCTCATCAGGGATGATAAATGAGATCAGGTCTGTAACATTCAGTACTGTAATAGGTGCTGCATTTGAAGAATCTTTGGTCTATATTTACTGCTTAAGTTTTTATTGAATATATGATATATGATAGACAATGCAGACAACACCCAACATAAATCAAATACATTGGTTTACTAATTGTAACAAACAGTAAAATAAAACTCAGTCTTCTTTTAGCTCATAAAATCAAGTTTATCACATCTTTTTCATTAAAATGTTGGGTTAGCTTGTTCATTGTTGCCAGCAGCAAGAGCTTTCCTTTAATGGTTTTGTGACCTTGGAAGTTACAGGAAATGTTTCATTGTTGCTCAAGAAGGATATTATTATCCATTGCAACCTATGCAAATATAACCCTTAGGTGAGACAATGTAAATGAAGCTACAAGTAAACCAGAGATGAGGATGCTGCAGAGTGGCTGAGAACTTCTTAAAACTTAATTTTTCTCTAGAAAATCTAACGATACAGCCCCGCAGCCGTCTAATCCCAATAAAATAGAAACACCTTCCCAGCTGTTTCCTGAAAATGAAACAACATTTAAAGCATTTGCTCTTTTGTTGTTCTACTTAACAGTTAACCCTCCCCATTACACCTCTCATTTTAAACTTAGTTTTATTAAATTCATGTTGTATCTATAAAAAAAGGTTTCCCTTGGGGCATAACTTAAGTTAATATGTTTGTCATAAAATGCAAAATTAATGTACAATGCAGACACTATTGAAGTAATTTTTTGATTATATTCAAAGTGTATGTTGACCAGGTTAGGGTGCATCTAATGAAACACATTACAAATATAAATACATACATTTCTGACTATTTTCCATTATAAAAATGTGTTCAAATTGCAATATACTGCACTAATAAACCTAAAACAACAATGAAAATTGCTGCCAAAACTCAACATGTCTGGCAGCATCTGTGGGAAGAAAGCAGAGTTAACATTTCAAATCCAGTCACTCTTCATCAGAATTGATAGCAGCTGTGAAAAAGTGGCATTTATACTAAAGGAGAGGCTGGAGAGTGGGGTAGGGAAGGGAGAGGTGAGCTGAGTACAGAGAGAGAGAGATGGGAAAGTGTAGATAAATGAGGAAATTATGGATCACAGGCCAGAACAGAAGACAAGCTGAATAAGTGATAATGAAAGCTGAGAGTAGCAGTGGATAGGCAAGGTTGAAACTTTATTGCTGGAACAGCACAGCAGGTCAGGCAGCATCCAGGGAACAGGAGATTCAACGTTTCGGGCACAGGCCCTTCTTTCCTGAAGAAGGGCCTGTGCCCGAAACGTCGAATCTCCTGTTCCCTGGATGCTGCCTGACCTGCTGTGCTGTTCCAGCAATAAAGTTTCAACTTTGATCTCCAGCATCTGCAGACCTCACTTTCTCCTATGCTGAAAGCAAAGCATGTCATGTGGGAATAGGCCTGAGTGAGTGAAAAATGGATTGATTGTGCTAAGAACAACCCATGTCATAACAGGACTGTGCGTGGGTATGGGTACAAAACATGGAAGGATAGAATCAGACTCTAAAGCTATTGAACTTGATACTGAGTCCAAGAGGTTGCAGGGTCCGCAAGTGGAAAATAAGGTGATGTTCTTTCAGTTTGTGCTGAGGCTCACTGAAGCTCTGCAGCAGGCCTCCTGTTGGCGTGGGGACACGGTGATGCATTGAAGTGGCAGGTGACTGGAAGATCAGGACCATTTCTGTAGGCAGAACTCAGGTATTCTACAAAGCAGTCATCAGTCTACATTTTGTCTCCCCAATGTAGAGAAGACCACATTGTAAGTGGTGAATACAGTAGACTAGATTGAGTGAAGTATAGGTAGATCGCTGCTTCACCTGGAAAGCAGTCTGGGGCTTGGGATATTGGGGACAGTGGAGGGAAATGGGCAGGTGTTACACCTTCTGCGATTGCATGGGAAGGTGTAATGGAAGTGTGGGGAAGTGTTGGGAGTGGACCCAGGTGTCCCAGAAGGAATGGTCCATCTTCCATGCTATGTCCTCACCTGCAGGAAGCAGTGTCTTTGGCAGGATGGGAAGGTAAGGATGGAGGCCATAGACATGGAACAAAGAAAGAAGACAGAGTAGTGATCAAAATGCAGCTCTCCTTTGACACAGCTGAAGAAACCTAGACTATCTCATCACCAGTGTCCTACCTGCCACCCTGAACAGGGAAAGACCAGAGACATCCGATGACCCAATGGCTGAAAGCTGGATTGAGAACATATAGCTAGTAACGGCATCCAGGGACCTTAATGGTTGGGAGCAGATGATGTTTACATTGGGGTATCTGTGGAGAAAAGCTCTTTGGGAAATAATGAGAGAAATACAGATGCCAAGAAACTCTATGATGAATCTTTGAGGTAGAGACAAGGGTACTTGGGGACAATAGTCACTTGTCCCAGCTGCAGCAGAGGTTTTATGAGTATAAGCAAGTTGGTGAGATGGAACCTGGTGTTTGTATCCCTGTAGATGGTGAAGTTGTTCAACTGCATCATCCTTCTGGATCCCTCCTTCAAACCAACCAGCAACATACAGCTGAAGAATTACCTGGTTGAAATAATGAATGATAATGATGCCCGAATGGAGTTGAGACAGCTCAACCACCATCTTCTGAAGGACAATTAGGAATGGGCAATATATGCTAGCCCAGCCAGTACTGTTTACATCCCAAGAGTGAATTAAAAAAAAAACTAACAATAACAAGCCACAAATGTCTTTTTTTGATGCATGTAATAACATCATCTGGATCATGGAAAAAGACTACTATCCTAAGATGAGGAAATAGGCTACCATCAGGGAGGTGACTCCATGCCCCAATAAGGATGCAGTTCACGGGTTGAAGAGGGAGACAGAACAAGTTACTGCACAGAAAGTGTCAAGTCAGTCCTTGCTGACCTTAGTCTACAGATCCCACTTTTATAATCGTTGTGCAGTATACCTGTTTCAACCACTTCTCACACAATAAATGACCAAAACAGTTGTATATATGAATAGAATGCATCTCCAGTATAGATTTTATATACAGCCCTGTATGAGATTATGTTCATAAGTATGAGCATTTGTAATTTGGATGTTTGTACATTGGGGAACTTCTGTAAACATTTTATTTCTTTGATGGGTTTTGGAAAGATTGTTATCAAAAGTTTGAATTTATAGAAAAGATTAATGTCTGGTTAATTACATTGTTTGGTTTGATAATGTCATTATTAAAGATCAAAACGAAACAGGTCATGGCTATTAATTGAAAACAAAGTCCAGTGGATGAAGGAGATATGAAATAAAAACAAAAGTGCTGGAAGTACTCAACAAGGAGTTGAGATGGCAGCATCTATGAGGATAGAAACAAAGTTCATGTTCAGTTCCAATATGACTTCTTCAGAACATGTGTGTTAATTGTCTGAGCATGTGTGCAGGGAGTACCTGTCATACTAGGCTGAAAGACCACGTAGTCAATAAACTCTATCCATAAAGGAAATGATCATAATTTTCTGTCTCACTGATTTGCTTGAATCTACATTCACACAGTAGAGTGTGCACTTACATTCTGCTTTGTTATTCTGCAGAATCTAATCATGATAAAAAGAGTTATTTTCATTAAAGTCTTTCCTCACCATATTTAGAGTACTTTATTAACCGATTTGGAGATGCCGGTGTTGGACTGAGGTGTACAAAGTTAAAAATCACACACCAGGTTATAGAGCCAACAGGTTTAATTGGAAGCACTAGCTTTCGGAGCGCTGCTCCTTCATCAGGTAGTTGTGGCATATAAGATCGTGAGACACAGAATTTATAGCAAAAGTTTACAATGTGATGTAACTGAAATTATACATTGAAAAATACCTTGATTGTTTGTTAAGTCTCTCATCTGTTAGAATGACCATGATAGTTTCACTTCTTTCATACGTAAATCACAAAACCTTTTTTTAAAAGTTACATTCTCAGGTTAACTTTAACAATTGGTGACAGCCCAGATAATGTGTTGAAGATGTTCTCTCCTTGTGTGCTGTTGACTGTGCCATAATGTTTAGACTGATTCTAATCTAAAAAAACGAGTTAACAGAGTCTTACAGGATTCACGCAGTTTTTGAGCAAAGTACAATGTAACTGCAAGTACAAGTTCACCCCACAAATGTATATGTGTATGTGTGCATGTGGGTTTGTGTGTGTATCTGGGGTTGGGATTGTGAGTGTCTGTGAGAGAGAGTGTATATGTGTGTGTGTGAGAGAGTAAAGGGGTCTAAGTCTATGAGAGGGTGCATGTGTGAGTGTGGGAGTGTGTGTGTCTGTAGGAATGTGGGTGAGTGTCTGTGTGCGTGCCTGTGTGTAGGTGTCTGAGATGGTCCAGGTGAACTAAAGGTTGGGATGGAATGTGTTAGTGAAGTTGATGAGCTGTTCAACTTCCTCGGGGGAGAACAAGGTGGTGCCGATACAGTCATCGATGTAGCGGAGGAAAAGGTGGGGAATGTTCCCTGTGTAGCTACAGAAGATGGACTGTTCCATGTACCCGATGAAGAGACAGGCATAGCTGGGGCCCATACGGGTGCCCATGGCTACCCCTTTGGTCTGGAGCTGTAAACGATGGACTGTTGCACGTAAATTTCCAACCCACTCTATTTTCTGTATTAGCCTTGTTCAGATGTCAGATAATTATTCTGGGATAGATTTACAGAAAAATGACTTGGTCAATACTTAGTTTAAACACACTTCCATAATGATAGGCTTAGAGTGCCGGAGCTTTCTACTCTAGAACTGCAGTATACATTGTGGAGATTTGGTTAACATTTATAAAAATATGGATTGGCTCGTTGAGATGGATAAATCAGGGAGAAAGTTAAGTTTAGTACCATGAATTAAATTAGAACTTATTTCACCTGAACTTTTCCTAATCTTATTGCTTATAACGCATTTAATTGTTTTATTTAAGATGCAAATAAAGTGGAAATATTCAGCAAACTTAACATTCCATCTCATTAGCATGGAAATAGAATTTAAATTGTTAATTTTAATGACTTGAGACAACATCCTTAAGTGCTGTATTTTCATTCCATTTCTTCATCCTTCTCCTGCTCCCTAAATTCCAAAAACCCTGCCATCAACAATGCACCATCCACCATTTTGTTTTGTTGCTAAAATATTCTCTGTCCCTCATGCACAACCGAAACTGCAGACAGACTGATTTGAGCCTTTGGTTTTACTCAGACATCTGTAGTACAATTGAATTTTTGATTCTATAGACAGACAAATTCGAAGGAGGTGATTCAACTGTGAAAAGTCTGAACAGCTCTTTAATTTTCATGACCTGAATTATTTAAATCGGTGTCAAATTATATTCGCCAATTCTTTTTACTAATGTAATTAACTTATATCTATTATACTATTCATGTATATCAGGAAATGGATAACTTGGTGTATTTTTCGGACATGTACATAATTCAGTAGTTAAGTTTACTAACTAATATTAACTTTCGAGTTTGTATTAGCTCTGCATTGATATTTAAAAATGGTAAATCACTTTATACTCTTCTTAGTAGCCTGTAACATGCTTTATTTTATTCTGATGGTGAGGATTATTTTTAAGTAGAAAATTACAATGTGAGCCTTCAATTGTCTATAAAGCATAGTTTGCCTTTTCATCCCTCAGTGTTAATGAAGGCCAGTAATCACAATCCACAAATACACGCTGTCAAAATGTTGCGCAGGCAATGGTGAAAATGAGAAATGTGATATTCTTATGCTTTCTAAGCGCCTTGTTCCCTGGCTTAGAGGAATAAATTAAGGTACAATCAAAGTAGACCTCAGCTGCAGAACATGGGTAAACTGATTTCTTGTTCATCTGGGAGTTTAATCACCCAAGCAAGAAATGACTCGACATAATTAGCTGCTGTCAGTCAACTTTCAACAGTCAACATTGCTTGGATTGTATTGTTTAATTGTAAGCCCTGCAGCCCACTAATAGGAGCTACTGTAGTCTGTTCTAAACTCGAACTTTGAATGTTGAAGAACGACTGAAATAAATTCTACTCTGACCTCTTTGTCACAATACTGAGTAAAAGCAAGTATTTTTTTATTCTGCCTTTTATTTTGAATGTAACATATTCTGTGCTCATGCATCAGAGTTACAATAGTTGATCACCATAAGCTATAATACATTATTAAAAATATCTCATGGTAAAAGAGAAGTAGGGTTATTAAAACTTATTAATATATCAATGCATGGTGTAGAAAGACATATGTTTTTGTTATGATTCCAACCAGTAAACTTTCAATCTTGCAAGATATTCAACGTGAGTAGCCTATCCTCTAGTTAGATATACAAACAGCCAATTTAGGAGAAAGAGTAGTCTTTTCTTGAGAGTTGGCTTTGCATTTATTAAGGTCATGGACATTAATTTTTGTTGCATTGGTGTCTGAATGACTTAATATTGTGATGATGTCATTTGAACAGGTGGGGAGAGTAACTAAGAATATTGACAAGTCAGACCCCAGACAAGGTCCTCCTAACAGTACCTGGATGAACAATTAAGATCACCGGCCATTTTTGCCACTACATTTGGAAGATTTTGCTCCAACACATTAGCTTCAGCAAATATAGTTAAGGAGAATCCATAGAGATTCTACAAATACATTCAGGGCAAAAGAATAAGTAGGGGGAGAATAAGGCCCCCTGAAGATCATTGTAGCTATCTATGTGTCGACCAACAGGAAATGGGTGAGATACTAAATGAGTAATTTGTGTCAGTATTTACTGTGAAGAAGCACATGGAAGCTAGAGAACTTGGAGAAATCAATAGTTATATCTTGAAAAGTGACCATATTACAGAAGAAGAGGTGCTGGATGTCTCAAAATGCATAAAGGTGGATAAATCCACAGGACCTGATCAGAACTTCGTGAGAAGCTAGGGAAGAAATTGTTGGGCCCTTTGCTGAGATATTTGTATTATCATTAGCCATCGGTGAGGAGCTGGAAGGCTGGAGGTTGGCTAATGTGGTGTCATTGTTTAAGAAGAGTTGTAAGAAAAAGCCAGAAAACTATAGACTGGTGAGCCTGACATGAGTGATAGGTAAGTTGTTGGAGGTGCTTCTGAGATGCAGGATTTACATGTATTTGTAAAGGTAAAGACTGATTAGGAATAGTCAACATGGCTCATGAGCTTGATTGAGTTTTTTGAAGAAGTGATAAAGAAGATTGATGAAGGCAGAGTGGTAGATGTCGTTTATATGGATTTCAGCAAGGCTTTTGACAAGGTTCCAGATGGTAGACTGGCTAGCAAGGTTAGATCACATGGAATCCATGGGAAGCTGACCAATTAGATACAACATTGGCCCAAAAATAAGAGACAGAGGGTGGTGTCGGAGGATTGTTTTTTGGACTGGAGGCCTGTGACCAGCGGTGTGCTGCAAGGATCAATCCTGAGTCCACTGCTTTTCATCATTTGTATAAATGATTCAGATGTGAATATTGGAGGAATGGTTAGTAAGTTTGCAGATGAGACCAAAGTTGATTGTTTACTGAACAGTGAAGAAGATTATCTCAAATTAATTTGGGAACTTGATCAGATAGGCCAATGGGCCAAGGAGTTTAATTTAGACAGGTGTGAGGTGTTGCATTTTGGTAAGACAAATCAGGGCAGGACGTATACACTTAATGGTAGGTCCTTGGGGAGTATTCTGGATCAGTGGTGCTGGAAGAGCACAGCAATTCAGGCAGCATCCGAGGAGCTTCGAAATCGACGTTTCGGCTCTTCCAGCACCACTGATCCAGAATCTGGTTTCCAGCATCTGCAGTCATTGTTTTTACCTTGGGGAGTATTGCCAAACAAAGAGATCTCGGAGTGCAGGCGGATAGTTCCTTGAAAGTGGAGTCACAGGTAAACAGAATGGTGATGACCGCATTTGGCATGTTTGCCTTCATTGGTCAGTGCATTGAGTAAAGAAGTTGAGAGGTCATGTTGCAGTTGTACAGGACATTGGTTAGACCACTTTTAGAATACTGCGTGCAATTCTGGCCTCCCTGCTTTAGGAAAGATGTTGTTCAACCTGAAATTTCAGAAATGATTTCCAAGAATCTTTCTGTGATTTGAGGGTTTGAGCCATAGGGAGAGGCTGAATAGGCTGGGCTGTTTTCACAGGAACTGAGGCTGAGGGATGACCTTATAGAGGTTTATAAAATCACGAGTGGCATGGATAGATTGGATAGCCAAGGTCTTTTTCTCAATGTAGGAGAGTCCAAAACTAGAGGGCATAGATTTAAGGTGAAAAGGGAAAGATTTAAAAGGGACCTGAGGGATAAATTTTCCATGCAGAGGGTGGTGTGTGTCTGGAATGAGCTGCCAGAGGAAGTGGTGGAGGTGAGTACAATTAAAAGGCATCTGGATGGGTATATGAATAGGAAGGATTTGGAGGAATATGGGCCAAATGCTGGCAAATCCTAGATCATTTAGGATGTCTGGTCAGCATGGATGCATTGGACTGAAGGGTCTGTTAGTGTGCTTTACAACTCTATGAGTCTATTTGGAATAGCAGATACCACAGACATTTTCCAGTGGATAATGTAAAACATTTTTCAAGGTCTTCTCAGAGTTGTAAGCCACATGGTGAATTCATGGAGTAAAGATTGAGAACATAATCAGAGAATATATCCAGTACTACAATGTTTTCAAGAAGAGGACCTCACATCTAATGACAAGCATAAATTCTCCAAATAAACCATTTGCTTTTTGGGACTCATTGTCAACAGTGAAGACAAAATGCCTGATCCTCAGTAGATGAAAGCCATTACAGAGTTCTCCAATCTAAAATTAGTCCAGAATCTTTGAAGCTGCAAATGCTACAGCCCCCATGAAACAATCCCTCAAGAAAACCAAAATTGCCCACAGTTCCAGGGCTGTGCAGGCTAGGTGGATTAGCCATTGGAAATGCACGGTTACAGGGATAGGGTAGGGTGGTAGGTCAGGGTGGAATGCTCTTTGGAAGGTCAGTGTAGACTCAATATGCCGAATGGCCTGATTCCACACTGTAGGGAGACACAAGGAGTGGGCTGGAATCCTCATCAAGTAAATCCGTTCCAGAATGCGAAGGAAATGCTGACATTAACAAATGTCTTAAAAAACTATAGGCCTTCATTTGGAATAATAGCAGCAGCTAATTCTCTATCGCAAGTCTAGGAACAGTACTCTTCTGGAGCAGCTGGTTAAAATAGAAGAATAGAGTAGGCTATCTGGCCCTTTGGGCCTGCTTCAACATTCAATATAATCATGGCTGATCATCCAACTAAATACCATGTTCCCACTTTCTCTGTGTATTTTAATTTCTGTAGCCCGAAGAACAATATCTAACCCTGTTTTAAAAACATTCAATATTTTGGCCTCAACCAAATTCTGTAGCAGAGAATTCCACAGGCTCACCACTCTCTGAGTTGGGACATTTCTCCTCATCTCAGTCCTAGATGACCTACTCCACATTGTTAATCTTTTGCCTCTGGTTCTGAGCTCCCTAGTCATCAAAAACATCCTTCCTGCATTTACTCCATCGAGTCCTGTTAGAATTTTATAGGTTTCTATGAGAACTCCCCCTCATTCTTCTAATTTACAGTGAACATAGTCCTGACTGAATCAGGTTGCAGGTCATTACTATCATCCGACGAATCAGTCTGGTAGAACTTCATAGCCAAGACATCTTTCCTCAGATAAGGAGACCAAAACTGCACGCAGTACTCCAGGGGTGGTCTCACCAAGGCTTTGTACAATTGCTGCAAGACTCCTCTGCTTTTGTACCTGAATCCTCTCTCTATGAAGGCCAGCATGCCATTTGCCCTCTTCACCACTTGCTGCACTTGCTTGCTTACTTTCAGTGCCTTGTGGAAAAGGACACCCAGGTCTCATTGAACCCCCATCCCCCCCTCCCCCACCCCGCTTTCCTAATCTATCACCATTCATTAATGATAAAGTGGATAACACATTTACCCACTTTATACTTCATCTGCTATGCATATTCCCACCTACTCAACTTGCTGTCAACCAGTCATCTTCAGATCACAAATTTTATGAGTTACGTTAAAAACACGCAACACCGGGTTATAGTCCAGCAGGTTTTTTTTTTAAGTACTAGCTTTTGGAGCACTGGTCCTTCATCAGGTAACTGTGGAGCAAGATCACAAGATCACAGGATTTATAGCAAAAGATTTCAGTGTCATGCAACTTAAATGATATATGACACTGTAATATGACATTACATACATTGTAAACTTTTACTATAAATTCTGTGTCTTATGATCCTGTTCCACAGCTACCTGATGAAGGAGCAATGCTCCGAAAGCTAGAGCTTCCAAATAAACCTGTTGGCCTATAACCTGGTGTTGCACGATTTTTAAATGTGTCCACCCCAGTCCAACACCGGCACATCAACATCGTTATGAATTACACAAGCAGGATATATAGGGGTTAAGGAGACTTGCAAACGATTTTCAGATCACATCATTTATCTGAGTGTGTTTATTGAAACAGAACATTAACCTTTATTTTCTTTGCTGGATGAACCAGGCATGAGGTTCACTCACAAAACAGCCTTTGTGCAGATAAAACTGCTCTCAAGAGCAATGATGATGTCAATTTCATCCAAAAAAAATGAATTATGCACCTAATGCACAATGATGTCAATTTCATCCAAAAAAATATTAATTATGCACCTAATGCACAATGGCCATCAGGCCACAATCAGTTTAACCAGATTCAGCAAGAGCAAGAGAAGCCAGAAACATCTCGGCACCAAGAATTGATTGCATCAAAGATCGAATGGTTTAACCATGAAAAAATATTTCAAACACAGGCATCATTTTAACATCGTTGGTAGCGTGTCGGTATATAACAAATGTCCGGTCATCCTAGTTTTACTTTGAGAGGACATTTGAGAATCATGAAGTGCAGAACTAGAGCTCAGAACAGTATAACATCCTGGAATCTCCAGAGACATTGTCAAAATTATTGTCAATTGCCTGACATGAGCCATCAACAGGTCAGAACAAGGAGAATCATTACTACCAATTATCAGTTATTAGTTATTAGTTATTTTTCTAAATGAATTGAGGTTAAGAAATTGCATATGATGACCATAAAAGACATGATTCTTACATGGCATGTTTGCAAAACACAGTATTACTAATGTAGTCATTAAGCAAAATGTTAAACATTCATGAATGAGTGCTTCAGCTACAGCACAACCATTTCAGGATTTGAACATGTCGCAAACTCACTATGGTATCCACAATCTAACTGGGATGGGGTGGGGAGTGAAGGGAGGTGGTGCAAATGTGGGACTAAATTGGTTAAGTCACTCTTGAAGAAGAATTATCACAGCAGTATCATTGCCACTCCAACATGATCCAACACTAGCTGAGATACTAATGTGCAGAATGATGAAGTCTCAGCCTTCTAACCTGCCTAAGAAATTGGCTGCACACTTACACCTTCATGACTTCCAAAGGGTAAATGATAAAGACCAATCAATTCAACAGGCCATACGTTATGAAAAACATTACCATGTAAGAAATTTGCCAGAGTTAGGAAAGGGGAAGCAGATGTAAATCAGGGATTTAAATAGAAAAGATACAATTTTTGATGGAGATGTGAACCAGTGGAGGTCATACATCATTTGTCCAGCCAAGACGGCCAGTATCTCAATCCATTATGGTTAAACATTCTGCAAATTAATGATTGGGATTAATTGAACAGCGAACTTGTCAATAGAGGCAAACCTCAGACCATCAGGAGTCTAAGAGACAACTATTTCTATGTTACAAACTACCAGCCTTGAAAATACAGGAGAAGACTGTTTGTGGGGAATTCATAAAGTAAAAGACCTGAGAAAAGAATGGATAGTGGCAAATGTAATCACATAAACAAACATATGACAAAAATGTAATGGAACAAAAAGCTTGGGAGAGATGTTATATATGGGTCTGAAAGAGTTAACATTGATTGAGTGACATTAAAAACTCCCTATTGTGATGATGTCATGAGGATTGTAGGATCTTGAAGAAAATGAACCTAAGACTAGGTCCTCCCATCAGTTTTGAAATGATCTATTTCATATCCTTGTAACATATGAATTGTTGCATAGATGCAATAAATGATATCCTGTTACTACAAGTTACTCTTTCAGTTAGACCAGACAGTGATTATCCTCATCTACATTAGCCTTGGAGAAACATATTGTAGGAACATGGCATTTAGCATCACCTGGCAACACTTTCCTGTTTAATGATAAAAAGCATAACTAGGATATGTCAGAGAAGATCAAACATTCAATTTCTGGCATAGACCAATTGAGCTATGCAGAAAGACTGGATAAAATTTTGCTCTTTAGTCTTAGAGACATTTGCAGGTTACTTATTGGAATAATTGAATACATCTGGAGCAGGTATGCCAGGATGTTGCACCAAATGAGAGTAGATTAAATCAGTGCAATCAAATATTTACAACATACATCAGAATAAATTCATGTGGCATTATAGTCTTCTGAGTAGGATAATGTTGACAAAAAAGTTTCAAGATTAATTCTAAAAAACAGTCAGATGAAATGATGGGGAAATGCATATTTTATTTATTGTGGATAGATGAGCTGTGATCAAATGAAAGGGCTTGTTCATCAG
This sequence comes from Chiloscyllium plagiosum, assembly GCF_004010195.1. Taxonomy (NCBI): domain Eukaryota; kingdom Metazoa; phylum Chordata; class Chondrichthyes; order Orectolobiformes; family Hemiscylliidae; genus Chiloscyllium; species Chiloscyllium plagiosum. Next base: position 31,330,849 of record NC_057723.1, on the reverse strand, counting down.
CATTCATCTTGAAATAATCATAGAATCTATACAGTGTGAAAGTAGGCCATTTGCCCAATCAAATCCACACCAACCCTCTGAAGAGCATCCCCCCTAGTCCCATTTCATCCCATAACGCTGCATTTCCCATGGCTAAGTCACCTAGCCTGCTCATCCATGAATACTATGAGCAATTTAGTGTGGATAATCCACCTAACTTGCACATCTTTGGACAGTGGGAGGAAACTGCAGTACCTGGAGGAAACCCACGCAGACACGGGAAAAACCAAACTGGAATACAATTGCAACATTTAAGAAGCATTTGGATGGATATATGAATAGGAAGGGTTTGGAGGGATATGGGCCGGGTACTGGCATGTGGGACTAGATTGGGTTGGGATATCTGGTCAGCATGGATGGGTTGGACCAAAGAGTATGTTTCCATGCTGTACATCTCTATGACTCTATCAAACCGGGGTCCCTGGCACTCTGGGCAGCAATGCTAACCACTGTGTCACCATGCCACAAAATAAAGAATGGGTCATACCTAATTTGCTTGCAAACATTTCTCTGTGCTAAATTAATGAATGCTATTGATAGGTCACTTACTTGCTCATGACCTACAGATTAGTGCTTGTTCAGGGAACTCTTATAAAAGAGTTGGAGGACTATAACATTTAAATTTAATGCAAAATATTTTTGTAATAAATTTCAAAAATGCATACATAATTTAAAGCAAGAAGATACTGAAGATTTATTAATTTACTTGCAATGATACTAACACCCTATGGAAAGCTTGATTCTTGGCATACCTGGCTTGGACACATTGACAGTTGTAACAATGCATTGCAAAACTAATGCATCTCAATTGATCAAGCAGTTTTATTTAACTAAGTTAATTGGTCAGCTATGACAATAAAACTTTTAGCTACTGAATTTTCTTCACTGCAGTTAAAAGAACAATCAAGACCAAAACTTTGGAATGGTGGGTAAATGTAAAGAAGATTTTTAAAATCCAAAGCATATATATTATTCATAAAGCATTGTAAAATTTAATTTCCTATCAATTTAAGTTGGACATTACCAAAAATTACCAAACAGTTAATTATTTTCCGCTGCGTGTGATGTGCCTCAAAGCAATTGCAATTATATGATACTGACAGCATATGTTCAACGACAAAATAATTGACTGTTTTTCAACTGTTTCAGGCTCTCTTTATACAATGGAGGAGGATGTTAGACATTGGCATTTCCGCCTTGTCCTTTACAATGGTTTACTGTGTCAATCAGCATGTAAACATTGGAATGAGCCAGTCTGCAAAATTTGGATGCAGAAAACTCTTTACACCAAGAGACTAACAGATTTTTTTTAACCTCAAGAATTTTCTTCTCTAAGTTGAAACCTTAAAAATTAGGTGACAACTGGTGAAGCTACCAAACAGGACTACATGTATACCAAAGAGCAGAAGCAACAAGTAATAGACAGGGAGAGATGATACCACAAACACTAGATCTGATCAAAACTCTGCGTTCCATCACATTCAGCCATGAATGGTGGTAGAAAATTAAAGAACACACTGCAGTAGTAAGCTCCACAAATATCACCATCCTTAAAAATGGGGGAGCCTATTATGTCAATGCAGAAGGGAAGGCTGAAGCATTTGCAATAATCCTCAGTCAGAAGTGCTGAGTGGATGATTCACATTAGCCTCTCCCAAGAGGTCTCCAGCATTTCAGATGCCATACTTTACACAATTTGATTCACTCCATGTGATATCAAAAACCAGCTAGAGGCACTAGATATGATAAGGTAATGGGTCCTGATGACGTTCTGACAATAGTACTGAACACTTGTGCTTCAGACCTTGCCACGTTCCTAACCAAGCTTCTCCAGTCCAGCTTCAACACTGATGTACACTTGATAATTTGGGAAAATGCCCAGATATGTCCTGTACATAAAAAGTGTGACAAATCCAACCCAATTAATTGCTGGCTCTTTTGTCTGTTTTCAATCATTAAAAAAGTTATGAAAATTGTCGTTAACTGTGCTGTCAAGCAGCACTTACTTATGAATAACTTACTCATTAAATATTATTTTGGGATCCACTCGGCTCACTCAGCTCCTGAACTCATTACAGCCTTGATTCAATCATTGCCAAAGGAGCTGAATCTCAGAGATATGGTGAGAGTGCCTGTCCTTGACAGCAAAGCTTCATTTGACAAGTTCTGGTGTCAAGGAACCTTATCAAAACTGAAGTCAATGGAAATCCAACTGCAACAAGATCTAGACAATATCCATTTTAGACTGGAAAGTGCCACACAAGTGCCAGACAATGACTATCTTCAACAAGAGAGAGTTTGATATCACCCCTCGATAATCAATGGCATTACCATCACGGAATCCTCCACTGTCAACATTCTGGGAGCTTCCCAAAAAAAAACAATATTCTTGGAGCTGCACTCAGCCAGGTTACTGGAAAATATTCCATCGTACCCCACTCTTGTTCCTTGGTAACAGGCTTTGGGAAGTCACAAGGTGAGGTATATAACCTTTTTAATCAGCATGAGCTGGAATAGTGCAGTCCAACTACTTGGAGCATTCCAGGACAATGTGTTAGGCCCATCTTCATGAGACTACTAGAGATAAGAAGCTCAGCATGGAGCTGTCGGAGACAGATTTTCATCTCCCAATGAAGGCAGGAATAGGGTCTGGAAAATAAGACATTTAGGATTCTAAGTTGCAGCGCCTTCATGGTCATATACCATTTTTGTGTGGCTTTATCACAAAGCAGGAAACACTAGGACATACATTTCCAATGCACCTTTTCTGAGATTAGGGTCATGACTGTGATGAGTATATATAATGTGAATTTCCTTCTCCATTATATATTCTTGTACTAACAGAGACTTTGGATATCCTAAAAAAATCTCACCAGGCTTGACAGCTCATGACTACTGGAAGAAAACTACTGGGAAGTCTGGAACATTAAATTTCACTATTAGAGAAAGTGCGAGAGCACATTCAAACCCGGCGAACAACATTTCTGGGAAACTCCCCTTTTATATTCAAATGCTCAGAGATTTTTAGCTTTGAATAAGGGGGTCATGGAAAAAGTGGATTGAAAACAGCTGTTCCCCTTAGCTGAACAGACAGTCACAAGGGGCAATAATTTAAAGGTTAAAGGCAGGAGGTTAGAGTTAGGAGGTCAGGTTAAAGACATTGTAAAGTCTTCTATGGTGGATCCTGGGTGAGTGACCATGGAGGATATGTGAGGGGTGGGAAGGGGGGTGTGCCCTGGAGGATGAATATTTATATGAGGGGCATGGAGGCACCATGCGGATTATGAGAGAAATGGAGAATATGAGGGGGCATGGGGAGAATGAGGGGAAGCGAGGGGTCATGCAGTTGGGTGACTGTGACATTAGTAATTAGGGAGCATAAGAACTCACTTATTCCAAATGAACCACAAAGTGAGCCTTTCAACCAGCTCACCTTTGACACTGCTTGAGGCTCAGGAAATCTAAAACTTGGCTGCAAATATCTCCAAGAGCGGCAAATATGGGGGATATGGATAAGAGTGTCATATTCAGGCGTCTGAATTTAGGGAAGAGTCTGACTAATATCATGATCCCAATGTGAAAATCTATTCCTTGATAACTGCACATACAGTAACAATGAAAGCATCTCCCACCTGATAATCAGGTTCTTACCTGTAAAGATGAAGATGCATCACTCCTTCTTTCCCAGTTCTTGTTTTGCAATGGCTTCCCGCTCCTTCCGGTTTTTAGGGCATGCCTAGCTCCTCTGAAAACTGAAAGGAAAATTGAGGAAGGGGAGCTGTTATTTAGGAAAAAAATTTTTTATCCTCATCTGGTCCAACTTTTTTGTGGCTCTAATTACGGGCTCCTACTTTCCCTCTGGTGGAATAGCCTATAAAAGTGTGGCATGGTCTTTTAAGATTCTGAATGCTGGAAAGACAGTGTAATGGAGCTGTAAATGCACCATCCTAACAGATCTGGCACAAGATAATACCAAAAAAAAGCACTCCATTGTCCTGATAAAGAATGACTATCCCAGCTTGAGACCTGGAAAGTATAGAATCTCAGAATCAGGCAGGATGACAACATCTTGTCATTCTTCCTCTTCTGCAAAACATAACAATGAAAGAAGCTGAATTTTAAAAGATCACAATTTCATTTTCTGTCTTCATCAAAACCAAATAGATTGATGGAACCAAATGAGAAGCCATGGTAATCTAACAGACAGATAACAGGCCTCAGGGAATGACAAACACTAGCATGTATCTGGCAATGAAAATAATAACAAAAGTCCAGAGAACAGATTTCATTCTCCATTAACCCCTTATTCAGTGTAACTGCTGTGAGATTATTGAAGGTCTGGTGTGAGATAATACCTGTACTGAATCTGATAAGAAAGCATATAAATTATGCAAATTATTTTGCTTGTTTATCTTTTATTTGACATATACAGTTTACATTCCACAAAATGTTTGCTGCTTAAAGTGCTTTGGCAATAAAGTTTAAATTACTATTGACTTTGGTCTCTTTATGTATTTGACATTGTAGTGTATGATATGTTGTATTTCTTGTACAATATAAAATATTTTACATTGTACAAGCTTTGTATCATATGATACTGTCTCAATTACATGATTAAAAACTGCTCCATTGTGCTCATGACTTGATCCCTCTGGCCATGGTACAGATCAGAGCAAAATGAATAATGCGTGTTTCAAAATGGGACAATTCAGAATCTTCTGTCGTAGAAGACCCCCTTTGATTAACTGTTTTACAGCCCTGCAACACACTGCTGGCTATTATTTCTACAATTTTTATTTGTTGTTTAATATGATATATTTTAATATACATTTTTGAACAAGCCTGCAGCAATACAATCATTACAGCAACGTTTCCCTTTTTAAAATTAATACTGTACCACAATAGTCCCAGACTTCTAATCTTGTGATAGAGATGTATCTTCTTGATACTATTTGACTGAAGTTTGATGACACTAGCTGAATAATTTTGGTATCAAGTCATAGATGTAGATATTATCTAAAGACATAACTGCTGAAGAGATGAGATAATTAATGTTGGAGTGAAAGAAACTGTATCAACCTGCTGTCTGTGCATGCACCATAAATACTGGCTAATTTTAAATAAAATCTTCATCTGATTTTATGCAATGGAGCAATTTAATCTCAGAACAATGAAAATTGGTTGAAGATCAATCAGGATGAAAAAAAGAAGATAGATGCCAAACAATGGTCACTGGATATTTTAAAATACAGTTTCAGGTAGACAATAAAATGTTTTCAATTCATACAGATGCATGCAAAGTTATAGCATTTTGTAATGGGATGAACAAGAAACATCTTGTGCACAATTTATGATTCACTGAAGTCACCTTAATCCTGAGAAACAGGAGCTGTGATTGAGGGGGCTGTGTTTTTCTGTATATTCACTTGTGCGACACAGGGATCGCTGGTTGGCCAGTATTTATTGCCTGTCCTTAGTTGGCTTTGATAAGGTGGTGGTGAGCTGTCTTCTTCAACTACTGCAGCCCATGTGCTGTCGGTTGCCTCACAATGCCTGTAGGGAGGGAAATTCTGAATTTTTATCCAGCCACAGTGAAGGAATAGCAAGTTATTTCCAAGTCAGGATGGTGAGTCACTCAGAGGGGAAATTACAGATGGTGATGTTCCCACGCATTTGATACCCTTGTCCTTCTGGATGGAAGTGGACCTGGGTTTGGAAGGTGCTGTCTGAGGATCTTTGGTAAATTTCTGTAGTGCATCTTGTAGATAGTACACATTGAGCATCAGTTGTGGAGGGAGTGGATGTTTGTGGATGTGGTGCCAATCATACTGGCTGTTTTTTCTTGGATGGTGTTAAGCTTCTTGAGTGTTATTAGAGCTGCAACCATCCAGGCAAAAGGGGAGTATTCTATCACACTCCCGATTTGTGTCTTGTAGATGGTGTTCAGACCTTGGGAAGCAGGAGGTGAGTTACCCACTGCACTGTTCCTAACGTCTGACCTGCTGTTGTAGCTGCTGTGTTTGTGTACTGGGTCCAGTTGAGTTTCTGGTTAATGGTAACCCCCAGGATGCTGTCAATGGGGATTTAGTGATGGTAACATCATTAAATGTTGAGGGATGGTGGCTAGGTTGTCTCTTGCTGGATATGGTCATTGCCTGGTATTTGTGTGACACAAGTGCTACTTGCTACTTATCAGCTGAGGCTGGACATTGTCAGAAGGACTGTTTCAGTAGCTGAGGAGTTGCAAATGGTGCTAAACACTGTACAATCATTGGTGAACATCCCCACTTCTGACCATATAATGAAAATAAGGTTATTGATAAAGTGGGTGAAGATGGTTGGGCCTAAGACATTCCCCTGAGGAACTCCTGCAGACATATACTGGAGTTAAGATGATTGACCTTCAACAAACATGACTATCCTCATGTGTACCAGGTGTGACTCCAATTAGCAGAGAGTTTGCACACACTCCCAATACCCATTGGATCCAGTTTTGCTGGGGTCCTTGATGCCTGGTTGAATGTGGCCTTGATATCAAGGGCTGTCACCGTCTCCTCCCTCTTTGTTATAGAGGGAGCCTATGAGGATTTAATGTTGATAGCATAACAAATGTTTGAGAGTCATTGGTACTGTTATTTCCAATGGTTATCCACCTTTGGATGTTCTATTCAGCTACCAATCTTAAAGGACAGATTAACCATTAAAAGGGATAACTTCAAATGGAAGTCTCAATTGTGACTATATTGAATAAATATGACGTGACGTACCTCTGCACAAGAAGCTTATCTTTAGGTATTACTTATGACAGTACTCATACAATGTTACCAATACACTTTGAAACTAAGCTTGTTTAGAAATCTGTAGTCAACCAAAACATTCATATCACTGGTAACTTGTGACCATCTTCAATCCATCAGCAGTTTTCAGGCTTCGCAATGAATTTTCTTTTTACCTTTAGAAGTGCTTAATGCATTTATAACAGCTTTCAGATTTTCCTGGCATGTAGTCAGGTGAATATATTGCATATCTCCTGAGTGGATAGACTAAAATCTTCCTGAGAGGGGAAAATTTCTTACATAGTTTGTTGATTAAGGAAGATATGTGTGGAGAAAGGTATTTTAAAAATAACACTGATCAACTGATTGACAGCGTGATCTAGGTTGGTGGCCTTTTTTACACAGATCAAAGATGACGTGTAAAGGAACTAATGATTGTTGCAGTCCATTTACAACTTGATAATGAAAGCTAAGCAAGTCCAGCACTGGGTTACTGCTAACTCCAAAGCCATCAAATTGCCTTTTCAATTGTCTCTTCAGTTTATGGCAGAAATCTTCAAAGCAGAAGTAGATGAAGCAAAGCAATTAGTGGATTAGAGATAATTCAAACGTCAGACAGGAGTGACTATCCCTCAAGCAGGTTACCCAGTAGAGCTGCAGACCCTATGCTTCATGCCAGGTGCATACAAAGTACAAAAGGCCAACAGAATTGTTAAGGTACTTAACTGGAAGAAAGTACAAGTGAGTTAATAGTTTCAGGCACTTGCCTTCCAAAGATTGATGTACCTGAATGAATCAGTAGATGTCACAGGTATAAAGCAATTAACTAACTGTTGGTGATTCTATTCAGTTGGGAATATTGACATGTGACAATCAAATTGTCCATTTTGTTTATGTCACTTAAACTTCGATTTCCTGATGATATCTAGTGGCAATAAAGCTATTTAACTTGGACTTTGAACACAAAATGAAGAAGGTTGCTAATTCTTCATCAATTGGAAGGATTTTAATTGCATAATAGTAAAAATATAAAATGAACTCTCAGCAGTCATATCTCTTAGACCTTGTATTGGGAAATGAGCCTGGCCAGGTAATCGATGTTTCAGTGGGGGAGTATTTTGGGAACAGTAATCATAATTCTGTAAGTTTAATTGTAGTTATGGATAGTTATGGATAAGACTGGGCCTTGGGTGAAAGTGCTAAATTGGGAGATGGCTAATTACAACAGTATGAGGTAGGATGCAGAAAAATTAGATTAGGGTTGTCTGTTAGCAGATAATTCCACATCTGATATGTGGGAGTCTTTTAAGTTGATCAGAATTCAGGAACAGCATGTTCCTGTGAGGACAAAAGATAAGGATAACAAGATTTAGAAACTCTGGATGACAAGAGATATTGAAAGTTTAGGCAAAAAGAAAAAGAAAACATATGTAAGGTTTAGGAAAATGAAATCAGAAAAGGCCCTTGAGGAATATAAAGGATGCAAAAAAGAACTTAACCAAGGAATTAAGATGGCTAAAAGGGGCCATGAAATGTCTTTGGCAAATAGGATGAAGGACAATTCCAAGGCATTTTATGGACAGATTAGGAGAAAGAGAGTGACTAGAGAAAGGGTTGGTCTACCCAAAGGAGGGAATTTATGCGTGGAGCCAGAATAATTGGGTGAGATCTTAAATGAATACTTTGTATCGATCTTTACCAAGGAGAAGATCATAGATGATGGTAAAATTAGGGAAGGGTACATGATGTTTTAGGGCACTTCGATATTAAGAAGGAGGAGATGTTGGGTGTCTTGAAAAACATTATAGTAGATAGTTCCCTCGGCCCTGACGGGATCAATCCCAGGATACTGAAGGAGGCAAGTGAAGACATTTTGGGGACCTGGACAAAGATCCTTGCACCTCCTTTTGTCACAGGTGAGGTTCCAGAAGATTGGAGAATAGCCAATGTTGTTCCTTTGTTTAAGAAGAGCAAAATGAAATTATAGCCCAATGAGCCGTACATCATTGTTAGAGAAATTATTGGAGAAGATTCTTAGGAACAGGATTTATTCACATTTGGAAAAGAATTGACTTATTAGGGATAGTCAGTATGGCTTCATGCAAGGAAGGTGTTGTCTGACAAACTTGATTGAGCCTTTTGAAGAAGTGATGAAGATGATTGATGAGGGCATGGCAGTGGATGTTATCTACATGGGCTTTTCTAAAACATTTGACAAGATCGGTCATGGTAGGTTAGTCCAGATGATTAAGTCACATGGGGTCCACAGTGCGTCGGTAAGTTGAATACAAAGTTGGCTTGGTCAAAGCAGGCAGAAGGTTGTTGTGTAGGGGTGTTTTTCTGACGGGAAGTATGTGACAAACAGTGTTCTGCAAGCATAAGTGCTAGGACCTCTGTTGCTTGTAATATACATAAACAATTTGGATGAAAATGTAAGTGGTCTGATTTGTAAATTTGCAAATGGCATGAAAGTTGGAGGAGTTGTGGATAATGAGGAAGGTTGGCAAACAATAGAGCAGGATATAGACCAGTTGGAAAGTTGGAGAAGTGGCAGGTGGAGTTTAATCTGGACAAGTGTAAGGTGATGCATTTTGGGAGGTTAACTTTAAGAGGAAAATATAAAGTAAAAGGCAGGATATTTGGGAGTATTGCTATACAGAGGGATGTTGAGGTGCAAATCCATTACTTCCTGAAAGAAGGCACATGGCATGCTTCATTGGTCTTCATTGGTATAAAACTTTAGTTTGGCTACATTTGAAGCATTGTGTGTCTTTGTGGTCGCCACACTATGGGAATGATGTGGAGGCCTTGGAGAAGGTGCAAAAGTGGTTTACATGATGTTGCCTGGATTGGAGTATGTTAGCTATATAGAGAGTTTGGATAAACTTAAGTTGCTTTCACCAGAGCATAAGTGGCTGAGAGGGCAACCTGATAGTAGTATGCAAAATTCTGAAAGGCATGAAATACCAAGAACATAAGTTTAAAGCAAGAGGGGGAAATTTTAAAGGAGATGTGCATGGCAACATTTTACATAGAGGGTGGTAGGTTCCTGGAACGTCCTGCCAGGCAGGTGGTCGAAGCAGTTACAATAGCAATATGTAAGAAGCATTTACACAGACACATGAACAGGTAGGGAATGGAGGGATATGGACCATGTGAAGTAGATTGGATTAGTTTAGAAAACCATCATGATCAGTGCAGACATGTTGGGACAAAGGGTTTGTATCTGTGTTGTACTGTTCTATGCTGTACTGTTCTAAATAAAGCTTAGTGAATCTCTGGCTAGGAAAGGTTTGAAGGTTTTAGCACATAGAGATGAAAAATGTGGCACAAGTACAATATGATAGTTCCTGAACATTGGGATATTGAAATATCATAGGAAAAGGAATCAAAGAGAAATAATATTGTTTGAAGTTTAAGGCATGGGCAAAATAACAAAGAATCTTTTACATGAGATTACATGGGTCAATTAAGGGCCAATACCAGTGTGAAATGTCCAGAGTTTGTTGGCATTTGATGGTCAAAAAAACAATTGTAATTTCTTGTTTTTTAAAATCATAGGGAATTTTTGGAGATGTCCTTAATCTTGTTTGCATAAATATGGGTGGCATGGTGGCACAGTGGTTAGCATTGCTGCCTCACAGCACCAGAGACCTGGGTTCAATTCTAATCTTGGGTGACTGTGTGGAGTTTGCATGTTCTCCCTGTATTTGCATGGGTTTCCACTGGGTGCTCCAGTTTCCTTCCACAGTCCAAAGATACGCCAGTTAGATGGATTGGCCATACTAAATTGCCCATAGTGTCCAGGGATGTGCAGGCTAGGTGGACTAGCCATGGTAAAGTTGGAGTTATGGGGGTTTGGGTCTGGGTGGGATGTTGTTTGGAGCGTCAGCACAGATTCATTGGGCCAAATAGCATCTATCTGTATTGTATGTGCTTTGGAGCAGTTTTTATTAATGTGTCAGTTGACAGGATTCAAGAATTCATGAACTAGGAAAGGATGTGCGACCTTGCCTGAAGGCTCTGCCATTTGGACAGACATTCAGGATTTATGCAGATGATCTTCATCTCCTTCCTATCCAGTGCCAGACTTGAGGAACTTCAGTTCTAGGACAGATGAGAGAAGCTAGAATTGTTCCCAATAGATCAGATAAGGTTAAATGGGTGATTTAACAGTGGTTTTGAAAATTGCAAAGCATTTACTACAATAAATAAGGAGAAATCTATTTCGGGTGACAGAAGTGTTGGAATGAAAAAAATATAGAAAATTTTGGTCCAAAAAGCCAGAGGTGAATGAAAAAGTATCTTGTCAGATTACAAGTTCTGCGCACTGCTAGAAAATTTAAAGCTTACACATTCAATACTACATTTCAAAAGGGAATTAGGTAAATGCTTGAAAGTGAAAAGTTGCAGGGGCAAATGCACAAGTGTGGGATTAATTGAATAGCTCTTTCAAAAACTGATATAGACATTATGAGCTGAATGGTCTTCCATTGTTCTGTAAACCTTTATGACTTTATGAAAATAAAACACACTGCAAATAAATTGCTCTCCTGACTGAATGGTGAAATCTAACCACAACCTCAGAAATGAACTCGCCATATCTAGTTGAAAGTGTATTTTTTCCCCACTCAAAGTATGTCATAGCCTCTGAAATATACTTCCAGTTTAAGCACAAAGCAGTACAAGAGCACCAATAATTCTACAATCAAGTTTTACAATAAGCATTGAGTTTGAGAATTCCCAAATCTATTCCACTTCGATGCTTTGAAGTTGCCAAAGAGGAGCATTACACGTTATCCGACCAGTCTGTTTATCTGCTCGGTTTGAATCTTTGAATAATTAACTAGGTATTATTTTACACTGAGTACTCTTGTTATTCAATATGAGAGTATGTAATGTGATTTCAGAGGTTATAGTGAAAATATAGCAGAGCAAATCGCTCCTATCTAGTAATATTGATCTTTGTTTCAAATTCAGTCATCACTTCATCGGTTAACCCTATTACACAATATAAAATGCACACTGAACAAAACAACTTTACAAAAATGTCATGTTTTATTTGTAGTAACTGTGTGAAAATTTAGTTATTGATAAATTATATGATAAATATAATTTGTGATACATTAATTAACTCTGCCTATTATCCATTTTGTCATTTCTTCTGCTTCACTATCTATTTAAGGTTGTGATTGTTGATATTAGATCAGGTGTTTAGAGGTGGGAAGAATTCTAGCTTTTGGAACCTAACCTTTACAAATTGCCAGCCCACATTTTCCAATTTCAGTCTGAGAATGTAGGGTGGCAGACTGGATTAGAAGCTGGGTTGAGCAAGCTGGGAATAGCTGAGGTTACCAGTTCCTGAGGCAGGCTGGGCAGAAAGTTTGCCTCAGATTTCCATTACTATGGCCAAACCTAGAAAGAAAAGAGTAAAATTTAAACTATTACTTCACCTCTCACCCCTTACACCTCTTCCAGTTCCCTTCACTCTCACACACTCATTATGCCCCATCAATGCCAAACCATGTCGTTTAAAGAGATCTGTCCACTCCCCAGGGCTTCTCATAGTCCCATGCCATCTATACCCCTCAACCCTTCCCCATGGTCTCTCCTACCCCTTTTGCCAACTTTATGCTTACTTCCACTCACTCCCCATTCCCCCTTGCATCCACTGTGTTGACTCACTAGGAACCTGAAAGGACACATGTACAGAGGAGAATAAATAAAGTTGCCTTACTTAAAGTTCTCCCACAGACTGCACCACATTGTAAAAAAGGACACTGTCATTCATAAAAATACATTTTAACATATGTTCGCACCTTTTACCTGTTCTTGGCCCTTCTTGACAAATGGGAAAGAATCGAGTGGTTTATGCACACTGTATGCACAGTTAGCAATCCGGAAAGGTACCTGCACTCCCCAACTCCACAAAAATCCCTGCACTAACGAACAAATGATACCTGACCCCACCCCACAAAGAATCCCTGAATACTCTCCAAGGTTTCCTTTAATTACCACAGTATGCCAGCTCTTCAAAGCCTATCCTCTCCAAACTCTGGGTTCGAGACTCCAAAATCAGGTTTGAGTAGAGGAAGCTGTTCATTTAGATAGCTAGCCACCTCCACAAATGTGCACAAGTAAACTGTGGATGGTATCCAACCCCTATCAAGTAAAATTTGGATATATTGAGATTAGAGTCAGGACCTGTAATTTCTAACACTTCCATTATTTTTGCCACAGCAGAGAGGCCCTTCATTGTGACCAAATTCTGAGCCTAAGTCATTCTTTCCATCTGTCATGTACATAATCTTAGGTTTCTCAGGGACATTGCTTCATTGATTTATTCAGTTACAATATTTTACTTTTGAAGCTAAAATGCAGCAAAAGAATAGTCAAGATGTTGAGAAAACAGAAAAAGAAATTGAAGAATTAGCGGTTGACATGGCCCTCAAACATACTTAGTTATTCAAGAAGATCATCTGCTTCAATTCCACTCTCCCAGTCAGTTCCTAATTTCATAGATTCCTTGAGAGAAAAGTCTTAAATAAAGTATATGAAACAATGAATTATGTACAAATATCTGAGGTAGATAATTCCAAAAGAGGAGCAAGTGAGGACTGGAGATCAGAGTCGAGAGTGTGTCGCTAGAAAAGGACACCAGGTCAGGTAGCATCGGAGGAGCAGGAAAATCGACGTTTCAGGCATGAGCCCTTCATCAGGAATGATCATTCCAAAGATTCACAATCTCCTTAGAGAATCAATTTCTCCTCAATTCTCAATCCTAAATGATTGATTCCTTATCATAGGAATGTACTTCTAAGTTCTATGTTCGAAAGGCTGAATATTCTTTTTGAAAGTGGGAACCAAGAGATAAGATGGATGTTGGCTGGCATTCCTATTCCCCTGGAAAGAGGACTTTCACATAATGACTTTAGGGACAGGTCTATTACCTAATTAGTGACTGGAGTGAGTTGGCTGGGATTGAGATGGGGAGCAGAAGTGGAAGGTCAGAGAATCTGGCCTCAATTTGGGTTGAATCGACAGTCATTTCTGTCACCTATGCATAGTCTGAGAAAGATGACAGCATTTCATTTTCAGAATGTCTGGGGCAAATAGAGAGCTACAACCCAGGATAAAATAAGGAAATGTTGTTTATGAAAATGGTTACCTATACTTTCATTTTTTTTCCATTAAACAAAGTGGTGTTGTGAAGTCCATCTTAGTCAAGTGGAAACTGGGCATCCCAGCTGGCTGTAGTTAGTCAGTTTCACAGAGCACCTAATGATCACCCAACTCCATGTCGATCCTTAGTCAGAAGTTGCACTCATAACGGACTTCCAGATGACCTCTTTACATTAACAAGTCAGGTTCCCTCTCACTTCCCCACTTTCTCACTCTCTTCAATAAAGTCAGGAGAGTTAGTTTTAAAGTCAGCAGACTGGCACATAGGACAAAGTTGCCAGATTTTTGCTGTTTCCTTCTTCCCATTCCCCCACACGTCCCTCCATTTGTGACTGGAAAAATCCAGTGCTAGCTGTGGAAAATCCATCTTGCAACTGATAACTTTTAAGACTCACTGGGATAGTGCACTGGAAATAGAGCCATGCGTAACTCCCAGAATCGTCACAAAAGTTTAAGATTTTATAAAGTACACAGAATTCCCCAATTTACCTGACTTTCACAGCCAGATTGATCAAAAACACAGTAATCACTCTTTCAAACATTGTTTTTTAAAACAGTCCTTTCTGATTTCAGTTCACCAATTTTAAAAACACTGAAGTACACAAAGGCATGGTCCTTACAATACTTACAAGTGAGTCATTCTGTGACCTTTTGTAAGTCATACAACTGTGAGACAGAAGCTATGGCTAAAACAAGGAGGAATCAGATCTGAATGATTATGATTGGTAAGTATGGGCATTGAAGTTTGGATAGAGTGGTGCCTGGGTTAAGATGGAAAGGGGGAACCTGATCTACAGGTCTACTGACGGGTGTGTGATTTAACTTTTGAATAATAGATTTAGATTCCTGATTTCTACCACAACTAACACATTTGAGTGTTGCATCCTTACCTGCAGGTAAGAGAAAAATTATGGTGTATGCATTTCCATTTGACAGAAGGAGAATTCTAATTAATGAACAGAGATTAGGTTCAGGCATAAAGTAGGAGAAATTTCATGGCAGCCAGAAATGGTTTGAAATGTTCAAATTAATAATCTGATTGATCATTGTTGTCATGCAGGTCTCAATCAACAACATTAGAGGCAAACATTACAACCATGCAATATTACAGGCACAAATTATTAACAAAATACATAGAGCATTGAAACATTCTGGTGTTTGCCATATGTCTCATATATTGTCAGTTTAAAACTGAAACTCAGTGTACCTAATTGAACTTCTTCCGTTGTTTCCTTTTGTGTATGTTCATTCTTACAGAAACTATGTCTAGACACCACGGCTGCTCTGTGTAATCCTTAATATCCAGTAAAAAAAATCAGTTTGAAATATGACACCAATGACAAGCAAAGACCAAATGGATCAGGTTCTTTGGCAAAGAAATTACTCCTACATTTGGCTTTGATGTACTTAACATATTTTGAAGCACCAATTACCATTCTGATGTAGCTTACATTTCTTATCAAATTGTATTTACTCACAGAAATGAAGCAAAATACATCATTGTTCAATTTGAAATCCTCATTGCAAAATTAGACTCCAACTTAAGCAACACGTTGTTTAAAGATTTGACTTGGAAGTGTTGAATGGTGAGGATCACATGCTTTGTCAGTGAAATATAAAATTTACCTGAAATCTGGAGAACATGCATGCAATTTCCTATTCATTGTTCAAAGTATTATTTATAGCACTTCCAATAAGTATATAATTGATTTTCTGTTGCTTTTCATGCACTTAAAGATCAATCTTTAAGAAGCACTATAACTCCTGAAGACATATTTACAGTACCAAGACATTTTAATGAGTTTGAGAAGTGAGAAACATAGTATTAACACTAGCCAGACACGAGTGTTATGCTGATTAACATTTGGAAAACTGAAAAAGGTGGAGGATTCCAATTTCCTCCTTGGGTGGACAGACTAGAGTTTGACTAGTGTCGGAGAAGCATTTTAAAATTAAATAACTTCATAATTATAGATAGCATATTGTGCCAGATGGGAATAAATCAGCCAGAATTCTTGCTCCTGACCACCATTCAGTGATTCCTCCTGGAAAATATATGTATTGTGGAAAATGAGGATTAACTGAACTTGTTTGTGATATCTCCCACCACTGAGTATCAAACTGCAATCCATCAACTCTGCTCAAACATTAATACTGGTCACTTGGGTATGGAGCATTTGAACTATCACTTGAGTAAGACTCTCTAGAACAGTCCACAAAATTCTTTTATCTTCTTAAGTGAAGTCGCAATTCGGATATGGGTTTATAACAGTCTCCCTATCTAGTACTATAGTTCCAGAGGATTATAGGCTGTTATCTCCTCAGAGAGGTGATGAGTTTAATTTGAGGGCCATCACACCTCAAGAAGAGGTGATGCTGACAAGGTAAGACCTCAACCAAGGACAGAATTAATCTCACGCCTGTTGGCATAACTTTGCATCATAAACCCGCCATCCAAGCTAACCAACTGCATGTCCAGGGTCCGGGCAGTATAAAGTCACTTTCAGGATGCCAGTGGTCTGTTCCACAATGAATCTGGTCAATGCTTGAGCAATGTTGTATCTCTCCTTGGTGAGACTGGTTGCGAGCCTAATAGTTCATGGCAGCTCTCTAGATATATAGCACAACTCTGTAATATCTGGCTGCCATGATCATAAATAATTTGAACATTAAGGGAGTGGAATCCATTTCTGACCATGAAGACAGCTGCTTGATGATAGGTTGCTCCATGTGGGTTGCACCTGCATGAAGCCAGCAATAGATGGAAATCCAATTGCTACATCAAAGGAAAATGAAATGATTAACTTAGCTTGAATGAATGAATAAATAGGTTGTGGTGAATGGAGCATCAGTGATAAATTAGATGCACTTATGAGTAGAGGACTGTAAGACATCAGAGAGTTTCCTAATAGCTCCCTGAAACAATCCATTTCCAAAAATATTAGTGGTAACTGTAACTTGTAGGATCGCCAGGATGCATTCTACCCAGTTTTGTAACCATAGCTCTTTGTCCAACAGCTAGCATAGCCACTTGAGACTGAGTTTTGAGCTATAGGGCGAAGCTGAATAGGCTGGGATTGTTTTCCCTGGAGTGCTGGAGGCGGAGGGGTAACCTTTTAGAGGTTTATAAAATCATGAAGGGCATGGATAGGATAAATAGACAAGGTCTTTACCCTAGGGTGGGGGAGTCCAGAACTAGAGGGCATAGGTTTAGGATGAGTGGGGAAAGATTTAAAAGGAACTAAGAGGCAACATTTTTCAGACAGAGGGTGGTGCATGTATGGAATGAACTGCCAGAGGAAATGGTGGAGGCTGGTACAATTAAAACATTTAAAAGTCATCTGGATGGATATATAAATAGGAAGGGTTTAGAGGGATATGGGCCAACTGCTGGCAAATGGGACTAGATAAATTTAGGATATCTGGTTGCTATGGGCAACTTGGACTGAAGGGTCTGTTTCCATGCTGTACATCTCTATGGCTCCACGAGTCTATGTGCAGATAGCTGCACTTAAATCTCTAGATCTGGCTCCACATCAGAGCTCTCCTGCTCCATGGTGAACCTTTACTGAAAACTCCAGCAAATGCTGGAGATCACAGTTGGTCAGGCAGCTCCATGGAGAAAAAGCAAGCTAATGTTTCGAGGCTAGATGCTCCTCCATGGTGAACCTTGTCCTGCTCCATGACCATCTGCAGTCTGTGTGGCAGCTGGTGTACTTGCTGACCCTGCAGAAGTTGCTGTCCTTGTTGTCTTCTGCACCAGTTTATTTACAACAACAGTGCAAGAACAGCTGCATTGACCTCTGACATTGTGTCTTCCGTGACAATAGATCTGATCATGGGGAACATTAAGAGAAAGTAAAGTCTTAGTAAAGTGAGTCTTCAGCCATGGCATCCTTTGCATGAAGCTCCAGATTATCCTATCAGAGAGGATAAGGTTGTCCCTGCACAAGAAACCAATAGATTGTGCTGTTATCAATTTAGCTTTATTGTTTATGTATAAAGGGCAGGCTCTTGTCACCAACCTCACTGAAACTTGGATGCAATCCTTACTGCATGACTTCCTTCATTTCTGACAATAACCATCTCCATGCTTATTAGCCATCCATACCTCATGTAAGATGGCTCATAAAGTGTCTATGTGTCCTTGACAGAAAGCACCATCCAGGAGACTCCACTCCCTCAACCAAATCTGTCCCTCCTCAGTCTTGTCCCAGCAGGTTTGATTTTAAATATGAGGACATTGCAGTTGTAATGCATTTGCTTGCACCTTGAGACTTGGTCTATAGGAAGATGGGATTTAAGTGAATGTGTCTTGTTTCATTGAGATTTGTTGACCTCTGATATCACAAGCAGAGATCATGACCCTTCATAATCGTGGTTCCAAATTGGCAGGTGTGAGGAATGTTGAGATTCTGTTTAAATGTGAATTGAAGGCAGATATATACCATTGGGTATTTACTGGATTCCTGATTAATACAGTTACCCTTTAGAAGGCTTCAAATTCCAGAACTAAAGTCTGGCCCATTTCAAGGAAACTATTACATATCCTTTCACTTTGGATACTGTTTTATTGATATTTCCTATTGCACAGTTGATTTTTGGATCAATATGGTGAGGTGCCAACTTTGTGTTGGCATCACTGACTTGCAGATTACAGCTGCAGATGCCCATCCTTCACATGTCCAGTTGTGTAGGAATCCCTGTGACCCTTCATCTCCCCCATGCTTTCATTGATCACGAGTTTGCCTAGTTTAGCCTCAGGGCAACTGACCCTTTAGGTCCCTATTCATTTGCTAGTCCTGCATCCTCCTGATATTGAGGGGAGAGTGTTTATAACTTGTCTTCATCATCCCTTTGAAACTACAGAGTTCTCTCCAACAAACTACCAGGTCCCACTATTTTCAGTCGATACTATTCACTCAGCTATTGAATAGAATCCCCAGACTTGAAGTCCTGCAGTCTCAGCAGTGACTAACTAAAATTACTCCTTGAGGTTCAAATGTCACTTTACCTCATTGTATGATGCTCACTGCTCAAAGGTTGACAAAGGAATTTCTTGTTGGTGTGATATTGAAGACTCTATTGTAGAATTGATTTTAACACTGGGTGAATTTTAGTTATCATAGAATGAATGGCCATTAAATGTTTCGTTTAGAGACAACCCAAAGTATCAGAACTAATGGTTCAAGAGCCAGCTACTGATGCAGTAGAGACTGAATATTAATGTCAGACCCCGCCTTGCTCTGAAACCCCTTTAGGATGATAATAATGCCCTAACCAGAGGTATGTATGGAGATTTATACTGACTTAAAGACTTAACCCTGCCAACAAGAAGCGTGCAGGAGAGTCATCCTTCAGGAAGCCCAAAGAGAAATAAAAATATTGGGAATGTGAAGGCCACAAAAATCATTGAACCCCAAGCTTTACATCTAATACAGCTCTTCTCCTTCTCCCATGACCAAACCCCACCCCCCACACCCATGGATACATCCATCTCACACTCACACCTTTGCTCCGGGGTACCCTGATGTTCCTGGAGTTCTGGTGGCTGCATTACCCAAAGTACCATCCCTTCTATTGGTGCTGTCTGCATTGGCGAACCTTCTGATTAATTGGCAGCTCTCAGGGTGCACAGACTGTTCACTCACACTCCTTAAACCTACGCAAAGCTCCCTCGCTGACCATTGGAGCTTTTGATGAGCATTTAATACATCAGGCTTTCTGCAAAGAAGACAACACGAGTTTCCCACTGGTACTCCAGCTGGTGAGAAAAACCCATGTTATAAGCATTAAATTCGACTTGATAAATGAACGAGAGGTGTACATATAGACCACAACGAATGACAAAGGGAAACAATAGCGATTCTTGTCTATTCTGGTGAGATAATTAAGCATTGTTCCTACACTTCCAACCGAGCGAGGAGGTAACACTCTCTGTCATAACCCTCTCTTTTTGCAAGGCAAAACGTTCCAGGCATGTTTGTAATCTCCATCCTCAGTAGACTATTCCTCCTATGCTTTGTCTTCACAAGAAGAATTTGACGATATCATTTTTTGAAGTCTGTTTTTTAAAAATATATTTTTAATTTTTCTTATTTATCTTATTTGTCATGAGGTGCGAAAGAGGAGCAGAGGACTGCTGGGAAGGTGAGCAAAACTGTTTAAAATACTTACCTCAGGCATCGGGGCCTCCATTTGTCGAGAGGTGCGAGGGAGGAGTGGAGGACTGTTGGGAAGGTGAGTAAAAAACAAAACGTTTTGAACAGAGCAGCGAGGAGAAAGAGAGGTCTGCTGGGAAGTTTTCAAGTGGGTGAGATCTAAACCCGAGACTCTACAACATAGGGCCTCCCTCCCACCTACCTCCTCTGACCTTACTAAGAGTCTGTAAACTCAGTAAGTTTTCAGATTTTCTTTTTTTAAATTTTCTTCTCTTCTTTTGTTTAGTCCTGCGTGGGCTTTCAGAGTAGCGGGGTATGGATGTTAGGGCAGTTGCATGTTCCTCCTGCAGAACATAGAACATAGAACATAGAAGAATACAGCGCAGTACAGGCCCTTTGGCCCTCGATGTTGCGCCGAACCAAGCCCACCTAACCTACACTAGCCCACTATCCTCCATATGCCTATCCAATGCCCGCTTAAATGCCCATAAAGAGGGAGAGTCCACCACTACTACTGGCAGGGCATTCCATGAACTCACGACTCGCTGAGTAAAGAACCTACCCCTAACATCTGTCCTATACCTACCCCCCCTTAATTTAAAGCTATGCCCCCTTGCAATAGCTGACTCCATACGTGGAAAAAGATTCTCACTGTCGACCCTATCTAAACCCCTAATCATCTTGTACACCTCTATCAAGTCACCCCTAAACCTTCTTTTCTCCAGTGAAAACAACCCCAAGTGCCTCAGCCTTTCCTCATAAGATCTTCAAATGTGGCAGTTAAGAGACACTGCACATGTCTCTGCAAACCACATCTACGGGAAGTGCACCCAACTTTAGCTCCTCGAAAACTGAGTTAGGGAACTGGAGCTGGAGCTGGCTGAACTATGGATCATCCTGGAGGCTGAGGGAGAAATTGAGAGGATGTACAGGGAGGTGGCCACTCCTCAGACACAGGATAAGGACAGCTGGGTTACAGTCAGGGGGAGGAAAGGGAACCAACAGATAGGGGAGGGATCCCCTATGGCCATTCCCCTCAGCAATAAGTTTACTATTTTGGATACTGCTGGTGGGAACGGCCTACCGGGGGAAGCCATGGTTGTCAGGTCTCTGGCACTGAGCCTGGCACTGTGGCTCAGAAGGAAAGGAGGGAGAATAGAAAAACGCTAGTTGTAGGGGACTCAATAGTTAGGGGAATGACAGGAGATTTTGTCATCAGGAACGGGATTCCCGGAAAGTATGTTGCCTCCCAGGTGCCAGGGTCCGGGATGTTGCCGATCGGGTTTACAAGATTCCGAAGGGGGAGGGTGAGCAGCCAGAAATCATGGTACATATTGGCACCAATGACATAGCTAGGAAAGGGCTTGAGTATCAGAAAAGTGACTACAGAGAGCTAGGTTGGAAGCTGAAGAGCAGGATAAATAGAGTAGTGATTTCGGGTTTGCTACCGGTGCCAAGAGATAGTAAGGTGAGGAACAGTCAGCGAATGCAGCTTAACACGTGGCTGCGAGGCTGGTGCAGGAGGGAGGCCTTCAAATACCTAGATCATTGGGATGCCTTCTGGGGAAGGTGGGACCTGTACATGAAGGACGGGTTGCACCTGAACTGGAGGGGCACAAATGTCCTGGGTGAGAGATTTCCTCATGTGGTTCAGGAGGGTTTAAACTAGTTTGGCGGGGGATGGAAACCAGAGCTACACATCTGAGAAGGGGTAGTTGTAGATGGGGCAGTGACAGGTTGTAATGAATCTATCGGGAAGGTTTCTCACGTGATGAAACAAAGGGATTGGTTAAAGTGTGTCTGCTTTAACTCAAGGAGTGTCAGAAATAAGAGTGATGAACTTAGAACATGTATCAGTACTCGAGGCTGTGATGTTGTGGCCATAACAGAGGTATGGGTTTCACAGGAGCAGGAATGGTTGCTAGATGGTTCAGGGTTTAGAATATTTAAAAGGAACAGGGAGGGTGGAAAAAGAGGACGAGTTGTAGCATTGTTAATCAGAGAGTGCATTATAGCTACAGAAATGAAGGTTGTTGAGGGAGGTTTGTCTGCTGAGTCAGTATGGGCAGAATTTAGGAACAGCAAGGGAGCAGCCACCTCATTGGGGGTTTTCTACAGTCCCCGAATAGCAGTAGAGGGATTGAAGAACTCATAGGCTGACAGATTTTGGAAAAATGAAGCTGTAGTGGGGTTGTTGTTATGGGTGATTTCAACTTTCCATATATTGACTGGAACTTCCTTAGTGCAGATGGTTTGGATGGAGCCATTTTTATCAGGTGTGTTCAGGAGGGTTTCCTTACTCAATATGTAGACTGGCTGACGAGGGGAGAGGCCATTTTGGACTTGGTGCTTGGCAATGAGCCAGGACAGGTGTCAGATCTCGTGGTGGAAGAACACTTTGGTGACAGTGACCACAACTGCCTCACATTTACCATAGCCTTGGAGAGGGAAAGGGGCAGTTACCAATGGAAGATATTTAATTGGGGAAAACAAAATTATGACGTTATCAGACAGAAGTTGGGAAGTACAGAGCCAGGAGGGGGCACGAAAAAGGCTTCGTAGGAAGCATTAGGGAGAACTCAAAGACAGTTTACTCATACATGAGGAATAAGAGAATGATCAGGGAGAAGGTAGGGCCGATCAAGGATAGCGTAGGGAACTTGTACGTGTACTCTGAGCAGATGGGGGAAGCCCTAAATGAGTTTTTTGCTTTGGTTTTCACAAATGAAATGGACCTTGTTATGAATGAGAACTTTGAGGAGCTGTGACACAAGTTGAACAGATCAAGATTGATGAAGTTGATGTGCTGGAAATTTTGGCAAACATTAAGATTGATACGTCCCCAGGACCAGACCAGATTTATCCTAGGCTGCTCCAGGAAGTGAGAAAGGAGGTTGTTAAGCCAGTGGCGAAGATCTTTGCTTCGTCACTCTCCATGGGAGTCATACCGGAGGATTGGAAGAAGGTGAAAGTTGTTTCTCTTTTCAAGAAGATTAATAGGAAAATCCCTGGCAATTACACACCAGTCAGTCTTACATCTGTGGTCAGCAAGGTTTTGGAAAGAGCTCTGAGGGATAGGATTTATGACTATCTGGAAAAGCATAGCATGATTAAAGGTAGTCAGCATGACTTCGTGAGGGGCAGGTTATGCCTCACAAATTCTTTGAGGAAGTGACAAGACAGGTCAACAAAGTTCGAGTAGTAGATGTGGTGTATATGGACATCAGCAAGGCATTTGATAAGGTACCCCATGGTAAGCTCATTCATAAAGTCAGGAGGTATGGAATACAGGAAGATTTGGCTATCTGGTTGGCTGACAGAAGACAGAGAGTCGTTGTGGATGGAAAGTAATCTGCTTTGAGGTCCATGTTGAGTGGTGTCTCACAGGCCTCTGTTCTTGGGCCTCTGACCTTTGTAGTTTTTATAAATGACTTGGATGAGGAGGTTAGGGGTGGGTTAATAAATTTGCAGATGACACAAAAGTTGGAGGTGCCATTGATAGTATTGAGGGGTCTCGGAGGCTGCAGCGCGACATAGACAGGATGCAGAGCTGGGCTGAGAAATGGCAGACGGCGTTCAACCTGGATAAATCCGAAGTGATGCATTTTGGAAGGTTGAACCCGAATGCTTAATATTGGATTAAAGACAGGATTCTTGGCAGTGTGGAAGAACAGAGGGATCTTGGTATTCAAGTACATAGATCCCTCAAAGTTGCCAACCCAGTGGATAGAGTTGTTAAGAAAGCATATGGTGTTTCGGCTTTCATTAATAGGGAGATCGAGTTTAAGAGCTGCGAGGTTTTGCTACAGCTCTACAAGTCCCTGGTGAGACCACACTTGGAATATTGTGTTCAGCTCTGATCGCCCTACTATAGGAAAGAAACAGAGGCTTTGGAGAAGGTGCAAAGAAGATTTAGATTAGAGTGATGCTGGAAAAGCACAGCCGGTCAGGCAGTATCTGAGGAGCAGGAAAATTGACGTTTCAGGCAAAAGCCCATCATCAGATTCTCGTTTCTAGCGTCTGCAGTCCTCACTTTTGCCATAAAGAAGGTTTACCAGGATGCTGCCTGGACTGGAGGGCTTGCCTTATGAAGAGAGGTTGACTAAGCTCAGGAAGTGAAGTGACCTGATCAAGGTATACAAGGTAATGAGAGACATGAATAGAGTCAATAGCCAGAGACTTTTCCCCAGGGCAGGATTAACTGGCATGAGGGGTCATAGTTTTAAGATATTAGGAGAAAGATATAGAGGGGCCGTCAGAAGAAGATTCTTTACGCAGAGAGTTGTGAATGCATGGAATGCGTTGCCAGCAGTGGTGGTGCAAGCAGAGTCATTAGGGACATTTAATCGACTGCTGAACACGCACATGGATAACAGTGAATTGAGGGATGTGTAGGTTAAGTTATTTTATTTTACGTTTGGATTAATCCTCAGCACAACATCATGGGCTAAAGGGCCTGTTCTGCGCTGTACTTTTCTATGTTCTATGTTCTATCTGTGGAATGTGAACATCACTGACTGGCCAGCATTTATTGCCGGTTCCAGTTATCCTTGAGAAGATGGTGGTGAGCTGCCTTCATGAACTGGTGCAGTCCACCTGCTGAGGGTTGACCCAAAGTGCCATTAGGGAGGGAATTCCCGGGTTTTGAACCAGGAACAGTGAAGGAACAGCAATATATTTCCAAGTCAGGGTGATGAGTGGCTTAGAGTGTAACTTTAAGGTAACGGTGTTCCCATGCATCTGCTACCCTTGTTCTTCAA
The DNA here is from genome assembly GCF_004010195.1 of Chiloscyllium plagiosum. Lineage (NCBI taxonomy): Eukaryota > Metazoa > Chordata > Chondrichthyes > Orectolobiformes > Hemiscylliidae > Chiloscyllium > Chiloscyllium plagiosum. The sequence goes on along the minus strand of NC_057723.1, from coordinate 31,305,931 downwards.
ATGGAAGTAGTTGTGAGTTTGGAAGGTGCTGTCTGAGGATCAATGTGAGCAGTGCTGGTAGTGCCAGCATTTGTTGCCCATCCCCAAATGCACTTGAGAAGCCGACTTCTTGAGCCACTGTAATCCACAGGTGCTGTTATGAGAATTTTGAGCCAGTGACTATGAAGGAACTGTTCCAAATTAGGATAATGAAGCTTGAATTGTGGTTGAAGGTGGTTGAAGGAGCAGCACTCCGAAAGCTAGTGTGCTTCCAATTAAACCTGTTGGACTATAACCTGGTGTTGTGTGATTTTTAACTTTTTACATCCCAGTCCAACACCGGCATCTCCAAATCATGACATTGTACTAAAATAGGCTGCATGTCTCGACAAAGATATTTTGACTTTTTCCTCTTCTGATGCCATGTTTTACAATTTCGGCAATCACGAGTTTCCAAATTTTACAGTCATTCATAGCAGTTGACATCTTGCTGTTGTTCTTAAATCATGGACCTGTTCTGCTCCTCAAGTCATCAGTGTAGTTCTTCCTTTGTCTCACTTCTGATCAGCCACCCTCAATTTTACCAGTAGCCATGAACCTAGAAGTTCTATTTTTTTCTCTTCTAACTACTTGCCCAAAGAATTGTAGTTGTGTCTTAGAGTCATAGAGATGTACAGCATGGAAACAGACCCTTCAGTCCAACCCGTCCATGCCGACCAGATATCCCAACCCAATCTAGTCCCATCTGCCAACGCCCGGCCCATATCCCTCCAAACTCTTCCTATTAATATACCCATCTAAATGCCTCTTAAATGTTGCAATTTACCAGCCTCCACCACATCCTCTGGCAGCTCATTCCATACACGTACCACCCTCTGTGTGAAAAAGTTGCCCCTTAGGTCTCTTTTATATCTTTCCCCTCTCACCCGAAACCTATGCCCTCTAGTTCTGGACTCCCCCACCCCAGGGAAAAGACTTTGCCTACTTATCCTATCCATGCCCCTCATAATTTTGTAAACTTCTGTAAGGTCACCCCTCAGCCTCCGACGCTCCAGGGACAATAGCCTCAGCCTGTTCAGCCTCTCCCTGTAGCTTGGTGACCATATGCAAAATTCCTTCTTGTGTACTTGCTTTCTTCAAAACTTCTTCCGTTAATTGCACGTATTGTTTAATGCTTAGTGGTTAGCACTGCTGTCTCACAGCACCAGGGACCCAGGTTCAATTCCAGCCTCGGGCAACTGTCTGAGGAGTTTGCACATTTTCCCCATGTCTGTGTGGGTTTCCTCCAGGTGCTCTGGTTTCCTCCCACAATCCAAAGATGTGCAGATCTGGTGAATTGGCTATACTAAATTGCCCATAGTGTTGGGTGCATTACTCAGGGGAAATGGCTCTGAATGGGTACTCTTCAGAGGGTCGATGTGGACTTGTTGGGCCAAAGAGACTATTTCCATACCGTAGGGAATCTAATCATAATATGTCACTGAAACCACATCTGTTGTCTTTTAATTTATCTTCCATTGTCTAATTTATAGTCTACTCTTTGCACCAATATGGAAGCACAGAATTTTTACTGCGCAGAAATATATAATATTTTGGCAATCTGTTTCTGCTTCTTATAGATTTTTTTTACTTTCTAAAGAGTTCTGACATTTTTGTGAAGATTTATTTTGAAAATGTTATAAACTACTTGACACCTTTATTAAGCTATATATAGAGAAATTGTTTCTATCTGTCTTATTTATTTTGTTTCCACTGTTATTTTGCATCTAGATGTTAATCCTTTTGTGTTATATCACTGTACATACCGTTTTGCTGAAGTTTAATTATAATCCACATCATAGCAAAGTCAACAAATTGGTTTCCCAGAAAAACTAATGGCAAAAACCATGCAATTATCTGAGAGGAGGTAAGAAGTTCCATTTTAGCTCAATTTCAATAATATCGTTGTAAGTTCAGGCTATTAAAGTTTAAATTCTAATAATGTTAATGATTGAAAAGCAACCCACAATATAGTTTCAAAAGCCTGGATTTGGAAAAAAAACTTCAAATATTTATCTAAAGCTCATGCAATTCTGACCAATTCGGGTTAAATTAGGGATAAAACTTTGTCAAATTCGAGGCTTACTGTAGAGCAGAATTTTGATTTTATTTGTCCATGAGCATTTTGGGAAGTGATTAGTTAGCATTTCATAATAGTTTGCAAATATTTTTTCACTTGGAAATCGGGAAAGTTGTTCTAGCTTGAGAATTAGTTGCAGGTAACACCAGCAGAATGAGGCAGACAGAGACTGCTAGTCTACAGTCAATGGTTTTAATTATATTCATCAGGAAAATTATATTTTTGTCCAACTCCCCCATCATTTTTTTCTGCCTTTATGCTCTTTCTGTACATGCTGACTCATACTGAGATACGATGCCCAGCTTGATGACAGTCATTTAATACTTTATAATCATCCTTCATGTAATATTTGACAGGCAAGGCAACATATCACATCTGTTTGCTCCTGCTTTTTTTCAATGTCCATGTGTATGCTGCCAGCAGGGGTCACCGGATAACAATTCTAGAGCATAAAATTGAACAGATTTTTCTCTCTGTAGTCATTATAGTGAGGATTAGTAGGAATGATCATGTCATGGCCTCAGTGGAGATCTACTTATTTAGTACATAATAGTGACAAAACTTGGGACCTTTTAGAGTCAGCATCATGTCATACTTAGTTACATAGACAGTCATTTTCCTCAAGTTCCTACAGGAAAAAGGTGATCAGATTGCAGTGTCATAAAATAGCAGTAGCAGAAACACAAATTGAAAAGCACTGAGGTGGGTTGCCTGAGATGGTGAGTTATATTCAAGCAAGGCATAGCTTGCATAGCATTATGTGGCTGCATAAGCAACATGAGCTCTGAAGAAGGAACAATGTCAAGCATACCAATTAGGGCTATAAGTATTAAAGGTCTTTATCTAACTTCATGCATATTGGAAAATTGGATACATATTGGAAATTAAGGTCAGAACATCATGAGTAACACTGCCAAAGTTCCATTATGCACTTCCGGTGGGTGATGCTCTTGACTGGAATTGAAAAGTCAGAAAATTATTCCTTTAATATTATCCTCGACCAGCCAACTACACAAAGAGCCCTGATTTAGAGAAGGCCTGTGACTAATCTCAACATGATTATAGCAACGCTAGCCAGCTTAAAAAAAAACTATGGGGCTGAGTCCTTATGGATTTGATAATGTACAGTCTACAGTGTCTCACTATTGTGCATTTAATCGTTCTCCCAGATGTAGCAAAAAGTGTTTATCCTCAACATAAGAGTTAGTGCAGAAAATAGAATAAATTTAAGGATTATGACCTTACACATCAGGAATAACAGAGGGCATAAGACAACAAGCTAATTAGTGTTTGTTTGGTTAATTGCCTGAGCTGCTTTGAGGTACTTGGGCATGCCCGTGACGCCAACTTTAAATTAAGGTTAATGCTGCAGACACACCATCCGATGATAAATTGGTGTTGTTCTTCTAGACTTGATACAGTCAACCATACAATTTATATAATAAAGTGGATAGAGTGTTCATTTCATTATTCATTGTGACTGGTTCAAATTTCTCTTAACTAATCAAAAACAGGATCTTAGATTGATGTATCTCACTTCTCATCTATGGTGCTCACTATATTGGGAACTAGGCAGATTGTTGGGTTATTATTATATTATCGCTGTTCTTATTTTAAATTACAAGGTACAAAATCGAAATCTACAGCATAGCATTTGAATTAATGCAAATCAATAATGCAAATGTTAATTACAGATAAACGTACAGCTTGTCATTGAAATGTATCATGATGTGACTTGCATCAAGTATTCTCTTGAAGGAAATAACAGAGTGCTTTCCTACCGTGTTTCACTTCTCAAATCAAAGACCAGTTTATGAAGGTGATGTCTGTTTAATAAATAATTAGATGATGTGATTGCAAAGATAAATGACGCAAGTGGAATTTTTTTTGACTGACGGTATTCACTGAGTTAAAAATCACGTAACACTGGGTTATAGTCCAATAGGTTTAATTGGAAGCACTAGCTTTAGGAGCGCTGTTCCTTCATCAGGAGGAGCGGTGTTGTGTGACTTTTAACTTTGTACACTCCAGTCCAACACTGGCATCTCCAAATCATGGTATTCACTGACAAAGACATCAAGAAGGTTTTAAAGCTATTTCAGCGAAGAATGAAGTTCCTTACTCTCTGCTTCAACAGTATGCATTTCACCCATGTAACTTGGTGTAAGTTTTTTTTATAAATATGGTTTCTTAGCCACTTGAAGACAGTTTGTGATAGCATAACTTTGTTTAAATTATACAGTGCTTCTCTTGTAATGTCCTAAACTATTTCACAGAAAATTAGTTACTTTCAGATATTTTTCAGTAGACCTTTGCATAACTCAATTTGCACCCAGAAGGTTCTGAAAAAACACAAGTGGGATAAGTAAGCAGTTAACCTGCTATGGATGTTAGGGATGGGTGTTTGTCAAGGCACTTGGTACTTCTTTGAGTATTGGGTGAAAGTGGGTACTGCAGATACTGGAGATTAGAGTCAAGATTAGAGTGGTGCTGGAAAAGCACAGAAGGTCAGGTAACATCCAAAATGCAGGAAAATCGAAAATCAAAAAGTAGAAAATTTCCTGATGAAGGGCTTTTGCCTGAAGTGTCAATTTTCCTGCTCCTCGGATGCTGCTTGACCTGCTGTGCTTTTCCAGCACCACTCTAATCTTGACTCTTCTTTGAGTATTGGCAAAGAAAGAGAATAGGTGCACACAGTAGATAGGGACTTAATTGTAAGATTCATTTTGTTCACAACAACAAAGCATAGCAACTGCAATTTATATTTAAAGGTCCCAAAGCACTTCACAGAAGTATTATGAAAATTGCCATCGAGAAGGTCAAGGGCAGCAGATAAATGAGAACACCACCACATGAAAGTTACCCTCTAAACCCTCACCATCCTGACTTGAAAACATATCGCTGTCCCTTCAATGCTGCTGGGTCAAAATCCTGGAGCTTTCTCCCTGTCAGCATTGTGGGAGTACCTACACCAAATGGACTGCAGCATTTCAAGAAGGCAGCTCACCATCATCTTGTCAAGGGCAACTAGAAATGGGCAATTAGTATTGGCCCAGCCAGTAATGCCCACATCCTATGAATGAATATATAAAAAAATGCACTGCATGTGATCAACTTTGTGGGATCCAAATCCTAGTCATAAGCAATCTTCATGATATCATTGGTCATTACAAATTAGTTGTGGTCATCTTGGTGAAGCAGAAGTAATTGCAGGAGACCTTAAAAGACACTAACCACATTCCCACCACTAATGTAAGTAGCACCTTTCCCAGCTATTGTCTTTTCTGATGAAGGATGACCGGACTTGAAATGTTGACTCGGCTCCTGCCTCAACAGATTAGATTAGATTAGATTACATTACAGTGTGGAAACAGGCCCTTCGGCCCAACAAGTCCATACCGACCCGCCGAAGCGAAACCACCCATACCCCTACATTTACCCCTTACCTAACACTACGGGCAATTTAGCATGGCCAATTCACCTGACCCTGCACATCTTTGGACTGTGGGAGGAAACCGTAGCACCCGGAGGAAACCCACGCAGACACGGGGAGAATATGCAAACTCCACACAGTCAGTCGCCTGAGGCGGGAATTGAACCCGGGTCTCTGGCGCTGTGAGGCAGCAGTGCTAACCACTGTGCCACCGTGCCGCCAGACCTGCCAACATCCACAATTCTTTAATAAAAACCAAAAGAACTGCGGATGTTGTAAATCAGAAACAAAAATAGAAATTCTGAAGAAAGGTCACTTGACCCAAAATGTTGAGTCTGATTTCTGTCCACAAATGTTAGCAGATCTGCTGAGCTTTTCCAGCAACTTATATTTTTGTAACTGCAGTTCTTTATTTTTATACTAACTTAAGGGTGTTGCCTGCTGGCCACAATTCATGATGATAATCCTAGATTGCAAAAGCTGCATAAGGGCATGGAATTGATGTCCTATAACTTTGAACTTCAAGGTTTCGGTCACCTTACCGCATTTATAATCTCCTCCAATATTTGCGTGGTGTAGCTTATGCTGTGTACATTGGAATAGGTTCCACTATGTCTACAGTCCATGGGGAGACTTGCCATGGCCCTCTTTGCCAGTGTCCTCTACATCTCATTTTATAGAAGACTGTGTTAAACCGTCAAATGTGTGTGATGCAAATGCTGACTTCTCACATTACTCAGAGCCTGTTTTGTTTCTGATATTGGCCACATAGGGTCACTGGAATCATGACTAGTGGATACAGCAAAAGTACCTCCTCAGTGTAAGGCATTATAGACTGTACACATCCTTCATTGAGAATGCTACTTCATAACACGGCTATCTCGATCAACAGTAAAGGACTCCATTCCATCAATGTACAAATCATCTGTGATCATTGGTACCACATCTTAGTAGCTCGCACCAAGCAAAGATACCTACTGTAATGTCTATATCCTTAAACACTTGCATGTTCTCGCTTCATTTGAGAAGTTGGATGATTTACAAGGATGATTACTAGGCAACAAGAGCTATTTTCTGGAGGTCTGGCAGATGCCTCTATTACACAGATCCCTGTTGAAAGTTGATAAAATGCAACTCTTTCTTCCACCATGGCCATCATAGGACGGGCAATAGGCCTCATGAAGTTGAGGTTTGATGCTCTGACTGGTTTGAGGAGTCATTGCAATCTAGTCCAGACAGGGTGGGCCATATAATGCTAGCATGCAGTGGCCTGAACAACTGAAGCAGGCAAGGAGGGCTTGCAATGGATGCTGAAAACCTTGGAGAGGCAGCTGTCTTCCAGGGAAGAAGATGAGGACATTGTACAGGAGGTACATCAAATTCAGCAAAATAGAGTAGTGTAATGTCAGGCAAAATAAACCAGATAGGACTTGATTGACAATATAAGTAAGTTGAAACAGTCACTTATCGACTGTAAATTCATTGTTGCTCAAAAGGCAAGCAGCCTTTATTTGTTCCCAGAAACAAATGCAATTTTTTCTGTTTGTTGTTCTTCTATTTGTTTGTCTTTGTTCAATAAAAGTTAATGTTTTCAACAGTTTAAATGCTTTCCAACATACGATTGTTGCACATTGAACAATGATAGGATATTATATTGTGCTGGGCACTAAGGAAACAGTTGTACTCGCTTAGACAAAGGTTTAGCATGATAGGATACCAATGACAGATAATGTGTGTAGCTTGGTTCTGGCAACTGCTGTTGTAATGACAGGCAAAGGGATGGGTGATGGTGTAAAATCACGCCACATTTATTTGCAAAGAAGTGTTCTTTGTACCACCTATGTGCCTTCATAAGCTTTTCTTTGTCATTTCCCTCCCACTATCTGCACTGGGGGAAGAAGGGCTATTAATGGTTGGTAGCACATTGGCACCTGTGTGGAGAATCCCAGAAGTTTCCAGCTGAAGAACACACAATAGTGCCAGCATGGTCCCACAGAGGGGTGGTGCATGCAAAATGAAGTGAACAGCATAAAATTGTGTGAAATAACTTGGTAGGGATAAACCCTCCATGGAACTAACATTTATCCAGTTTTTGGTCAAATTCAGATCTACATAGTTCTGCATGACCAAAATCAATCCAAAAGCAATGCATCTGCTATCCTTTGCTCACTTGAAAAAAACAGTGTAGGGCCTCAGGTTCAAGGGATTTGTTGACTTTTAGTCATATTAAAATTTCTGAGTACTTTTAAAAAATATTATTAGGTTCTCTCTCTCCCAATAAACTCTGTATTGTGAACAGAAAGATGAAAATATTTGAAGTCCTTCGTGACATCATGGAAGCCATATTGGAAATATTTGGCATTCCGCTAGTGTGGGGAAGGGGAAAACTAATATCTTTCCTTGGTAAAAGGTACCTTCACCTTCTCATGGCTTTTTTTTTCCATACACTCACTTAATCACTCAGTTAATTAAGTACCAATTTAAGTGTAACCCTTTGAATAGTACACAAAATATCATGTAAATAATTATTAAGGGATGTCATGGTGTTAGAATTCCATTCTAACTTCCTGTCCCTCACACAGACTCTCCAATAAACAACTTTTTGAGTCATTTGAAGAAGCAAATCTTTCACAACAGCCAGGATCATTAACTTTACTATTCTAAGAATCATCATTGGTACCTTCATCCGAGAGGTTTAATCATTGATATTGAGAAGGCAGTGCCAGGTGAACTGCTGAGCATTATGTTGAAGAAATATTTGGCCTTTGAAGCATTGCATTTTTTTTCTAATGGAGCTGCAGAGATTGTGATTCTAGCTGAATCTCCCTTCAAAAGTTGCTTTAATCTTGTGAAGAGGAGGGAGAGCAGTTCAAAGAACCTCCTCAGGAGTCTGCTCCAGGGTCTGGCCAACATGGCCATTGACAGGGCTGGGCAGTGGGCTGTGGAAAGTGTCATAGACCTGAGTATCTGCCCATCTGCCATGGTTACATTTGTACCTGGGTGTCCACTGAGAAGAAAATGTCCAGAGTCCACCAGCACAATTGAGGACTTTAGGGACAAGTGATATCAGCCAGAGCTGGGGTGTTTCATCAGCCTTGCTGACAATATTTTATTTAATTTTGAAAAGTTTTGATTGATCTTTAGGTTTTTGGTTACTGATCAATGTAGAGCAGTTTAATCTGTTTAATATTCAATTAAAAGAGTAGAAGATTGCTGTCTAAGCATAGCCATTTTTTGGAATCATTAAAGCTTTTCAAAAACACCCTACAACACGTGAGGAAGATTGTCGATTGTACCTATGCAATGCTGTGATTGTATTGTAATGGGACATTAAGTGAATTGCAATTCCGTCAACATCTGGCAATAGCGCGGGATGATGTCCCATACAAATTGATTTGGCTGTAATTCAGTATGTAAATTAAGCTCCTACAAGAGTGCTTTTATCCACATTGAAGACCTCTGGGAAAATTACACAACTGAAGATTGGAACAGGACCTAACAAAATATGTCCTCATTTCATTTCCTGTAATTTGACTGCAAAATCCTGCAACATTTTATTTCAGTAAAGAGTGTAGCAGATTCCTTCCTATTCTAAATTTAACAGCTACAAAGCAACTGATCTATGTGCCTGCAATTACTTGCAAGACTAACGGATACATCCTCCTTCAGACTTTGCAATATAATAAAAAAAGTCATTTACACATTTTCTTAATTCAACTGATCTGATCCTGCTCATTTTGCAGGAGCCCTGTTATTTCCACCTTTGAACACTTTTATTAGAGCTGTTAGAAAATGATTAGTGACATAAATGATACTTGCAATCTGGTCGCATTTGTAGCCATAATGTCTTATCTCTGCTAATCCAAAACTTTGGATTCATATCTTTGGATCAGTATAATTTGCGTTGTTTAGAGATAAATTACATTAGCCATTAAAGGAAAGTGGAAAAGGCAAATGACGACAAAAGGAATTGATAATTTAGTAGAAGCCACAATAGAAGCAAACCAGTAGAACGACATCCAGTGTAGATGATTACACTGGGAAGGCTTGTCATAAAGGATTTGAATCCAGCTGTTTTTGGTTTGCATGCAAAACTGCACATGGCTAGTTTGTTAATGAGTCATGCATCAGTATTTTTATCATTCCTTCCTCAAGCAATGATTTTTATGGTAAATTCAATGATGCAACTATCTTTACAGGTTGGTAATTGTTTTATTTAGTAGTGCACTCTTATTTGTATTGCGCAATATTACTATTCTAGCACACTCTGATGTGTAGATGGCAGACAAGCTTTGAGAAGCCTGGAAGTTATTTGCTGCAGGAGTCCTAGCCTCTGACTTACTCTTATTGCTACAATATTTATATCCAGTTCAATTTCTGGACAATGCTAACCCGCAGGTTGCTGATAGTTTGGGATTCAGTGATGGCACTGAATGCCAAGGAATGATGGTTAAATTCTTCCTTGTTGCAGATGGTTGTTGTCTGGTACATCTATGGCATGAATGTTACTTACCACTTTTCAGCTCAAACCTGGATGATGTCCAGGTCTTGCTGAATTTAGACATGGACTACTTCATTATCTGAGGAGTTGTAAGAAGTACTGAACATTGTGCAATCATCAGCAAACATTCCATTCCTGACCTTATATGTGAGGGAAGTTCAGTGACAAAGTAGTTGAACATTATACAGCCGAGGGCACTACTCTATGGATTACCTGAAGAACTTTCTTGGAACTGAAATGACTGGATCCCCATCAAGCACACCACCTTCTTGCATGCTAACCAGCAGAGAATTTTCTCCCCAATCCCCCTTGATTCTAGTTTTGCTAGGACTCTTTGATGCCACAATCGATCAAATGCGGCCCTGATATTGAGGACAGTCACACCCACCTTGCGTCTGGAATTCAACTCTTTCATCTGTTTGAACTAAGGCAGCAATCCAGTCAGGAGTTGAGTGTCCCTGTTGGAACCATTACTTGGCATCAGTAAGCAGGTTATTACTGAGCAAGTGTTGCTTGATAGCTTTGTTGTTAGCACTTACCATCCTTTTCTCCTGATCAAGTGTAGACTGATGGGTCCGTAATTGGCTGGGTTGGATTTCTGTATAAAACATACCTTGGGAAATCTCCACATTGTTAGACAGATGCCAGAGTTGTAGCTGTACTGAAACTGCATACTATGGATGGGGCAAGTTCTGGAGCACAAGTTATCAGTCCTGTTGTCAGAATATTGCCAGGGCCTATAGCCTTTCAAGTATCCAGAACACCCAGTTATGTCTTGATATCACGTGGAGTAAATCGAATTGGCTTAAGACTGACATTTGTGATATTAGGGACCTCTGGAAGAGGCTGAAATGGATCATCCACTAAGTATGTCTGGCTGAAGATTGTTGCAAATGTTTCAGCCTTATCTTTTGCACTGATGTGCTGGCCTCCCCCATTATTGAGGATTGGAAGTTGGTGGATTCACTTCAGTGGGTTGTTTAATATTCAACCAGTAATGACAACTGAATGTAGCAGGAGTTCTGATTCACTGGTTGTGAAGTGCTTTGATTTTTTTTGGCCCTAATTTCTTCATTTTTTAAAATCAAACCTGCCTCACAACTACTTAACATTTCAGACTAGCAGACACCATCACAGTGCGTCAGTGGTTCACACTGCTGCCTTTAAGTGCCAGGAACTCAGGTTCAGTTCCAGTCTCGGTGGACAGTCTGTGTGGAGTTTGTATGTTTTTTAGATTAGATTACATTAGATTACATTACAGTGTGGAAACAGGCCCTTCGGCCCAACAAGTCCACACCGACCCGCCGAAACGAAACCCACCCATACTCCTACATTTACCCCTTACCTAACACTACGGGCAATTTAGTATGGCCAATTCACCTGACCCTGCACATCTTTGGACTGTGGGAGGAAACCGGAGCACCCGGAGGAAACCCACGCAGACACGGGGAAAACGTGCAAACTCCACACAGTCAGTCGCCTGAGGCGGGAATTGAACCCGGGTCTCTAGCGCTGTGAGGCAGCAGTGCTAACCACTGTGCCACCGAGCTGCCCAGTGTTCTCCCTGTGTCTGTGTGAGTTTTCTCTGTGTGCTCCGGTTTCCTTCCACAGTCCAAAGATAAGCAGGTTAATTGTTCACAGTATCCAGGGATGTACAGGCTAGATGGATTATCCATGGGAAATGTAGGGTAGGAGGGTATGTCTGGGTGGGATGCTCTTTGGAGGGTTGGTGTGGGCTCGATGGGCTGAATGGCCTGCTTCCACATTGTAGGGATTCTATGATCAGAAACTCAACACTTCAAGTCTTTACTGTCCAGCAATAAGTTTGTCCCACGTCTTCAGTATCTGTCTTGTATTCCATCTATACTTCATGCCTCTCAGGCCAAGTTTCTAAACTGAGAAAATGAAGGTGAAAAGTGTTGTTTCCGATTCCTGCCAAGTCTAAGTAACACACTGTTTAGCTTTTGGCTTCACTGGGCTAAGTTATGATTGGCTCAGCATGTCAATGATCTGAATGCTGCCAAACAAATCTCATATGAAACAGGGCTGCCACCTGCTGCTTCAATAAAACGTTGACTGTACATATGCCTTCAGATTGAAGATCTAATTAAATACCTCACTGTTTTGCATTGATCACTAGCTTCTCATGAAATAAGAATGTGAGCCATTCATTTCCCTCATGTAATTCCCAGTGTATTAAAAATGTCTGCAATGATATAAACATGCAAACTAACATGTCACCATGTAATATGCACCTGCATTTTTCACTACTTTTCTATATACGGATCAAAGATTCCAAATTATTGGCTCATGCAATATAAATGCATATAACTCATTTTATTGCACTGGCTTCCTGACTGACAAATTTCAAAGGCAAGGTAATAAACCAGAAAAAAACCCTAGAAAATGGGCTCTTCATAATAGAATGGATTAAGTAAAATCATGTTCAAAACTGTTTTCACATTTTCTCCTTTCTTCCTGTCATTCATACATAGTTCTACAAGTCAAATATTCATGTTTTTGTATCCCTTCTGGGTTTTTTTGAGCTGTCATCTAGCTGCTCTCCCTGCAGCTCTTAATCAAGCTTTTAGCCCTTAGCAAAACCAAAACACAGCTCAATTGTACAGAACTAACTATAGGGTGGACTACTGACTGATATGGAAATCTGTAACACTAAAATGAATTTTTTTTAAGTGTGCATTTGAGATTAGTGAAGACTTGTAAACTGGATGGCTGAATGGACAAATATTAGAAACTGTCTGGGGAGACCAGGAGGGGAAGTGCAATAATGACTCAATTTCAGTAAAGTATGGAACATGATTATTAATTTGTGAACACTCGTTCTACACATTTTTACATTTGGTGGAAGCAAATGGGAATTAATGTAACCAAATTATTTCCATTATTTTAAGATACTTCCTTAATGCTCCAAAGGTTCTATTTCATTTCTCATCCAGGCAAATCGTGAATTTAATCCTTCGCTGCAACCATCTCTACATTTCTCTTCTCATTTTCTGAAGGTACCAGTTCATTTTGCTATCGATTTCAGTGGTACTGCCAGCTAAGTGCCTCAAGCATTTTTCTTCATTAATGCATCCAGATGATGAATTTCAGATGACTATTTAACTAAATTCCACCAAATAACCAAGCCAAATATTTCATATCCACAGGTATAAAGCATTCACGTAGGCTATTAAACAGAGGTTGGATGTGAGAATGATGGTAATTTTTGTTTCTAATAAGGCTGTGACCTAGTTTATATAATAAAACTGAACAAAGACCAGGCAATGAACATGGGATGTGGTCAGTCTACCTGGCTCAGAGCAGCACATTTATACACTGAGGAATTTTCGAGAATGCACATTAAAATTCTTAGGGTTTTCCAGTTGACATGGCTTGACAGTATAAAAGAGAAGGAAAAGAAAAAAGATCAAGTGCAGCCTGTCTGAAAACGGGAGCGAATCAGATGTTCATTAATTAAGCAACTTCAGAGAATACATGTACATTCTTAGATAACAAGCGCTCAGCAAGGTAGCAAGGACCAATAGTGGGTGAAGACTTGTAAACTGGATGGCTGAATGGACAAATATTAGAACTGTCTGGGGAGACCAGGAGGGGAAGTGCAATAATGACTCAATTTCAGTAAATTATGGAACATGATTATTAATTTGTGAACACTCGTTCTACACATGGAGCCCTTGATATTAATTCACATTCCCCTCCCCAACTGAGTAAGAGGGCCAGGGAAATTAGATATTAAAAGAATATTGACCTATCTCTCCTCTGCTTTCCACATACCACTTGCTGATTCCATGGCAATGAGTTTTGTCATTTCCAATGTCCACCATGGAGAAGCAGCTACTTAGACTCATAGAGTCATCGAGCCATACGGCATGGAAACTGACCCTTCAGTCCAACCAGTCCATGCCGAACACAATCCCAAGTTAAACTAGTCCCACCTGTTTGCTCCTGGCCCATATCACTCCAAATTTTTCCTATTCATGTATCTATCCAAATGTCTTTAAAATGTTGTAATTGTACTGGCACCACCACTTCCTCAGGAAGTTCATTCCATATGCGAACCACCCATTGTAAAAAAATTGCATCTAATGTCTTTTTAAAATCTCTCTCCTTAAAAATGTGCTCCCTGGAATTGAAACTACCATCAACTCTATGTATACCTTTTATTATTTATAAAATTCTATCAGGTCGCCTCTCAACCTCCTATGCTGCAGTGACAAAAGTCTCAGTCTATCCAGCCTTTCTTTATAACTCAAATCTTCTATACATGGTAAATCTCTTCTAAACCCCTCTCCATCTTGATAATATCCTTCCTATAACTGGGCGACTAGAACTGGACACAGCATTCTAGAAAAAGCCTCACTACTGTTGTGTATAATCTCAACATAACATCCCAATTCCTTTACTCAAAGGACTGAGCAATGAAGGTAACATGCCAAATATTTTTTTAACCAACCTGCAAACATTAACGTTAAAGAATTATGTACCTGCACCAAGTCCCTCTGTTCTACAACACTACCTAAGGCCCGCCTACTAATTGTATAAGCCCTAGATGTTGGTTTGCTCGCTGAACTGGAAGGTTCGTTTTCAGACGTTTCATCACCATACTAGGTAACATCATGAGTAAGCCTCTGGATGAAACACTGGTAGTATGGCCCGCTTTTTATTCATGTGTTTAGGTTTCTTGGGTTGGTGGCATAATTTCTTGTGGTGATGTCAGTTCCTGTGGTCATTTCCTGCTCATTTTCCCAGGGCGTGGCAAATGGGATCCAAGTCAATGTGTTTTTTGATAGAGTTCCGGTTGGAATGCCATGCTTCTAGGAATTCTCGCGTATGTCTCTGTTTGGCTTATCCTAGGCTTGATGTGTTGTCACAGTCGAAGTGGTGTCCTTCCTCATCTGTATGTAAAGATACTAATGAGAGTGGGTCATGTCGTTTTGTGGCTAGTTGATGTTCATGTATCCTGGTGGCTAGATTTCTGCCTGTTTGTCCAATGTAGTGTTTGTTATAATTCTTGCAAGGTATTTTGTAAATGATATTAGTTTTGCTTGTTGTCTGTATAGGGTCTTTCAAATTCATTAGCTGCTGTTTTAGTGTGTTGGTAGGTTTGTGGGCTACCATGATGCTAACAGGTCTGAGTAGTCTGGCAGTCATTGCTGAAATGTCTTTGATGTAGGGGAGAGTGGCTAGGGTTTCTGGACGTGTTTTGTCTGCTTGTTTGTTGCTGAGAAATCATCAGACTGTGGTCATTGGGTACTTGTTCTTTTTTTGAATACACTAAATAGGTGATTTTCCTCTGCTCTGTATAAGGCCTATCCTTGTTTGTAACACCAAAATGCAATACCTTGCATTTATCCACAAATTTAAATCTGACATCCAATATATTGATTTTTTTCAATTGCTGAATAGATTTTCCAGGGATTGAGTATTCCAAGTATAAAGGAAAGGTGGAAGTAACTGGTTCCAGAGATAAGCATCTGTTACAGTACTTCTTAGGAAACAGAACGGCAGAATGACCATAAGTACTCTTTGGATGCCTCAAGGAAATTATCCACCTCTCCCCTACTGATTGAAAGCCATTTACAAAACTGACCTGGTTCTCCACAACTCCCAATGGTCTCCCTTTCTATATTGCAATATTGGCGACTCTTGCAGGCAGTCTGGCTTTAAAATTGTCCAGTACCCAGGACAAAAATAGAAGAATAAGTGAGAATGATGCACTAGTCATCAGGACTGATGTATCTCCAGTCTTGCCAGTTCCCTCAACCACATTTGGCCATCCCTCATGCATCCCCTACCTCATGATAAATCCTGGGATTGTATGCCTCCTGTGTAAATAGACTTAACAAGGATGTCATTTTCTACACTATAGTGTGTAGCCAATCACATTGGAGAGATATTGGCCCACTACATGGTTATGACTTGTTTATGTCAGCAGTAGAAGGCTACAGCTGCACCTTGATAGCTTCAAGATGTTTGCTGAGAATATCAAAGGCAAACTTTCTCACAGTGCACCTCCCCATTTTATAGCTAAATCCTAGACAGTATTGTCTAGAATTTTGTCCTTTGCGTGCAGAAATGAAAACATAAACCTGCATTATCTTATGAAAAGTTGTGACTTGCCTGTTGGCATTTCACAAATACTCCTGTTCCCAGTAACCACCAAATTCAGATCTGTGAGACTTTGGAATTTATTCTAACTGCCTCCAGCTACAATCTATGAAATCTAATACATTTACAGTATGAGAGTATGTGCCCCATTCTTCAAGATTTTGTCTTTAGAAAAGAAAAATGTAAGTTGTCTTTCCTTGCAACAGTACACCTCGTAATGGGAGTTTGGAAATCACGTCATCTAGTTGGATAGCTGACTCGTCAGGATTGATTGATGGGTAACATAGAGTCATAGGGCCGTACAGCATGGAAACAGACCCTTCAGTTCAATACGTCCACTCTGACCACACATCCCAAACTGACCTATTCCCAACAGCCAACATTTGGCCCATGTCCCTCTAAACCCTTCCTATTCAGATACCCATCCAGTTGCCTGTAATTTTCTCTCCTCCACCACTTCTTCTGGCAGCTTCTTCCAAACATACACCACTCTCTTTGTGAAAATGTTGCCCCTCAGGTTCTTTTTAAATCTTTCCCCTCTCATGTTAAACCTAACCCCACCCTAGAAAAAGACCTTGACTATTCATCTATATATGCCCCTCGTGATCTTATAAACCATGTAAAGGCAAAAAGCCCCAACCTATTCAGCCTTCCCCATAACTCAAACCATTCAGTTCCAGAATAGTTCTAGGTCTTAAAAAAATATCTATAGAAGAGAACTTGGGATAACTTTTGACCATCTTATAGAAAGCATATAATCTGGCCCTTCAACTGGATACATTTTCATTCAAAACCACACTTACTAATCCAAGCTTGACGTACACCTTATGTCAGCCTGTTAACATTCAGCATCCCAAGCTGTTTAATAATTCACATTTTTGACGTAGGTAATAAAACTAATTTTGAAAATATTAAACTAGAGCTTTACATTGCATTATTTGCAAAGGAGCTAATTGACCCAAACTTAATAATTTACACCAAATCTTATAAGAGTCGAGTGTGTGTTGCTGGGAAAGCACAGCAGGTCAGGTAGCATCCGAGAAGCAGGAGAATCAACTTTTCACGCATAAGTCCATCATTAGGGATGAGGCTTGTGGGCCAGGGTCTGAGCCCTTTTATTTCTCAGCACCCGGCGCACCAAAGCCTCATTCCTGATGAAGGGCTTATGCCCGAAATGTCGATTCTCCTGGTCCTCAGATGCTGCCTGACCTGCTGTGTTTCCCAGCAACACACTCTCCAGTCTGATCTCTAGCATATGCAGTCCTCACTTTCTCCAAACAAATCTTATGAGTCAATGTCCACATTCTGTTTGATAATTGTCAAATTCTTGCAAACAGCTTAAATATAATTTTAACAATGCATGAAACGCTTTCTCCACTTGGATTTATGTTCCTGATTTTAATAAGAGAAATATAATTTGTTTCTGGACTTCCAAAGAAAGCTTCAATTCTTCTTTTCTTATTTCCTTTGTTCACAAACTGCAAAGGCTGATTTCTCAGATAAGAATAGAATTGATATTATGCTTTGTTGAGATACTTTGATCTGAAATGGTGCCTGTGACGAGGAATTATTAAAACCTATTGTGGACATTGCAAAATATATTATTTATGATCAGAACGAATTAGTGACCAATGAATTTTGTTTTACATCTAACTGACACCACCTGAACATGCTTGAATTTGTTTAATGAGGAAAGCTTTATATTTGATCAAGATTACTGGATGGGAGGACAGGATACCGACAGAACTAGATTAAGTCTTCAAGTGATATCTTCACAAGGCTAGTATACATAATGGATTGCTACGATCCAACAAAATAAAAAATTAATATCTTTATGAAACAAACACATTTAAAGAACTGTGAATATAAAACTTAATGTTACCAGGTGTACAAAATGGACCTCTTGGACACTTAATTATCTTAAAAATTAGCTGAATGAAAGTGGTGAATAAAACTGTTGATCAAACCATTATCTATTTTGTGCTCCCACTCGTTTGTATAAATTATTGCTTCTGATTTTCCCAACAAGTGGGAGCAAAAATTCAATGGTGGTGAACTATTTCCTTGGAGGAGAACAAATGTAGAGGATCCTTCATGTAACCAAAAAAGCAAACATGAAGAAATGCTTCCTTTAAAAACAATGACCTGAAAGTAGCCCTTTTTCAGTAATTATACTCAATACATGAACCTGAACAAGTTTAAATATATTCTTTTTAACATACATAAAATCAATTTAATTAGGATAAATTTATACATATAAATAGTTGTAATCTTTTTCCAGATTCAAGCATTGGAAACTCTTTTCAAGAATTAAAATTGTAAATTGAAGAGAAGCTGTATATGATTCAACATTTTCTAAGCTTGCATAATCCTGTATTTCCCTTTTAAGTCTTGTATGCATAATTCATCAAATTAATAGCACTAAGCTTTATGGCTAAGGCAAAGAAAATACCGTAAAATGCAAAGTTTGAAAAACAAAAACATTAGTGTATTTTGTTCACTTTCTGATAAATGATTTTAAGCTGATCAAAATACACCATTATTTACAATGGGCAGTGCTTTCTGGGGCATGTAAATGTGGAAATATGACAGATGGAGTTATTTAATTAGATAGGAATCAAACTTTCAATTTCCGGATTAAGAGTTGAGGTATGCAGATCAAACCCTGAATTTTCATTGTTATAGAGATGGTTTGCGTTGTAGCCAAAATGGTACTGGAATCTTATTCCAAAAGTTCCACCCCAAAACCAGAAGCCACTATTTTAATTGGGTTGGGGTGAGTCTGTAACTGGAAGCAGGTTTGCACACAGGTGGTTCAGGAAGGGATGTACATAATAAGTTTAATTGCAGTTAGCTTCAAATAGAGTTAATGATTGTTAGCGCAATGTTCAAAACATGGCTTGTGGGTTTTACACTTTCAGGATATGGGCTAAATTTGACACAGTTATTTAGTGAAATTTGTTACCCTTTTGGATAGGTCCAGGGGATGCAAGGTGCTCGTAGGAAAAGGTAAAGGTTGTCAAATTACACATGAAAATCATGAAAAATAAGTTAACATATTGGAAGTACCAAGCTCATTGGAACTGTCAAGAAATGCCAAGTTCCTTAGTATTATTATGCTGAAAAGGTATTTAAACATCCAGACCTTAACTTTTATCCTGATCATAAATTTGAAAAAAAATTGGCTACTTTGCAAAAAAATGGTCAATATTTGCTATTTTAATGTTGTCTGTTGACATAAGCCTTAGCAATATGTTATCATTATAATATTTGTGCTACATAACTAATTTCATAGGCTATCATTATCACAGTTTGATACTGATCAGTTCACAGCTTGATTTATAGTTCTAAGTGTTTAAAAAATCCTTGAAACCAGAATCCAAATACAAATGTTTCTATTAAGGATGAGTATGAAGCAATGTAATATGTGGATTTTTATTAATTAGAGGATATTTTTGGATAGTGTATTGACCAACAGACACTTAAACTTTATTTTATTTCATCTCAACATGTGTCCTATGGCCTATTCATGGCGGACATTAGGTAAGTTGACAAGGAGGGAGTAAGAGTGATAGGTTGATGTAACGAAGCGTGAGTTAGCATAAATTTGCATAGGGGCTATAAAGAGCTTGTGGAGGGCTACAGTTTGGCACAGAGAGTGCGAGGAGCCATGAGAGGTAGATAGACAAAGACTTTGGTTGGCACTGAGGGTAAGAGGTACCATTTGGTATTGTGAGGGCATGAGATGACATGGGTTGGCATGGATGGGGCAGGGTAATATGTATGTGTGTGGGGGTGAAGAGGCAAGGATGGAGGTCAGTTTATTGATCATATAAAAATCAGCAGTGAAGTGCTGGATCCCTAAGGTGGACCTTTCTTAAACCTCACCTTTGCCCTAGCCTTTCCCACAGCCCACCTCTTTCCTAGCAATGCTTGTGGCTGCCTTCAAACTTTTTCAGAGGTAGCGGGAAGGGAATGGTGATACTGATCACTATCAACACCCATCTCCACAGCTCCCTACCCATTCTCCTACACTTACCAATCCAGAATCAGAATTAAGTTATCGAGAGCACTTTCATCTGAGTTGGATTGGTGAAGCTTGAAATTTTTCCAAACCTGCAATTCAGACTCAAAAGTGAACATTCAGGTGTAAATTAGTGGTCTAGCAGTGTTAGGTTGACTCACAGGTGATCTCTTGGTGGATTCACACTTTCAATAACTTTGCTATGAATACTCATTACCTTACAATTGCTTGAAACTAAGCCCAAACTAAGTCAGTAGCACATGAAATCTCATGGCAGTTAGTTCATATATAAATGAGTTATGTAACATGGATTGCAATGAAAAATAACTGTTTTTTAAAACAGGGCTTTACTAGGATTGCTGCATAATTTCACAGCAAAGAATTTGATACCTGATGTGAACTATGTTTTATGTAGAGACTATGTAGAGACAATCAACAGCTGAGGAATTGCTTACAAGTGATGTTGATTGGCTCTCAGCTAACTGATCAGTTTGGAACTGGAAACAAGTTACAGGGACAAAGAGAGAGAGAGAGAGACAGACAGATGTGAATGCAGTTGTTCTCCTCAGCAGAAGCTGTCTGCTATTTTCACTAAATTAAACTCAGTCTATACTTGATGAAAACCAGTCTCTTTTCCTGCTGTGACTTTAATTGTTAAAGCAGAGATATAATTCAAGTGAATCAGTCACTTTCTACATCCCAACAAATCAGTGCAACCTTCCAAAGAAAGTCAAATAAATATCAAGGACCTGGTTAGCCAGAAAACTATCATCTCAACATCAACTGACTTTCTGATTTGTCTACCTCCAACAATAATCTTTTGTGTGTGAGTGTGTGTGTGTATAGGAGTTTATAAAGCATTTACAGTTTTATGCAGTAGCATTATAAAGGTAAACTCACCATAATCCCAGAGAACCAAAGGGTTCTTCTCTTATTGGAGAGAGATGACTGATAGCAGTTGAACCTGAGGATCACCACACTTCAGGCAAGGGGCTAGGTCAAGAAGAAAGGGGTAAGTTTGCTCAATCAGCTTGAATGCAATGCAGAGTGATGCCTGTAATGCAGGTTCAGTTCCTGCACTGACTGAAATTACCAGGAAAGTCTCACCTTGTCAACCTCACCTCGCTCCTAACCTGCTGTACTTTTCCAACACCACTCTAATCTTGACTCTGATCTCTAGCATCTGCAGTACTCACTTTCGCCTCACCCCTCATCTGTATAGTTTTCTTTAACTTTAAAGTGGTACGATATGCTAATGGGTTATTATTTTAGTTGTTCGGTCTAAAGGAAGCAAAAGGCATTGGGATAAGAGTAGTGAGTTAATTGATCAGCCAGTATCAGATTGAATGGCAGAGCAGGCTCAAAGGACTGAATCATAGAATCCCTATAGTGTGGAACCAAGCCATTCAGCCCATCAAGTCCACAACTACCCTCTGAAGGGCACCCACCCAGACCATCCCTCTACCCTATAACCCTGTATTTCTAATGGCTAATCGACCCTGAACACGCATGGCAATTTAGCATGGACAATCCACCTAACCTGCACATCTTTGGACTGTGGGAGGAAACTAGGGCACCCAGAGTAAACCCATGCAGACATGGGGAGAAAGTGCAAACTCCACACAATCAGTCACCCGAGGCTGGAACCAAACCTGGGTCCCTGGCACGGTGAGGCAGCAGCATTAGCCACTGTGCCACCCCATGAATTGTGTACTTCTGCTCCTATTTTCTATATTTCAATTTGTTTACTAGCAGCTGTTGTAAAATTACTTACAATAAATAGTAATTCTTGTTCAGTACAGAAACCTGGTCCATGCTTTCTATCAACCTCAGTCTGAAAGTCAGGTAAATTGGAGTACTGTGTGTACTTTAGAAAAAAACTTTAACATTTGTTACGATCCTTGGAATGATGGGGCTTGATTTACAACATGCTGTCCTGGTAGTGGGTGTGTGGCACAATAGAGGGGAGATGTAGAAATGCAGCTTGGATAGAGTCTTGTGACCAGCAAGCACAAGGTAGGGTCAGTGAAGATATGTGTAGTGGATTTGTGGGCACAGAGAAAGAGAAGAGGGACCCAAGGGAGGGTAAGGTGTGAGTTAAAGACATGGAGGAATGAAGTATGAACAACCTAGCATCCTGGGTCTGTTTAGAGATGGGATGACTGACTGTTATCAAGGTAATGAAAATGAGGAACCTAAATTAAAGCTCAGTTCTGTCCACATTGACCTCATGAGGCTCAGGGGTAAAGAACAAAAGGAACCACATTAAGGATCATCACAGTACCAGTCCACACATGGCCTTGCTTATCTTTTTGTGCACTTTTGCCAGCACAATGCCCTTTTTATGCTCAAGCTTGATCATTCCAGCCTTACCTTCTATGATGGCTCAGCCACCATTCTCTCCTCTGAGCTGTAAAATCTCTTCCTTCTCTGCAGAGTTAGGAATCTTCATGTTTAGAAAATGGCCACTTGGCCTTGTCTCTTCACTCATATTTTACCCTGCATAACAACATACATAGTTAGTGATACATCAAAAGAGAACTAATCCCATTGTCTGCCCACTTTGTCACAAACAAACAGGCCCATCAGCTACTTGTTGCACCCAAGTGCCTCATGAACACCAGATTTTCACATGTTTTGGCTTCCATTTCCTTGTGACCCAGAGGCTAACCACACATTCATCCACTTGGGCATGGGGCATGCTCACAGATTTAATTAATGGATGATCCCATGAAAAATCCAGGTGATTTGGAGTAGGTCATGGACCACCTACCTGGACTCAAGCCAGATTCTAATACAGACCTCATTGCTGCCCACCTTCATTCTTACCCCATCCAAGCTGCCTTGGTCAGATAAGTGAGTCTTCAGTTACCATCTGTGAAAAGGAGCACATCCTGCCTTTCAAAGTTTGTGAGAAGATTTGTAGCTCGGGTGCTCGTTGCTGTGGTTCTGTTCGCCGAGCTGGAAGTTTTTGTTGCAAACATTTCGTCCCCTCTCTAGATGACATCCTCAGTGCTTGGGAGCCTCTTGTGAAGCGCTTCTGTGGTGTTTCCTCCGGAATTTATAGTGGCCTGTCCCTGCCGCTTCCTGTTGTCAGTTTCAGCTGTCCGCTGTAGTGGCCGGTATATTGGGTCAAGGTCGATGTGTTTGTTGATGGAGTTTGTGGATGAGTGCCATGCTTCTAGGAATTCCCTGGCTGTTCTTTGTTTCGCTTGCCCTATAATGGTAGTGTTGTCCCAGTCAAATTCATGTTGCTTCTCTAAACAAAGAAAACTAAAAGCAGATGATCTGACAGCTGTTACAGATGATCTGACAGCTGTTTGTGGGAGCTTGTTATTGCAATCGGCCACCATGTACCCTACATTAAAATAGCATCTACACTCAGATGTACCTCATTGGCTACAAAGCACTCTGGGATGTTGCGTAAAACAGACACAAATCTTTCTCTTCCTTTCGTTTCTTTGTTTGTTCTTTCCTTCTTCAGGCAACACATCAATCAGCAAGCAATGTTTTGAATCCCTTCCTGACCCACAGGAGACAATGCTGCAATAAATTTGTGTTCAGTCATGTATACACCAAGGAGCAAATGGCCCCTTCCTTTGATTTAAGACCTTTTTGCTATTTGTTACAGGACTCTGAGCTACAGTAATGCAGTATACACACTTGAGTTGAAAAATGTGGTGCTGGAAAAACACAGCAGGCCAGGCAGCATCCAAGGAGCAGGAGAATCGACGTTTCGGGCACAAGCCCTTCTTCAGGAACATCTGCAGTCCTCACTTTCTCCTAGTATACACACTAGTCAGTATTGATAAGTCAGTACTTCGTGACCATTGCTACTTCCCTTTCCCTTTATAGTGGCATGTCGTTCACAGAATATTGCAACAAAGGCAAATTAATGATTAGAAAGAACATGTTCCTTTACGAAAGGACAATTTTGCATTATGTCAGTGATGATACAAGTGATAGATGCCTATTTGCTTTAAGCAATCCAGAACGCCAGGCTAATCTTCTGAGGGTCTGGGTTTAAATCCCACCATGGCATACACTAACATCGACATTCAATAAAAATCTGAAATTAAAAGCCGGCGTGAAAACCATCCTGTTCAGTAATGTTCTTTAGGGAAGGGAATCTGCCATCCCCACATGGTCTGTCCTAGAAGCATGGCACTCATCCACAAACTCCACCAACAAACACATCGACCTGGACCCAATATACCGGCCACTACAGCGGACAGCTGAAACTGACAACCGGAAGCGGCAGGGACAAGCCACTATAAATGCCGGAGGAAACACCACAGAAGCGCTTCACAGGAGTCTCCCAAGCACTGAGGATGTCACCTAGACAGGGGACGAAACATTTGCAACAAAAACTTCCAGCTCGGCGAACAGAACCACAGCAACATCCTGCCTTCCTGCATGAAAACTTTTATTGAGGGGTTAATCTTTTTCTAACTTCAGACATCAGGGCTTAGACTTGTGGGGCATAAAGATTTTTTAAAACATTTGTTTATAGGATGTGGGCATCAGAAAGTATTTATTATCCAGTACTATTTTCCCATAGGACAGTTAAAAGTCAACACATTGTAGAGAGTCTGGAGTTCAAATGTCATCCAGACCAAGTTAGGATAGCTGATTTTCTTCTGTACAGGATATTTGTGAATCAGATGGGTTTTTAACTACAACAGGCAGTGATTACATAATCGCCATTAGATCAGCTTTTTATTACAGATCATTATTGAATTCAAATTTCACCATCCACCAAACCCATGAGACTCAAACCCATACCTCCAGAGCATTATCAGCGGGTTCTGGATTACTGGCCCATGCATTATCACTTATATCACTGTCTCCATTTAAATGACACAAAATAATTGCACTGTAAAGTTACAAAACTTTTTGGATAGGGAAGTCATGGTCATGAGGCAGAAGTTTCTCTGTTTGCCTGGGAGAATCTTTTACAGTCCATCCATGCCTGTTACATTGTCAACTGACAGTGGACTTCTCCAATGAAAAGCTGCAAAATGATTGCATGTGTCTCTCACGAATGCCACTTAAACTTTACACTTTAATTTGGATCTCATGTCAGCCGGCTCCTTCCAATGATTGCAGAAGTGGTGCCCAACTCCAGTTCTGCTGTTGGGAATGATCTGCCATGGATAAAATGCCACCCAATGTTTTCTTATATAAAATTGCATGCATGCTTCTAAAATAAAAAAAGGTTTCTTACTTTAACATGTCATTTTAATTGTTGTCTTTTCACAGTTAGTAGTTATATTTGCAAGAATTTTCATGACTGACATCATAAAGTCACTGGCTGATAGTGAGGTTTGAGAAGATTTGTAGCTCAGGTTGAGGTTTTGGATGTAGGTTTGCTCGCTGAGCTGAAAGGTTAATTTCCAGACGTTTTGTAACCTTACTCGGTAACATCTTCAGTGAACCTCAGGCGAAGCAATGCTGAAAATTCCTGCTTTCTATTTATATGTTTGGATTTCTTTGGGTTGGTGATATTATTTCCTGTGGTGATGTTATTTCCTGTGGTGGAGTCACTTCCTGTTCCTTTTCTCAGGGGGTGGTAGATGGGGTCTAACTCGCTGTGTTTGTTGATAGAATTCCTGTTGGAATACCATGCTTCTAGGAATTATTGTGCGTGTCTTTGTTTGGCTTGTCCTAGGATTGATGTATTGCCCCAGTCGAAGTGGTGTGCTTCCCCATCCATATGTGAGGATACTAGTGAGACTCACGACTCTGTCTCACTAGGAACATAGCATGTGTCTGCCACTCATGTTGCTTCTAGGCATGCTCTAATATTGAACATATATTGAAAAAGTTCTTTTTTATAATTCCATCAATGGACTTAGGCATCACTGGCTGGTCAGCATTTATTATCCATACCTTGCTGCATTTGAGAATGTGGTGGTAAGCTGCCTTCTTGAACTGCCACAGTTCATATGCTTTAGATAGACCCACAATGCCAATCGGGAAGAAATTCTAGGACTTTGGGCTAACAACACTGAAGGAACAGCAATATTTTTCCAGGTCAAAATGTTGAGTGGCATGGCCAGGAATTTACAGGTGATAGTACTCTCACGTGTCTGCTGAGATGGAATTGGGCATGGGTTTGGAAGGTGCTGTCTAAGAGCCTTGGTGAATTTCTGCAGTGCATCTTGTAAATACTATGCACTGCTGATACTGAGTGTTGGTGGCGGAGGGAGTGAATGGTTGTGGATATGATGCCATCATCCTGGATGCTTCATCCTGGATGGTGTCAAGCTTCTTGAGTATTATTGGAGCTGCAATCATCTAGACCAGTGGGGAATATTACATAACCCTATAGTCTTGTCCTTAGTTGATGGTGGTCAGGCTTTGCAGAATCAGGAGGTGAGTTGGTTGTTACATCTTTCTAATCCATGACCTGCTTTTGTAGCCACTGCATTATATGGCTAATCATGCTCAGTTCCTGGTAAATGATAACCCCCAGGATGTTGATTGTGGAGGATTCAGTGATGGTAACATGTTATGACATGGAGACAGGCAGCCGAACCAAATCAGCCTTTCCACTTTCATATTAACAACAGAGTAAAATTAAACCCTTTAAAGACCATCAATGTTTACATCAATGGCTCCAAACCAAATTTTTGAATAACCAATTCCAAACTTTGTGAATAATTTCAGACAATAGTTTTGCATTTTAAAAAAACTTACCAATTTATTAATTCATTTCACAGAGAAAAAATTAAACAGAGCAATCTAATAAATCTCTGTTTTTAAATCTGAAACATTTGATTTCAGCCGAGAGTGTGATGCTGGAAAAGCACAGCAGGTCAGGCAGCATCTGAGGAGCAGGAAAATCAACGTTTCAGGCAAAAACCCTTCATCAGGAATTCTGATGAAGGGCTTTTGCCCAAAACATTGATTTTCCTGCTCCTCAAATGCTGCCTGACCTGCTGTGCTTTTCCAGCACCACACTCTCAACTCTGATCTCCAGCCTCTAGAGTGCTCACTTTCACCACGTTTGATTTAAGCCCCCATTCATAGAAAAGACAGACAAGCAAACAGTTAAAGGATGAATAAAAGAAAATAAAAAACTGGTCAGATTACTTAAATGGTTTTCACAATGTCTTGCTTGATTGGCATAAATATGGACTCTTTGGTTCGTTTTCTAGAAATATTGATCAGGGTCGCCTTCTCAGTTCAGTCAGGTAACGATAGTAACACTCCAAACTCAGCTCCCTATTCTCTGGGCTTCTGAAGGTTGGAGAGGGAGATTAAACAGGGAGCTTTCAAATCTTCATGTAGTGTCATCAGCAGCCAAACTCTTCTCCCTGGAAAATGCAGTTCAAAAAAACTTCAACTGCAGACACACTCTTTTCCTGAAGCCACAATTACCATTCAACATCTGCCATTTGCTTGAACACTGGGGCTGTTTTTATTACTTAAGCTACTTTTCTAATCAACCTGTTCAGAAATGTGATTGCACACCTCAGGAGCAGGTGACTGCAAGGTCTCTTTCAGACGTGCCAGAATCAATTTCCAGGTATTGACCTTTTTATAGCCAACTGCAGCTATCTGTTTAAACACAATGCCTTTCCCAGGGTGAGTGTGCATGTAGAACTCTTTTAATCAAGAATCAGCATGCAATTAACCTCCAGGCCTATCTTCACAACCAAACAAAAGCATGTTTGATCTGTTTTTACCCTTTTACTACAAGCTGTCTCCCAAAGTCCACAAGTCATCTTCAGCCTGCAATTCCCAGTTCACAGCTCCAAACCAAACTTGATAAAAGAATAAACATTAAAAAAAATGAAAAATCACTGAGGTTTCCAACAAACACTTCGAAAGTCAAGGGGAAATGGTTAGGTTCTCTCTTGTTGGAGATGATCATTGCCTGGCATTTGTGTGGCGTGAATGTTACTTGCTATTTTTCAGTCCAACCCTGGCTACTGCTGCAATTGAACATGAAGTTTTTCAGCATGTAAAGCATAGTGAGTGGTGCCAAACATTGCTCCTGATGAAGGGGCAATTCTCCTGCTCCTCAGAAGGTGCCTGACCTGCTGTGCTTTTCCAGTACCACACTCTCGACTCTGATCTCCAGCACCTGTAGTCCTCACTTTCTCCCCATTGTGTAATCATTGGCAAACAAAAATTGACATGGTGTGAAACATATCAAATTAAATATTGGAGCTTCTTTCACCAGGACCGAAGACACAGATTTAAAGCAGAATGCAGGATTCAGTGGAAAAAGCAAAGTTACTTACTTTCTTAAACTAGTTAAAAAATTGAACTGCTTTCTGCTATGCATCCATGATCCTACTGGAATGCTCCTGCTACTCATGTTCTCAGCTGTCTTCTTCTGTGAAAGATTGGCAGTTTCCTCCTCCTCATTGCCTAATTGAAGAACTATGACTTACAGGGCCATGGACTTAATCAGCAATGTGGGTTTAGGCTCAATAGTTCTTTGTCAATTTACACTGAAACGATGGACTGAACAATACTGGTCTGTGTATTTTTCACTTCTGGAATAAAATGTGTCCTTCCTCCTGTTTCTTAAATTTATCCTGCATTCATTCTAGCAACGTATTATTGCATTTGAATGTTGTCCTTGCTCAATGTCCAGCATTCATCCTGAAGTACAAAGTAATGTTCCTCAAATATAGAAGAGAATGCAGCATATAGATATGCTCACTTTGACAGCTTGGAGATATGAAACTCAGAATTCAAATTAATTGATTTGTTTGAGCTGTGAGTGAAGATTTGCCTTTTGCAGTTCCATCTTGATACAAAAGCCATAGCATCAGGGTCTCGGTTGGTATTCATCTGCGGGAGCAACATCATGTATGGATCAGAATTCAAGAACATATCTGGTACTGGAAGTCATTGCAAGAATAGGTCTAAGTCAAAAACTCAGGAATGAAGGCCAGAACTGAGTCTGACATCTATTTAATTAGCATAGATCAATTTAATTTAGGCTACTCGTATGCCACACTTGACCTACAAATGCTGATATGACCTTGGAAATGAACATGGAAAAGTGATTTCTTCACCTTATAGTGCGTAGTAATATATAAAGAAAGGAAGCAAAAACAAGTATTTTGGAGAGTACCTGCGAAAAAAAACCATTAAAATCATAATGCCCAATGAAAAAAAACTTGTTTATTTTTATTAAGAATGGTAGAATGCTTGATTTTAGAAAAGAAAAATTGAGTTCTAGGCCTGAGATTTAAATTAAACATGTCCCACAGTTAAAGTTTGATGCATGTCGTTTTCCTTTGTAACTCAGTAATTGGCACACATGACATCTAATTGAATACACTAAGTTTTAGTTCTACAAGATTTGGCTATATTGTGTTGACCTGAATAGTTTTTCACATCCTGAACAACTCATTTCTATGCATTTGAGGATTTTATAAATCAAATAATTCAAATTCGTTTTACAGTTTTGAAACATCATTATATTGACCAGATGTAATTGCTGTGGAAGGAAGCTTAAGAATCATCAAATTGGAAAATTATTATTTCTGAAATTTAAAGTCTTTTGTATGGAAAAGGAAATAACTGTAGAAAACATATTCCATCATTTCATAATTGTGAATATTTGATTTAATAATTTGAAATTGTTTATTCCTGTCCAAAATCCTAACCTAACATAATGCTTTGGAACTATTTTCCCCTTCATAAGTGTTTACATTTTGGTAAATGTTATAAAATAATAATTCTTTTGGACAATGGTCAGAGTATTGAGTACAGGAGTTGGGAGGTCATGTTGCGGTTGTACAGGACATTGGTTAGGCCACTGTTGGAATATTGTGTGCAATTCTGGTCTCCTTCCTATCGGAAAGATGTTGCGAAACTTGAAAGGGTTCAGAAAAGATTTACAAGGATGTTGCTAGGATTGGAGGATTTGAGCTATGGGGAGAGGCTGAACAGGCTGGGGCTGTTTTCCCTGGAGGGTTGTCACTGAGGGATGACCTTATAGAAGTTTACAAAATTATGAGGGGCATGGATAGGGTAAATAGTCAAAGTCTTTCCCCTGGGGTTGGGAAGTCCAGAACTAGAGGGCATAGGTTTAGGGTGAGAGGGGAAAGATATAAAAAGGACCTCAGGGGCAACGTTTTCACGCAGATGGTGGTACATGTATGGAATGAGCTGCTAGAGGAAGTGGTGGAGGCTGGTACAATTGCAACATTTAAAAGGCATTTGGATGTGTATATGAATAGGAAGGGTTTGGAGGGATATGGGCCAGATGCTGGCAGGTGGCACTAGATTGGGTTGGAATATCTGGTCGGCATGGACGGGTTGGACCGAAGATTCTGATTCCATGCTGTACATCTCTATGACTCTATGACTCTAACTCATGAAGCATTATTCAATCTAGAAATGTAGATTATTTATAAGAAAGCACCAAGGTTATGTAATGTGAAAAAACTGTTTTCTGTACATTTAAACTTAACGAATAGTAAAGAAAAACACATTCTTACAAGAACTGAATGCCAATCCAGTTTATTGCCCATCTGCAATTGAGGGATTTCAAAGAAAAAAATAATTAAAAATACAAAGGAGCTGCGGTTTATGAAAAAGCAGCAGAGTTCACAATCGCACTCCACAAACTTAAGATTTTTTTTAGAATCACTGTCACATGATTTTTACATTCAGAGAGTTGGCAGTACTGTTAATCTCCTATGATAGAGGTCTGGTTCATAAAACTCTCATTTTTATGATACAGGCCTAGTTCTTAAACCTCTATGATACATGCTTGATTCATAAAGCCCAGCAGGAGGGTCCTTAGCAGGATGGTTCTTAAACCTCTATGATAGAGAGCTGATTCATAAAGCCCTGTGGTACAGGCCTCCATGACCTGCCTCTTAAATATCCTATGATACAGGCCTGTGACACAGGTGTAGTTCTCTTTGGTACGGACTTGATTCTCCCTTTGAGAGCCTCTGGATTAAACTGGCAGTGCTGCAGTAATAACAATAAAAAAAACACCTGCATTGTGCAGTCAGTTCAGGCCACTGGCACCTATCATGGAAACTTTAGTCTAATGATAAAAAAGGGTGTTGCTAGCTTTTCTATTTTAAAAGTAAAACTAACCACCTAAAGAGCTTCTTAAATAGAATGCTCACGAACTTATTTGGATAACTGCTGAACCATTTTATTGCTCACCTTTTAAATTTTGGACAAATTTGAAAAGTGATTACATCATGGGAAAGGGTTGTTGTTCTTGTGAACATACTACAGCAAAGATACTTTTAAAAATTTAATTAGAAGAACTTCAAGCTGAATTCTTAGTAGTAATCACCGCATAGATTGTACAATGCTAAAAGCACAGAGCATGAATACAAGCCAATTGAGCATAGACTGAGCACCAATAACTGCACAAATATTTACACTGTGGAAACCAGACATAAATTTCAACTCCTCTTTAAGCCACATTCTGCTGCTGCCAACTTATAAAATCCATTTATAGGAACAATTACTATCTCGATTCTTATAAGGGATTTAATGGCTTTTGAACCACTGTAAGACTAATCTTTTCATTGGCAGCAATTCATTAATCTCAATAATAGGTTACAAATATTTTTACAAATTAAGATTATTTTAATTTTGGAAAAAAAGTCATACATGCAAATTTGTTGGGGCTGAATTTGGGTTTTGCACTGGATACTGGCCTTGAATGAAATCTGAGTACAGCAATTGACGTTGTTCACAAATATAAAAAAGCCTACAAGGAAGTGTCACCTCATTTTGGCTATTCTTTATCTTCTACCCCAAATCTTCTCTTTTCCTAACGATGATAACTTGTGTCAGAATATTGTTTCAAATTCTCAGCATCTGCAGTTCTTGTTTTATGAAAGATAATTTTAGGTGGTGGTCACCTTCAAATATTTTATAGATTTTGGAATGGTTCTTGCTAACTGGGAGTTAGGAAATGTATCGCTAAGGATGGAGAGAAAATAACCAGGGCACGGACTTGTTGGCCTGTCATCACTGATAAGAAAAATACTCAAAGTAGTTATAAAGCATTTCATAACTGGACACTTAGAAGACAATGATTAAATTGGACAAGATCAACATGGATTTATGAAAGGGAAATCATATCTGCTAAACACAATATAATTTTTTGAAGACATAACTAGGTGAATAGATAAAGGGAAGCCATTGGATGCAGTGTATTTGGCACATCAGAAGGCCTTCTCCGTATATCTTATGCACCACACGGTGTCCTCAGGTAAGCGAACGGCAGCAGGGTATGTTTCCTGTTCAACACCTCCTGTCGCTCAGGTGTACCAACCCTGGCAAGCCAAGCCATTGCTTCCTGGACCTAGAATACCTTACAGTAAAATGCCTTCCTTACTATCTGGCCTGAGAGTTCACCTCCGCCATCTTGACAGCAGTCTACATACCACTCCATGCAGATTTGAAGAGTGCCCTAGACAAAATTTACAACGCCACAAACATTCTAGAGACGAAATTCCCCAAGGCCCTATTTTTTGAGGCCTGCGACTTCAACCAAGCCAACCTCAAATGGATGCTGCCAAAGTGCCACCAACACATCTCCTGCCCCACCAAAGGATTGAACATCATGGACCACTGCTACACAACCATCAAAGACCCCCACCACTCCATCCCCCACCCACACTTCAGAAAACCAAATCACAACGCTATGTTCCTCTTCCCAGCTTGCAAACAGAAGCTGAAACAGGAAGACCCTTTACAAAAAGAAGTACAATGCCTGTCCAAGGCTATGAAAGACTGTCTCGAGGACTGTTTGAAATCAATGGACTGGAATGTATTCAAGTACTCAGCAGAAAACCTGGATGAGTCCTCCACCACTGTCATGGACTTCATGACCAAAGAAGTCAATCCGAGTGCTCCCCAACCAGGAACCGTGGATGAAACAGGCTCTGTGTCTGCACTAAATGGCATGAGATCAGTACCTTGAGATGCTGGTGTCTGATTTCCAACATGGAGGTCATTCAAAACAAGCAATTAGCTGAAATCTGTCAGGTAACCACTCTGATTTCCTGGTCAGGATTTCTTGACATCAAGCTTCTTTGGTAAGTTTGGTCTGAATATTAATGAGGTGAGTTGACAAGCCATCAGAAGCCATAATCCTTGCTAATTATCATCTTGCCGCTGGCTGACAAGAATCGCACTCTGCCACTTGTGAAAAGCATAAAAGATGGAATGAGATGATTTCAGCATTGAGATGAGCCTCGCTGCACTTGTCATCAGATGCTGCCACACATTTTGCTAGAGTCCATGTCATTCAGATCCTTATAAAATTCTGCCCGTAAGTCAATTTCTGTCTGGGAGAACGGTATCCAATGGGAAGGCATCCAGTTTTAAATTAACCTTGTTATGACCAACTGAAGGGTTGGGTGAATAAAGAAGAAGAGTCAGTTCATCCCTCCTGACCCAGGAGCTTCAAGTTTGGGTTATCTCCTCTGGAACCAGAACAAATTGGGGAACATTGCATCATAACAACCTGAAGGCATGTGACAAAAGCAAAGGGTTGTTTCACTTGGAGTACCTCGAGGCTGTTTCCAGGCCAAAGAACTCCCATGTTGGCCTACGTACATATGTACCAGACTAAATGTTACTCCATACATGATGCATTCCAGTCAGTGCATGATTGTGTAAATGATGCACTCTAATGTGTGTACTCCTCTCTAAGTAAAACATTGTAAATTGATTAGCACTGTTGCCTCTTGGCGCCAGAGACCTGGGTTCAATTCCCGCCTGAGGCAACTGTCTGTGTGGGTTTCCTCCGGGTGCTCCGGTTTCCTCCCATAGCCCAAAAATGTGTAGGTTAGGTGAATTGGCCATGCTAAATTGCCCGTAGTGTTAGGTGTAGGGGAATGGGTCTGGGTGGGTTGCTCTTTGGAGGGTCGGTGTGGACTTGTTGGGCCAAAGGGCCTGTTTCCACACTGTAAGTAATCTAATTTAACTGTTTTCCTTTCACTTTTAAAATGACTGCAGTCTTGAATTGAAACAAATTTATTTTTGTAAAATTAAATGCTTTTCATCCTTATCATCCACCCATTACTGATGAGAAAGGAGCAAATTTGTCCTCAGAAGCAACTTTGTCCTCAGAAGCAAATATCAAACTCCATCATCAGCTCTTGTCAATGATATCATTGACACAAAACTCTTCTCTCTGGAAAGCTTGTCCAATCAATTTCCACAGGACAACTGGCCCTGAAAAGGGTTTTTACATTTGCCTATGATCATGAAAATCAGATTAATAAAATGAACACTGATTTTGCTCACCTATAGAAAACGAAACAAATAAACTTTGGGTCAGAGACACATGCTTAGCAAAAGTTGTTGGGAAATTGAAACCATTCTCCAAAGTTCAACCATGGGAGAATGGTTAACAAGATTAGATCTCATGGAATACAGGAAGAATGAGTCATTTGGATACAGAACTGGCTCAAAGCGAGAAGACAGAGGGTGGTGGGGGAGGGTTGTTTTTGAGACCGAAGGCCTCTGACTAGTGGAGTGCCACAAGGATCACTACTTTTCGTCATTAATATAAATGATTTGGATGTGAACATAGGAGATATAGTTAGTAAGTTTGCAGATGACACCAAAACTGGAGATGTAGTGGACAGAAAAGAAGGTTACCTCAGATTACAGGGATCTTGATCAGATGGGCCAATGGGCTGAGGAATGTCATATGGAGTTTAATTCAGTTAAATGCAAGGTGCTGCATTTTGGAAAAGCAAATCAGAGCAGGACCTACACATTTAATGGTAGGGTCCTGGGGAGTGTTGCTGAACAAAGAGACCTTGGAGTGCGGGTTCATAGCTCCTTGAAAGTGGAGTCGCAGGTAGATAGGATAGTGAAGAAGGTGTTTGGTATGCTTTCCTTTATTGGTCAGAGTATTGAGTACAGGAGTTGAGAGGTCATGTTCCAGCTGTCCAGGACATTGGTTAGGCCACTTTTGGAATACTGCATGCAATTCTGGACTCCTTCCTATCAGAAGGATGTTATAAAACTTGAAAGGGTTCAGAAAAGAATTACAAGGATGTTACCAGGGTTGGAGGATTTGAGCTACAGAGAGGGGCTGAATAGTCTGAGGCTTTTTTCCTTGGAGCATCAGAGGCTGAGGGGTGAACTTATAGAGGTTTAAAAAAGCATGAGGGTCATGGATAGGATAAATAGAAAGGTCTTTTCCCTGGGGTGCAAGAGTCCAGAACTAGAGGGCATAGGTTTAGGGTGAGAGGGGAAAGATATAAAAGGGACCAAATTCATTGAGTCATAGAGATGTACAGCACAGAAACAGACCCTTCGGTCCAACTCATCCATGTCGACCAGATATCCCAACCCAATCTGGTCCCACCTGCCAGCACCCGGCCCATATCCCTCTAAACCCTTACTATTCATATACCCATCCAGATGCCTTTTAAATTTTGCAATTGTACCAGCCTCCACCACTTCCTCTGGCAGCTCCTTCCATACACGTACCACCCTCTGTGTGAAAACGTTGCCCTGTAGGTTTCTTTTATATCTTTCCCTCTCACCCTAAACCTATGCCCTCTAGTTCTGGACTCTCAACCCCAGGGAAAAGACCTTGTCTATTTACCCTATCCATGCCACTCATGATTTTATAAACCTTTATACGATCACCCCTCAACCTCCGACGCTCCAAGAAAAACAGCCCTAACTGATTCAACCTCTCCCTATAGCTCAAATCCTCCAACCCTGGCAATATCCTCATAAATCTTTTCTAAACCCTTTCAAGTTTCACATCATCCTTCCAAAAAGGAGACCAGAATTGTACGCAATATTCCAACAGTGGCCCAACCAATGTCCTGTACAGTCGCAGCATGACCTCCCAACTCCTGTACTCAATACTGTGACCAATAAAGGAAAGCATACCAAACACCTTCTTCATTATCCTATTTACCTGCGACTCTACCTTCAAGGAGCTATGAACCTGCACTCCAAGGTCTCTTTGTTTAGCAACACTCCCTGGGACCTTACCATTAAGTGTATAATTTCTGCTGAGATTGCTTTCCCAAAATGCAGCACTTCACCTTTATCTGAATTAAAATCCATCTGCCACTCTTCAGCCCATTGGCTCATGCGATCAAGATCCCGTTGCAATCCGAGGTTACCTTCTTCGCTGCCCACTGCACCTCCATTTTTGGTGTCATCTGCAGACTTACTAACTATACCTTTTAAGCTCACATCCAAATCATTTAAATAAATGATGAAAAGTAATGGACCCAGCACCGATCCTTGTGGCACAACATTTTCACACAGATGGTGGTGCGTGTATGGAATGAGCTGCCAGAGGAAGTGGTGGAGACTGGTACAATTGGAACATTTAAAAGGCATCTGGATGGGTATATAAATAGGAAGGGTTTAGAGGGATAGGGGCCAAGTGCTGGCAAATGGGACTAGATTAAGTTGGGATATCTGGTTGGCATGGACAAGTTGGACCGAAGGTTTCTGTTTCTGTGCTGGACATCTCTATGACTCTATGACTCTAATTGTCTTTCAATGCAAGCCTTCCTTGAGGTCTTCAGGTCTTGCACAGAAACAAACCTGATTAGGATGAGCAGCAAGTTTCTTATCCCCTGAAAATTTAATGCATGTACATATGTGTACAATTGAAAGTGTCACTGTTGCAATGGTATGCCTTTCAGGATATTGCTGTTTTTCCAAATGACTGGAATGTATTCTCTGATGTAGCCAATTTATGTTTCACACACAATATTCAAAACATTTCCACCCCTCTGACCAATTAAAGATTCAAAGCAACTGCAGCTTTGAAAATGTTAGGTGGCAACTTCAAGTGATAGTTTAAAGTGAAAAAGATGGGGACAAAAGAAGACTAACAACGTTCACTTGCAACTAATGTTTATCTTCAGTGCTTCCATGAGAGGTGCTTGTTTGATAACTTGAAGATCTTGAATGTCTGAGAGAGATGAATTCCTCTGTCAGGAATGGGCAATTCCTCAGGAGGGGTGGCCAATCCAAAGAAAAGTGAACTGAAAGGATTAATGTGAAGTGCAGTTGTTTTACTGAGTGCAATCACCTTATTAAAATTTGTTTCTGACAGCAATCTCACTAAATATCTCTCCTACAGATTGTAGTTTCGAGAACTGAAAGCCGACCTGGTCATTCAGCACGTTCTCTATCTTGGTTCTTCAAACCTTGAGGCCTCAATAAACTATTTATAAACACCATTGCTCTGCTTTTACCAATTGTGTTTCCACCAGATCTACCACCTATGTTCTTTCTCTGAAATAAATTCTTCTTGCTGGATCTATAAGTTGACAGACACAAATATAAGTCTAGATTAGAGTGGTGCTGGAAAAGCACAGCAGGTCAGGCAGCATCCGAGAAGCAGGAAAATCGACGTTTCGGGCAAAAGCCCTTCATCAGGAATAGATGCAGGTTGCCTCCATAGACACAAATATAAGCACATATAAAGAACTTGGACCTGCTTTACCAATGTCAAATCTATCCTTGTAATCTTAAGCAATATTGTGTTATTAATAGTTATCACAAAAATGCCTGGTTTGGATTTGGGTGAGATGTAAACATTTTAAAATCCTCAAACCTGACCCCAACCTGTCTATATGCACTAACATTTTGGTTTGATGAAGGTCGGACAGGAAATGGGCAACCAAACTGATCCCAGGAGGTGAATTGGCTATTGAAGCATTGCAATGATGCTGAAAGCCTTGTATTGAACCTGTTTTGCAGCTTTAACTCTAGTTGATAGTGTGTCAGGTCTTGAGAGAACTAGCAGCTCAAGGGAGACAAAAGCAGCTTTAATGATAAGTGCCCTTCCTCCAACCTACCTCCTCCTCTACTATTAGACCATCAATCCCATCCCCATCATAAGAAACTCTCCCTTCCAAAGAATCTCTGGTATCAAGAATTGGGCACCCATTCCCAGAAACCTCTGAATGGACATCCGGTTTCTTCCTTCTGTCCAGTTGTCTTGCTCTCATTCAGAAAGCAGTTGGTTCCTTATCTGTTCCTGCTCCTCCTGAATGTTTCTGACCCAACAAGAGGCTAAGCCTGACAATCAGACTGATTCTAGCAGCGTTCCTGTAAGAGAAAATGATTATTAAGTTAAAACTCAATTGCATGCAATCATAACCTCTTCTAGGTTTTCAAACCTGCTTTGTCAATATTGCAGCCCGTGTCACTCATTCCACAATTGATGCCATCCACTGATCCTCTATCAATCTAAAGAGAAAACAGAACTACAAAACTTTTCCATATTCAACTGTGAAGAAGCTTATGGAGTTTATTTCATCCCAAATATTGACAAGATTTGGGAGAAGATTTGTAGCTCGGGTGCTCGTTGTTGTGGTTCTGTTCGCCGAGCTGGGAATTTGTGTTGCAGACATTTCATCCCCTGTCTAGGTGACATCCTCAGTGCATGGGAGCCTCCTGTGAAGCACTTCTGTGATGTTTCCTCCGGCATTTATAGTGATTTGTATCTGCCGCTTCCGGTTGTCAGTTCCAGCTGTCCGCTGCATTGCCCGGTATATTGGGTCTAGATCGATGTGCTTATTGATTGAATCTGTGGATGAGTGCCATGCCTCTAGGAATTCCCTGGCTGTTTCAATATACCGGCCACTGCAGCGGACAGCTGGAACTGACAACCGGAAGCGGCAGGCACAAATCACTATAAATGCTGGAGGAAACATCACAGAAGCGCTTCACAGGAGACTCCCAAGCACCGAGGATGTCACCTAGACAGGGGATGAAACGTCTGCAACACAAATTCTCAGCTCGGCGAACAAAATCACAACAAATATTGACAATATTGAAATATATCAGCCACTGTATCACTATTCTTCCTGTACATTCACGTTATTATTAGTTTTATATTTTGTAAGTTCTGTTTCTGTATGGATCTTTCAGTTTTTCAGAATATTCTTCCTCAGTCGTCCTTGAACTGAGCTTCCTCCCACTTTATGAACATCATCTTAAAAAGGTGGAGAAAGGCTTTTGGGTGGAGAATTGGTACCAAGTGACCAGGTGGAGTCTGGTGCTGATGATATCCAGCACAAGTTGTGTTCCCTTTCTGTCACTTGCTGTTCACTAAAATTTAACTGCAACTGAAAAAAAGGCTGGGACAACACCCAGGATGGGCAGAGTCAGTGTTAATCTGATGGATGGAAGTGCGAGATCCACATCTGCTGCACATTGAAGGGACAAATACATGTAAAATGCACTTACAAGCTGCAGCAACATTTAATTTGAAATCATTTCATTGTCCAGTTGCAAAGCATTTACAGGGAACATGCTTCACTTTCAAATGCTGGTGAAAAACAATTTGCAACATGCAACTGTTGCTTGCAAATTGAACATTGACAGCTCAATGATGCAGAAGTTTGAGGCAATGACTTAAGGAGAAGGGGCCCATAACTTGTGCAAAGGTCCAGTGAGAGGTGAAGACAATCGCTTCATCATTTGTCTTCTAAGTATTACAATGGACTCCACTGACT
Source organism: Chiloscyllium plagiosum (assembly GCF_004010195.1). Taxonomy (NCBI): domain Eukaryota; kingdom Metazoa; phylum Chordata; class Chondrichthyes; order Orectolobiformes; family Hemiscylliidae; genus Chiloscyllium; species Chiloscyllium plagiosum. The sequence goes on along the minus strand of NC_057723.1, from coordinate 31,266,256 downwards.
GAAATGATAAGCTTTATGGATGTTATAAGTCTGGAATGGGAAGGGGTTGGAGGAAGCAAGGACTCCCATTTTGATGTAACATCTTGAGTACTCATCTAGTGTGGTACCTTCACATCTTGGTACATACGCTGAGGCTGAATCTGAATGAATGATATAAACATGACCCTCATTGTCTGGGTACAGCATGTCTCACTGTGTGATGAAGTATGCATAGCCCTCATCTGCAGGATATGCCACCACTGACTATTCTCACCTGCTTTCCTCCCCAACTCCATTCCATCATGCCTCATTCCTGGCTCCATTCCTGGGGATGTACGGGTCATAGTCAATGCAGGCTCCTTGTGTCCCAGGATACAATGATTAAATTATGGGAATTGATGGCTGCAGGTGTGAGAGGCCATCCTCTCCCAATGGTTGTGAAGGTGACAGTTGCATGACTATATGATTGACTCTTTCCAGGAAGCAACAAGAAACCTGTGTGGGATCTCTCAGGAATGTGCCCAAAAATGCACAAGGACAGTGACATATGTCAATTGAGCATGATCACACCAGTTCCAATGACTGGTTAGTGCTGAAGCTCAATTCAGAAACATAGTTGGCTTCTCCCAGATGCAGGATACCATCGACTATACACACATGGCACTGGAGAGGACCATATTACACCACTGTGGAATTCTATAGAAGAAGAGCTTCTGTTTGATTAAGGCACAGTTGATTTGTGATCACCGTTACTGCTTCCTGAAGGTGTATGCCCACTGCGCTGGCAGCTGCCATGACTGCTTCATCCTGGAGCATCCTCGTGTACCTGGTATATTTGAGATTTCAGCTGCCTTTAAAGACTAGCTAATGGGAAATCATGGCTACCCACTGTGACCATGGCTGATGACTCCATTTAACAATACTAAAACTGATACTGAGCACAGATTCAATGTTTACCTGTCCTGTGACCAGGGCCATGGAGGAGCAGAAGATAGGGCTGATGGGGATGTGGTTCTTCTGTTTGGGTCAGTCTGGATGAGAGAGAGGTTGTCTCCAGTGTAGCTTGGACAGAGTGTGCCTCATCACTCTGTGACCTGGTGTGCTATGCTGTGCAAACTGGAGCAGGAAACTAGGCAATGTGGTAGATGCTGGGATAACAAAAGCATTCTTACAAGGAGGACAAGGACAGTGGTAGGAGGAATCTCTGTAACACAGCTCAGCCATGTCACTACCACAAGGCAGATATACCTGACTGATATCTGGTTCCAGTAGATGAGAGCTGAGGACAGAGACCACCATGGAATGTAGAATAGTTGTTGGCTACCATGCCAGTCCTTGATTTGCATTGTCGGAGCGACCTGCAGCCTTTACTTGTTTTGTTGACAATTTTATTTTCTGTCAGTAAACAAAAGCTCACCTTTGGAATTCTCTGACTGATTGCCTGTTTTCCGAGTGGACAAGTACAGGCTGTGAGTCTACATTGAACACTGGGAAGAGAGTAGTGATGATTTAGAGAGGTTAGACAGGATGTGTCTGAGGTAAACTGTGTGACCTGATGGCTAAACAGTGACACTATCGTGAGAGGATGGTGTTCTATGTGCAAGGGAATGTCAGCCATGCCTGCTATATACTGTGAGCAGCATGGTTTGTGGTGACTGTGTCTTACTTCTGAGTTGCAAAGGGGCAACAGCAAATTGCCAACACTTGTCCAGGGTTTCAGTAGCCTTTTAAAGATAGCATGAGAGGAATATCAGTGAGTTGTTATGTTGTGAACTGTTCTGGGAACTGGTGGATGGCAGATTGGGAGTAGAATTGGGTATTAGGGGCACAGTTGGGCGAATAGGTAGTTGAGGAAGTGTGTTTGGTAAGATATGGTGAGATATCGTAGTGGAGAGATAATCTTTGTTAAACTCAGTGAAATGCTGTTTACCCAAAAATTGTAAGATTCACCTCATTGTGTCTGTACCAGTTTTTCGAGAGATCCAATTCTTTGTTCTTTCCCATAGCCCTGTAAATATAGTATGCCAACCACAAGATGCTTGCATATTTATCCAATAGAGAAGTTTACAATTAGAAACATTTCCCTGCATAGATAATACTTCAGAAAACAAAGCTGTAAAGTATTTTAAAATCTTTTATTTAACTCAATCTATAACTTATACAAAAAGGTTTCCCTTTCACAGGTTGAGCTTTTATCTAAACCCTTTGATTTCCAGAAAAAAACTTCAGGTATAATGGAAACAGTAAAAAAGCAGAAGATGGGCATGTTCGTTATCACACAATTGAGACGAAACCAAAATAGTCAACAATTTTGTGACCAATATGTGTAGAATTGTTTTTAAAATGTGAAATGTATTGTACTTTGGAAAATGTTTCTCATAATTGCATTTACCTTTTTGTTGCAATTCCAGCTTCAAGATATTTTTACTTTCTTTTCTTAAGTCTCTTCATGTTGTGAACGATTATGGTTTTCCCTTTTTCTATGGCTAAACTTTGAGTCTGGTTAACTCCACACTAAAGCAGCACAGATGTGATCAAGAACTTGCCATACAGAGATCAAAATAATCACCAGCCACTGATAAAGTGGCACCAATTTTAACATAACCATACTGGTAGAAACAGGACCAGGGAATAGCTATTATTACCTGGTCTGTTTCTTTTAATGTAATTCAGACCTGACTGAAATATTTACTAGATGGATTGAGAGAATGTCAGCAGGGTTTGCTGCCATACCAACCCTGGAATGAAATGAATTTAGGCCACATGAGGCTCAATAAGGCAAGTTTTAATATTTATTCTTCCCAGATCTACAAATAAAGTTCATGATTTCTTGCCCTCAACTCATTCCTTTCCTCATAGTAAGGATCCCTGCAAAACTGCCCACCTTCGAATCTGCACCGGTGAACAGGTTTTGGTCATGGATTATGACCATGCTTCCCATTGATATCCTGTGAAGAATGAGGGAAAATTAAGCAGTAGGAACTAACTGATTCCTGGCCACAAAAAAAAAGCATCCAAATTTTATTCTTTCACAAGTGGGCAATAAATTTCATTGCAAGACTGGCTTGTCACTGCAAACACACTAGAAGTTAAAATTAAATGTGTGTGACTACCAAAGAATTCTACTAACTATACTGTCCATGAATTGTTTTTCAATAAGGTATGAATTATTATGTTTCATAGAACATCTTTCCTTTGACCACAGAAGATTAAGAGGAATTTAATGCAGATAAATCACAAAGGTTTAACATACAGTACTGTTACAATTCCATGTTAATACTGGACAACTTAGATTCTAGAATAAAACCTGGATTGACAGAAATTTGATATAATCTTTGCAGTTGGCTACTGCAGTGGTGGGTCACCGGACTATATCTGCTCAAGACTGCAGATGTTCTTTAATGACAAAACACAGAAATATTACACAAAGGAAAACTAAAGGGCTGAATTTTCCAGGCTCCTGAAGGACTTGGGAAGTGGAAAGTTGGTTTGGAAAATATAGTGATATTGGAAAATGAGATTCTCAATGCCAAATAAAAATGGTCTGATCTTCCAACCAAAGTATAAAAGACGAGATGAGAATAGCGAGAGATCTATTTTCATGCATTAACAATCATTAGTACCACACCTTGCCTAATTTATAAGCAGCTTCCTGTTCTCCCACATGGCAGAGAGATATTAAACAGCAACAATTCCCCACCTACCAGTCAGAGTGGGTTCCTGACAGCTCCAGCTCACCACTTGCTTCTTCGGTCTTCCATCTTCAACAGCAGTCCGCAATATCTCAGGTTACGTTCCATGAGCAACACTCCCAAGCAGGATATTCACAACCCAGCCTCTCCACATTATCAAGTCACATCTCTGACCCCCACTTAGAATACAGTGCTCCAGTAGTTCCATCAGTGGGTACAGGCAGAGTTCATAAAAGACATCATTCGATGTCCAGACCATCATTCGATCAGACCAGGGACCTTGGACACAATCAATTTCTTGTGACTACCAGGGTCAGGGTCTCTCTACAGTCCAGGCAGTGGGATCAGGGTCAGTCCTGCAGGTTCAGTTGAATAAATCCAGGGATTAGGGGTAAGTCAGTTGGAGAGATTCATGGAGATCAGTCAGATGGTTTGGTCACTGATCAGTCGTAACATATCAGTCAGGACTCCGAGCCATGGTCATTCCAAGGGTTCTGTTCACCAAAAGTTAAGGGGTCACCAGGATCCTGGTTTTGGTGAAGCAACACTGCATTACTATGTTAGCGTGACAAAGCTGTCTGCTTGGGATTTAGGGAATAAAATGAGGAAATTAGCAGTTACAGACATAAAGACATAGAGTCATGGAGTCCTACAGCATGGAGACAGGCCCTTCAGTCCAAACTGGTCCATGCCGACCAAAATGTCCAGAAACATGAACCCCATTTCCCTGCACTTGGCCTACATCCTTCTAAAGCCTTCCTACCCATATATTTGTCCAAATGCCTCTTAAATGATGCTAATACACCTGCCTCACCACTTCTGCTGGCAGATCATTCCACATGTATACAACACTCTTTGTAAAACAGTTGCCCCTCAGGTTCCCTTTTATTCTTTCTCCTCCAGTCTTGAACTGATGCCCTCTAGTCTTTGATTCCTCAAATCTTAGGAAAAAGACTGAATGCATTCACCATATCCATGCCTCTCATGATCTCATACATTTGTATAAGATCCGCCTTCAATCTCGTAAACTCTAAAGCTTGTCCAACCTTTCCCTGTAACTCAGACAATTGAATCCTGACAACATCCTTATAAATTTATTCTGCACTCTTTCCAGTTCAATAAGCTCCTTCCTACAGCAAGGTGACCAAAACTGAATACAATACTTCAAGTGCAGCCTCACCAATGTCCTGTACAACTGCAACATAACTTCCCAGCTTCTATACTCAATGCCTTGACTGATGAAGGCCTGTGTGCCAAAAGCCTTCTTGACTGCCCTGTTTACTTGTGAGCCCACTTTCAGAGAACCTCAACTCCAAGGTCCATCTGTTCCCCTACCTTTCTTAAGGCTGTACTATTCACAGTGAAACTCCTACCTTGATTTGACTTTCCAAAGTGCAAGACCTCAAATTTATCTATATTAAATTCCATTTATCATTTCTCAGCCCTCTACCCCAGCTGATCAATGTCCTACTGCAATTTCTGATAACCTTCCTCTCTGTCCACGATACCGTCTATTTTAGTGTCATCTGCAAACCTACTAATCATGCCTTGTGCATCCTCATCCAAATCATTGATATAGATGACAAATAGCAGTGGACCCAGCACTGACCCCTGAGGCACTCCACTAGTCAGAGGCCTCCAGTCCAACAAACATCCTTCACTATTACCCTCTGCTTCCTACCATCAAGTCAATTGTATATCGAATTTGCCAGTCCCCTTGGATTCCATGTGATCTAACTTGCCAAAGTATCCTACCATGTAGAACCTTATCAAAGGCCTTACTGAAATCCATATAGACTACGTCTACCGGCCTGCCATCGTCAAGCTTCTTGATGACTTAATCAAAGAACTTTAACCAATTAGTGAGGTATGATCTTCCACACACAAAGCCATGCTGATTATTCCTAATAAACCCCTGTCTTTCCAAATGCATGCATATCTTATCCCACAGAATCATCTCAAGTAACTTACCCACCACAGATGTTAGGCTGACTGGTCTATATTTCCCAAGTTTTTCTTTGCAGCCCTTCTTGAATAAGGGCACAACATTCTCTACCCTCCAGACTTCTGGGGCCTCATCTGTGGCTAAGGATGATGCAAAAATATCAGTCAGGACCCCTGCAATATTTTCTCTAACCACTTGCGGCGTTCTTGGATATATTTGTTCAGGTTGAGAAGATTTGTCCATCTTCATACATTCTAGTATATCCAACACCTCCTCTACTGTGATATGGACTGTCCCCAAGATATCACCACTAACTTCCCTAAGTTCCCAAGTCTTCAAGTTTTTTTTCCATGATAAACATCAAGGAGAAATATTCATTGAGGACCTCAGCCATCTCCTTACAGTTCTACAAACACATGTCCTCTTTGGTCCTCGAGGGGCCTATTCTCTCTCTAGTTATTCTTTTTCCTTTAATATACTTAAAGAACCTCTTTGGATTCATCCTAATCTTCTCAGCCATGGCTATCTCATGCTCCCTTTTTGCCCTGCTGATTTTCTTCTTCAGTAAACTCCTGTATTGCTTGTATACCTCCAGGGATTCCCTTGATCCCAGCTGCTTATACCTGAGCTAAGACTCCTTTATTTTTGCTGATCAAAGCCTCAATATCTTGTCATCCAGGGTTCTCTATTCCTGTAAACCTTGCCTTTCACCCTCGCAGGAACACATGGACCTTGAACTCCAGCTATCTCACTTTTAAAAGCCACCCACTTGCCAGAGGTCCCTTTGCCTGCAAACAAACCACTCCAATGAAACCCTGCAAGCTCCTGTCTAATTCTATCAAAATTTATGTTGCCCCAATTTAGAACTTGAAGGTGTGGACCAGGTTTGTCCCTCTCCACAACTATTTAAAAATGTCTAGAACTATGGTCACTGGTCCTAAAGTGCACCCTCAGTGTCACCTCCGTCAACTGTCCTACCTTGTTTCCCAAGAGTAGGTCGAGTTTTTCCCCTTCCCTCTATCTATTGCTTGAGGTAACTTTCCTGAACGTTCTTAACAAATTCTACCCCACCAAAGCCCTTCACAAATTGGCAGTCCCAGTCTATGTTAGGAAAATTAAAATCCCCAACTATGACAATCCAATTGCTCCTGAGAGTCTCCCCAAACTCCCTGCATATTTGTTCCTCTAATTTCCGTTGACAATTTGGGAGCCTATAAGTACAACCCCAGTAACATCACCATCCCCTTCTTATTTCTTAGCTCCACCCACAAAGCTTCACTGGATGATTCTTCAGTTATTTCATTTAAATTTATTTCCGTTAAACAAACAGTATAGTTGGGAAAGTATGGAAGTTCAAAGACAACGAGAGGATAAGAAAGAAAGGACATGAAGATTTGTGGGGTTACGTGGATTGCAAGGCTGAATCTGTACCTCACTTCTCAAAGCACTATCGATGTCCTTGTCCAAATCACAAATATGCAATGAGATTGCAAATGACCACCATCACACCCAGAATTGGTGTTGTTGTATTTTCTCTGAGGAAGGAGGATCCACCTTTCTGTGATGCTCTTCAAAGGGCAATAGCATCAAACAGACACCCAGACAGTACAAGTAGAAGACATCTGTTAGCATAAAATACTGTTTGTGAACCTTGAACACTGACCTACTCTTTTGTCTAAAAATCCTGGTCACAAGCAATCTTATTACAATGTTACAAATCAATCCTATTAATGGGATGTGGACTGGAAAGATTCACTCCCATTGCCAAATTTGTAATCATCTTCCATGTTCCATAACCAAGATAAGGTGCAAGAGTGGCTCACTTCATACCTTGGACTGTAAAATGATCACGCCATATGCAATAATGACTTTCTTGAGTACTGTGTGTGTTGGGGATCAGGAGAGGGGTTCTCATTATTGTTGTCACACATAGAATCTCCCACTGCATATGTATAAAAGGGTTTGCAGAAAAAAATGCCTCATTCAGGACAACAAAGTACAATGTTTGTGTAGAGGCATACCACTGATCTCCTAATTGGGGTGTTTGAGTGATCATGTTCAAATGTTATTTGTGTTTGCTATGACTGCTGAATGATCACATGACTGAGGAGCTGCTTTGTTTCTGATATTGCCAACATAGACTCATTGGCACAGTCCCTTGTGGATTCAGGCACAGAAGCTATGATCATCTCTGTGGCTACTGCACCGAAGGTGTGACATGAACGGATGGTCTGGAAGCCCAAGACCAGCATCAACCTCCAGTGGCTGTGCAGCTTCTGCTGGCCTGCATGTGGTGGTGCTTACTGATACCATCTCATCTCCTTATAAGCAAGGGGCATCTGGAATAATGTCAGTGTCCCTCATCCTCCTGTCAGTGCCATTGCTGAACACAAGTGATTAGATAATTAGTGTGCAGGGCTGTGCATATAGCAGGCAGATACTGGGTATGCTGAACCTTTATGTCCATGGCAGCTGTCTACCTGTCCACAGAGACAACCATACACTTGCATACCAGAGGCACAAGGTACAGATAGTATTGGTTGCAGTCCTCCAAACTTCAAGTCAGTTTGCTCATTGCCTCCAAAAAACTTGCCTGCTTCTCCTTTGTCTGCTCGTGGTTTTAAATGAAGCTATTAATGGCTGACACAATGGGGACCTCTCCTGCTCTGGAGTTGAGCAGATGCCTGGACTCTAGCAATCATCTGAGTGTCAATGACCTGGGCATTTCTTCCTTGACAAGCTGCAAAGACATGGCAGTGAAATGCTGAAAGAATGTACCTACCGAAGTGTCACCATCTGAGCTGGGGGAGGATACGTTGTCATTGGTTCCTTCTTAAACAGGTCAGACAACTCTGACCAGAATGTTATAAATGAATTTTCCCACGTGTCCCACAATACCAAAGCAGTCAAATCAAGAAGAACACAAGCTAGTACCAAATCAAAACAGTCCCACTTTATTAGGAACAAAATTACAATAAATGTTAATACTAAACATACTGTCCCTAATCTTATTTGGTTGCTTAAGGTTGCAATAGTTCCCAACTCTCTTGTAGATTTACAGTTGCATGCTCTCTGTGGCTCTGTCTCTGGCTCTACAAAGCTGCTTTCTTCTTGTCCCTCTGGATGGTCAACTGGTCTCCCTCTTGCCATGCTATTTTCGGATGGCCTTTTGGAACATTCTATAGTTATGGGCAGTCAGGGAAATATACGTAACAGTTTGAAACAAGAGCCAAACATTTAGATGCCATCTACTGTTAGTTCCTCTGTGCAATAGGACTCAGTGCCTTTGTGTCTGGGCTGTCCTTTGTTTCATAGATAAGTTGTTGGGGCATGTGTGACCAAGATAATTGTGCTTTTTATATTATGCTAATGTCATTAGCACCTGGCTACCATGCTTGCATTGTATCTGGTGCGTAGGTTTTGTGATTTCCAAGTTTTACTCGGCTAATGTAACCAGCATCGCTTGTTGTTTGGCCAAGTTAGCAGTCTGTCTGTGTTTTAGCTGACAGAAGGCTGCTCCAGGTATAGGACACAGCCTGGCCAGTGCATCCTCGGAAGGATCTGTGGTATTTTCCTCAGAGGTGGAGAAGGAGATGAGGTTTGGAAGGACTTCTCTCTTCATTGAGCTGTTTTGCTTACAGGACACAAGACAGTGGATGCGTTGTGAAATATGGTTGGATTTTTGGACATGTTAAGTGCTACCAATGGGAGAGTACCGTAACACTTCACAATGAGTCTTAATTGAAGGTCTTGGCATCCCCTCGTGAGCAAACATGTTACTCTTCTGCTAGGGCAAGTGTTATCTCTTCATAGGACATACACGCTTCACCATCTCTCGTGGCTCTCGCAGTCTGAATTGCAGGATGTTTATCCTAGGAATGATAGAAAAGGAGAGATTATATGAAATGCAAACAGCTGGTACAGTTGTTAGTGCACATGCAGGTGGAGGACAGATGGTGAGGTGACCTGGGTGATTAAATGGGCAATGCAGTGGGCATGCAGGGTTACTGGTATGGAGGGTCTGGGATGAGTATGATTGAGAGAGGGAAGATGCTGGAGGCAATAAAGAGAGTGGTGGCCCATGAACCTTGGTGAGAGATGGGTGCAGTTGCAGAGTTGGAGGGAATGTGTGGTTGCAGAGAGGAGATGGTGGCGCTTATACTCCACAAGGTAGAACATCTTAAACTCCAGGCTGTAGATACTTCATTGACCTGGGTGAACACTTGGGTCCAGGCTGGTGGGGTCTGGTGCTATGGTATCCTCTAGCTGTCTGCAGCAAAAAGAGCATGTCCTTCTTCTTCATCACACCATCCATCAGGATCTCCAGGTCTCTGTCAGCATACGGTGGTATTAACCTGCCTTTATTTGCCATTTCTGGGAAAAGACTTCTAAACACTGAAATTGTGAAGGACATTTCCTAACTGACAGTACTTGAGTTGATGATAGCTTGGATTTAAACACAGCACTGGAAAAGGGAATCTGGAATGTCCTGGTAGTGTCGAGTACTTGTACCATTGGTGAGAACATGACAGTGTCAATGGGCCACCAGACAGTCACAGTGCATACTGTGTAATGAGCTGAAAAATGTGTTGCTGGAAAAGCGCAGCAGGTCAGGCAGCATCTAAGGAGCAGGAGAATTGACGTTTCGGGCATAAGCCCTTCTTCATTCCTCACTTTCTCCATACTGTGTAATGAGGTGACCACCATAAAACTGCATGCAAAAACTCATTAGAGCTAATGAAGAGAAATCCTCCATGAATCTCCCCAAAACTGATATAGCTAGTTTTCCGTGAAATTCAAAGTTATATACTGCAGTTAGAAAAATCTTATAACATGAACAATAAAACAAACTTTTAACCTATTTCCTAAAATTATCTTTTTACAGATACTCAATTGCAGAGATATTTTACTGACACTCAACTCCTGAAGTTTTAATTTAATTGATTCCTCTCAATTTATTTTACTTGAAATGCAGGAGGCAGCTTTTTGATTCTTTTTCTGGTCTACTCGGATACATTTTCCTAATGACATAAACATTCTTCAGTTTTAATAATTGAAAATTTCTATTAAAACTCTTTTGGCTTGGACAGTCTACAAAATAAAACACATCATATGGGGTGACGAGTTGCTCAAAGCTTGATTCACCTGCTGGAAAAAAATGCTTTCCGAATTTCTGAATTGAAATCCTGATTCTTTCAAACTAAATTCAACAGCTAAACTAATAGCTTTCTGCTTCAAATTCAGCAGTATAAACATCCCATCTATCAACACAATAGAGTTCTGCCAGGAACTTAACTGAAGTCACAAGCCTCCTTGGAAACCAGTGTATCCAGATCATTGTTCTAAATGACTTTTTCACAGTCTGAAGGTTCCCTAACTAGAGGCAGAGATTTAAGGTAAAATAATTCAACATGAGTAAAGTGCATTTTTATGATATGGATTAGACTGCCTAACAGGGTGCTGAAGTACATTGATTAGAAACTTTAAAAATAGAATTAAATAAATAACTGAAGGAAAGGGAATTACATATTTATGGGAAATGAGAGGCAGGATGGGATAAAAGGATTTCTGTTTGAAAAACCCAAAGCTATGATGGGTTGAACTGCCTGCTTTCGTACCCTACTATTTAATGATTCTATATGAACATGGCATGAATGCTTGTAACAAGACCAGTTCCATAAATTCTTATACGTTTTTGAATATAAGTTAGTGAATTAAAATGAACACTACTGGTAAGACCTGCCAATTAAATAAAAAGACGGTTTTATTGCTTCTTATTAATTTATTATTTGGTGAGATAACATAATATTCACTTGGCTTTCTAAGAAATAAGCTCTTACAAACCCTTTTGTTATATTAATTAAGATTTGTGCCAAATGCTAAATAGTATTTCAGTTTAGGAGGAAGTTCATGGTTTCAAAGAATAAATGATTCAAGGAAATAAATTTCAATATTAGGCTTTCCTAAAATTCAAAGAAAGTCACAGAATGGTCAGCATGTGTATTAAAAACATACTACTACAATTTGGATTTGCCATTAGAGAAAATTCCCGGATATCTTGTTCGAATATATTCCTTTCACTAATATTGCCTAACTATTGTTAGGCAGTAAGTCCATTTAGGAGAAAAAGTGGATGGGTAATTGAGTAGAAGTCTTCTCTGGGGTCCCATTGATCAGCTGTAGCAATTTTAAAAGCAAATAGACTGGACATGATCTGATGTTCTGATCAAAAATCGTTGAGCTAAAACATTTAAATGAATGGGACTTCAGCCCTTGGTGCCTCAATTCCAGAGGTAAACTGACATCATCCTCACAGTGGGCCTTCTTTCAAAGTGGGACTGTCACTGGCTATCCAGCCAACAAGTGAGACTCATGCCACCACACCCTTCTTCTCTCCACAGATACTGCCTGCTTGCTGTGTTTTCCCATTTTTGTTTTTTCTTCTCATTACAGGCAAGCCATATACGTTTTATGTGTTACCTAGACTTTGATCAAAACTGTCATGAATTGCAACTTTTGAAGTGGCATGAATGGATAAATGAGAACCAGCAACTTCAATTATTTTGGGAGAATTTGTGCTCCTTAAACTACTTCTTAATTTCACTCCTCGTGGTGTGTTTTCACTCCAGTGAATGCAAATAAAAAGGACATGGAGAAACACCAAAGAAATTAATGGGAAATCCTAAAAGACATTTGCTGCCAGGAGAAATCTTAGCAGGATCTGGAAGATTTTTTAAAATGCCAAAATGAAAGAGGTGGTGTTATTGGTTACTGTTCATAAGAAAATATTTAATTGAGTGCTTTCCTTTGCACTTCATCAAGGAAGTCGAGTCTGAAAGTGTCCATTCACATTCTTACCATCTGTCTCTTAATCCTTGAATGTAAGAATCACTCAAATTGGTTTAAAAAGACTGGGATATTAGCCACCACATTGAAAACAGAAAGACTTGGAAAGGGCAGTAGTGAATAAAGAATAATGCAGTATTTTCTAATTATGATATTTGAACACAGAAAAAGAGAATTTAAATCTCTGCCAGTTAGCTTCAAAGGAAAACCACAGAATCTGATTAGCAGACTCTTGTGCATTTCTGTTCAAATTGTTCAAATCAGTCAACAGTACCTTTTATTTTAGAGTTTATTAAGTTGTATAATTGCTGAACGTGCTGTATTTTTCTACTTCTCTTAGTCAGTGCTAAGTGGACCCAGGTTAGAAATAATATGAATTACTTACATGTTAAAAAATGTCTACAATTCCGACCAAGTACTCCCAGGTATAACATTTTCTAAGGATCTTCTAATATTTAAATCGCCCATGTCTATTTATTTATATGGCTGAAAAATATATATTACAACACAATAAGCACACATGTAATTTTCATAGCAAGCTAAAATTGGCCCTGATTTTAACTGTGCATGGGTTTTAAATTGGTGACAAAACAAATTGGAAATTACTCAGTCCATCATAAAACAGTCTGGGGTATTTTAACTCCCAGACATTACTAGCACCCTGCAAACCTTTATGTTGTTGCATAGAAGATACCAGTTTGGAAAACTGGATTGCAGTTAATGCATGTTGGCATGTTGGTAGGTTGAGACAATGGGCTTCCAGAGAATCTCACAAGGGGCATTAGGAAAACCAACAGCAGTTGAGGCTACAATGTTTCATGTGTAACTTGGAGAACTCCTGCATCTCATGACCCCACAAAGAAAAGCAAATCCTAGAATCCCTACAGTGTGGATGCAGGCCATTTGGCCCAGCGAGAGCAAACTGACCCATCAAAGAGCATCCCACCCAGACTTACCCCCCTCCCAATCCCTGTAACCCTGCATTTCCTATGGCTAATCCACTAACCTGCACATCCCTGGAGAGTATGGGCAATTTAGCACGGCTGATCCACCTAACCTTTGGAGAACCCAGTGGAAACCCACACAGACATAGGGAGAATGTACAACTCCACACAGACAGTCACCTGAGGATAGAATTGAACCCAGGTCCCTGACGCTGTGAGGATAACTCAGCTGTTTGTGTCTCTTTATGTTTGTAGCATATTTTAATTCTCTTCATTCTGCTGGGAAAATTACACATATATTCGGACCCAGAATTGAAATTTTAAAGAAGGAATAATGATATCCTTGGACCTCCCAGTCTATATGTGAAAAGGCCCCACCTGCTGTAGGTAGGAAAGACAGCCTGAGTAAAAAAATAGTGTCAGGATAACAAGGATGAATTTCCAGGGAATAGGAAAGCATTAAAATTGCAGCTGCTACTTAATCTATTTTCAAATGGGCAGGCAAGGTTATAATCACCTTCTCAAAAACAAATTCTTTAAACTTTTGCATTTATTTGGCGCTGATTTGAAATTTCTGCAGTTTAAGTACTGATCTACTGACTGATGCAAACATACATACTGTTTCCCCAAGTTGTGTTATCTAAACGCTTTACAACGTTTTACATAATTTTGAGCACCAAGGCTAGTCAGTGGATTTTGGTTCCAGTTCATGGGGCTTTGGCAACAACACTGAGGAAAGTGAGTATCTACTGTTGGGCTAGTCTGTACCTGGAGCATCCAGGTGCCAGTTTTCTAGTGAACATCATAACCAGGAAAGTAGGGAGGATTTTAAAGTAAACAATGGGATAAGGGATCATTTCTGGGAAGAGGTGCGTGTACGGAATGAGCTGCCAGAGGAAGTGGTGGAGGCTGGTACAATTGCAACATTTAAGAGGCATTTGGATGGAAATATGAATAGGAAGGGTTTGAAGGGATATGGGCCGGGTGCTGGCAGGTGGGACTAGATTGGGTTGGGATATCTGGACGGCATGGACGGGTTGGACCAAAGGGTCTGTTTCCATGCTGTATATCTCTATGACTCTATGACTCTATATGGTAAATAAAAGAGTCGAGACAGAAAATTATTATTGTGGGAAATAATAAGTAGAACATGACAAGAAGAATCTACATCTAAATTTAAATCAACAGGTAAAAATAGAAATTTAAAAAATAACAAAACAACAAAACTAAGGCTCAAACAAAAACAGAAATAGTTGGAGAAACGCAGCAGGCCTGGCAGCATCAGTGGAGAGAAAGCAGAGTTAATGTTTCAGGTCTAGTAACATGTTTTCAGTTCTGGTTCTGGTTCTGGACAAGGGTAACATTGCTTTCCTTCCACAGATGCTACCAGACCCGCAGAATTTCTCCAGCAACTCCTGTTTTTACAGATTTCCAGCACCTGCAGTTTTTTGTTTTAAAACTAAAGGCTCTAAACCTGAATGCATTTAGTATTCAAAACAAAGCAGATGAACTAACTGCATTACCTTATTTCTATTTGCACTATCTGAAAGCCATTACAGGGCCAGGGCTGCAGGTTGACATCGATTGGAATCTATATATTGAAGACCACATGTTATTTAGGAAGGATAGGAAACTCGGTGGCTCCATTAATTAATTATACTATTAACACCAGAGAGAAGTATATCCTAAGTTCAAGAAACCAGGATGTAGAAGCAATTTGATCGAAATACCCAATTATAAAAGTAGGATATCGCTTATGGGAATTGTGTACATGATTCTTAATAACAGTCACATGGTAGGATAGAATATAAAATAATATATAATGGGAATTGTTGAGAAAGGTGCAGAGCTAATCATAGGGAATTTTAAATTACATATAAACTGGAAAAGGCACATTGGCAAAGGAGTTCATAACATTTTGTGGGATTAGTTTCTTGGAATAGCACATTTTGGAGGCAACCAGAAAATAGGCTATACTAGACCTAGTATTGTACAATAAATTAGGACTAATTAATGACCTTATAATGTAGATGCCCTTGATAGCAACAATCATAATTCAGTGGATTCGAGACTACTATTTTAAGCATAAATAAGCTGACCTAGATAAAATAAGTTTGTAATTTAAATGAAGGGATAGGACAATAGATATGAAGTGGAATAGTACTAAAACTAAATAACTGCTTGTGCTAGAAAACAGAAGCAAAAAACTGAAAAGGTTGGTGAAACCCAATAGGTCTGGTAGCATGTGTAGAGAGAGAAAAATAGGGTTATTTTGGGAAAAACATGATATTTATGCTCATGATAGGGTAGGAGCTGTGAATGGAGTACATGGAGAGAGTGCCTTAAGGACAGAGAGAGAAAAACGGGATTGGCAAAGAGATAGCTGATACTAAAATGTCAGAGAGATAAATACTGACTAGGGTGTTAATGAGAAGTGAAAATAGTTGAAATTGGGTTGGCTGTGGTGGGAGCAACCCATACATACAGGAGTTAAGGGTGTGGGAGGAGAGTAACAAACATAGAAGCGGGTGTTAATGTTCTGAAGTTGTTAAACTTTTTTCCCAATCTGAGCAAATATTGAGTCCTGAAGGCTGTACCTAGGCAGAAGATGAGGTGTTGTTCCTTTAGCTTGAATTGAGCTTTACTGGAGTGTAACAGCAGCCTGAGACAGAAGTGTTGGCATGGCAACATAGTGGTAGGCAACTGGAAGTTCAAGGTCATTTTTATGGATAGAGCATAGTAATTCAGCAAAACTGTCACCCAGTCTGCTTTTCATCTCCCAGTGTAGAGGTACTTTGGTAATGATGGGGGTGGTGGGGAGAAGGAGTGAGATGGATAGATGGAAACGGTTCCCAGACAGAGCAAGAGAAAAAAAGGAAGCAGACAAAGGGATTGCTGAGAATAAGCTGGGAAAGAAGTAAAGCTGAATAGGCCATCATGGGAACTGTGAATAGTTGAAAGTGGGTTGGCTGTGCTGAGAGCAACCCACACAGACCAGGATCTGAGGATGTGGAGCTATGTAAAGAACATGGTAGGAGTTGTTTTTCTAACTCTGTTTTCCTCTCCCAGTTGCTATCAGCACTTTCTGTTTTTGATTGTTTAAGAGTCAACCATGTTGCTGTAGATCTGGAGTCACTTATAGGCCAGCAGATTTCCTTCAAGAAAGGACTTCAATGAGCCAGATGGTTTTTTTTTTTGAAAACCAATTATAGTTTTATAGTCCCTGTGACTGAGGCAAGCTTTCAATACCTATAGAAATTTCATCAGCTTCAACAGTAACATTTGAAACACATCCTCAGAGCAATAGTTGAAACCCCTGGATTTCTTTTCCAGTGACATTAAATCCGTATTCACCACTAATGTCTTTCCATTTAGTACTGACATTGTACTTCCCTTTTATCTTTTCCTGTCTTTTTATGAACACTATGTTTTGAATATTAAGCAACCAGTCCTCCCAGTTTTAAGCCATGTAACATCAACTGTGTCTTCTGGCTCAGCTAATGATTGTCCTACTGTATCATTTTCCAGCTGCTCCATGCTACTGACTCTTTGGGGAAACTATGGAAAAAGGCAACAGACTGCAAGTAGCAGGGCACCACCTGCAACAACTATCTGATCTACCAAAATATTTAGTTTGATATTTAGAGGTAACGTGGTAGCACAGTGTTTAGCACTGCTGCTTCACAGTGCCAGAGATCCTCGTTTGATTCTACACTCAGGCAACTGTCTAGGTGGAGTTTGCACATGCCTGCGATTTTCTCCCACAGTCAAATTATGTGCAGGCTAGGTGGATTAGCATGCTAAATTGCCCCATAGTGTCTAGGGATGTGCAGGCTAGATGGATTAGCCATGGGAAATGTAGGGAAACGGGGATGGGGTGGGTCTGGGTGGGATGCTCTTCAGAGGGTTGATGTGAACTTGATGCTTCCACACTGTAGGGATTCTATGATTTCAATGATCGGATGGTGCAAGATCCTGGTGGCTTCATCAAGGCATTCTTCATGTCTGGATCAATACTCATTCAAAGCAACATCATCAGTAATGAGTGAAAAGAATATCCTTATTCTGCAAAGAGCTAACTGTCCAATCTCCCTTTCATGCAAAGGTTGCAGTATAGATTACTGCCAAGGGAAGGAGTCATGGTTGCTATCAGCATCACAGGTATAACATAACATGACATAAGTAACATTATGTCTTTCAAACTAGACCAACGGCCAATAAATATAATGAAAATCCTTTACCATGGTGAAGATTCGATCATTCGGAGTATGGCAGCATGGTGGCATCACTTTGAATAAATCTGCAACACAGAATACATGCAATGCTCTCTCATTGTTTTTACACACAATAAAATGGACAGCAAATCATCTGGTACCTATTTGGTTGGACTGTTGGTTCCAAAACATGGCACATATAAAATTATATTAAAAGGTTGAAGAGTCAAATTGAGAAGATTCAGCAAAAAGTAACACTGCTCACCTGATAATATTTCCCCTCCTTACTATCTTGATGACAGCAAGAGTAAACTGGATAACAGAAGAAAAACAATTCTTGAGTATAATTTCTGACCTTGTATCAGTTTTGTTTTTGAAGTAAAATTATTTTGCAAATGCTAGAAACACAATGTGCTGGAGTTGGTCCTCACACACCCCTTTGTTAGCTTCCCTCTCTCCAGCTGCTATCCTCATCTATCATCTCTCCTTGCACTTTCCCCACACCTGTTGAGCCAGACTGTTTGAATTCTTTAGTGTTAAGGCGTTGGAAAAATTTATAATTCAAAAGTTAAAGAGATGAGACTATTTAATAAAATCAAACAGAATTTCAAAATGAATAATTGAGAAGACACTAAACTATTATTTTCTTTCGAAATATGAGGCATCAGCTTGTTCTTAATGAATGTTTTCAAAGAGAAAATTGGTAGTTTTTTAACTTAATTAAGGCAATGATATTACCTCTATTTTTACAACCCATCTGCCTGTTTGAACAAGCTCTACGACTTCTTTAATTATCCTAGAATGCTCATCTGCAAAATATACTCCAGCATCTGGATTTGTTTTAATTATCCTGGAGTAGTCTCCTGCAAATATACTGTGGCATCTGGATTTAATTTAATTATCCTGGCTGATCTGAAAAATCTCATTTGTAAAGGATACCTCTGTATCATCTAATTTTAAAAAATCCTTCTGAACATTTTGTTTAATATCTTACTAATGTTGTTGTTAACCTTTCAGGATAGTGATGTCTTCACCACAGATCCAAAACAGAGTGCTGAAACAAAATTCAGAGAATTTCTGACCTTCAAGATTAGGAGGGTGGTGTTGAGGTTTGAAGTGAAGTAACATTTATGTTATCTAAAACTCAACAGCAATTCACCTCCAATCTGCTCACTTCTAGCTTCAACAGCGCGTCTGTACAGGTCATTCTGCTATAACGCAACAGTAATGTTCCTCTGCAACCTTGCTCTATAGAAAATTGTGCTATGGAAACTGAGATAGAAAATTGCGCTGTAGAAGATGGCTAACAGACAATCACTATACCCGTTCAGTAGAAAGTTTGTGTTATACAAACAACGTCTACAATTCACCAGTTGTGTTATAGCCAATTCACGCTGATGAAACACGCACTATCGCAGAACAACCTCTAGGGAACTAGTCCAACCTTAGCAGATGGTCAGACAGTAAAGACTTTCACAAGCTTTCAGTTTGATACTATTTTTAACTATAACCTGTGGAGACAGATTTTGCTTGTTCTCAGGAAATCAATAAGGAAAATAAAGTTAGAAAGGGCAGGGTCCGTGAGATCATTGCACTTACAGCATTGTTTGTGTATTAAAAGGTACAGTGTGTTTTCTTCAGATTCAGTAAGGTAATATCTGTATGACGGATTAATGTCTATATGGCCGAATTCCTCCCCACCACGCCATCAATTGTAACTAGTATCATCTCCAGATATCCTTCCCCACTCACATCCCCATGATTTTGTTAAACTCTTTCCAATTTCAACCCCAGCAAAAAAAAATCTGTGGTCTTGCCCCTACTTAAATCTATCCCCATTGCATTTTCTACTCAATAATGCAACAAATTGTAAAAGAATCCATCAACAGTGTAATTTATGCCCTTGATGTAATTCACAATGACACTTCACAATCAGCTACAATTTAGCAAACAAAAGTAGATTAACTGTAAACCCTTGTAATCACTCTAAATGATTTATAAGGCAGGTACATACCTTCGTGTTGTGCATCTGTCACCTCAGGCTGGCCGGGCTTCCAGTGCAATGAATGACCTAAGAAAACAATGCTAACAGATAATTGAGCTGTGTGGTGTGTAAAAAGACCACAGTCTTACGTGTGCTTTTCCTCTTTCCTTGCCTCAAGGTAAAAATTTATTTTTCTAAAGGAAGCTAGGCACATCCAAAGCTCTTCCAGACTAAGCTTTTAAGTCAGGCCAAAGGTTAACTGAGATGTGCAAGGGCTATCATAGCATCAGCAAGCAAAGTATGTTCTACAAATATTGTGTCAACATTTTCACTGCATCAACATAGCAACAGAACAAAGGAAGAAATATTGAATTTTCAGACCAAAGTTCTGTTAGATTAAGTTTGGTTTGTACTTAATACCTTTTAAGCTTCCCAAACCATTTATTTGGCAATGTTGACTGTGGAAAACATGAAGCATTTGATATTATGTCATTTTCTTGTAATTGATAAGCTCTTCCTTCCCTTCTCATTTTGCCACCCAACTCTGTTGTAACACACCCTCTGTTCAAGTGAATCAGTGCGATTCCCATTTTGTGCACAGCACCAAGGCTGTCCTGGTTATAATATTAAATGACATACTCCTTGACTGTGAAAGTAATGTATTATCCTTCCTTCTCTTCAACTATTTTTAAACCTTATAATGTTGGTCCCTTCGCCCTTACTCATTTGTCACAACACACTAGGGTAGCACTGTGGAAATCAAGTCCCACTGTTCTCCAGTTTATCTGCTTTGTAAGCACAGGCTCACAGAAAGCACAGACCAGATTTCTGTAATTAACAAAAAAAAATATTTTTTACAAGGAATTAGATTCTAGCTACAAGTAAACAGTGAATCATCAGCACATAGCTCTACAAATTAAAACTGTAATCCCCTCAGAAACTCTACAAGCACATAGACAAATGGACAGAGACAGGGAAAAAATAAAATATGAATGTTATGGATGGAGAGAACGTTATGAAAGCAGTTCAGTAGTCATTGTTCATATGATCTGTCGAGATATGTCTTATAATTCTTGTCAGACTGCCGCATCTCAGGTGTTTTTCTCCAAGTGCTTCCATTGGCTTGCCAGATGCACTTTAAAAAAAGCCAAAGAACTGCAAATGCCGGAAACCAGAAACTCAAACAGAAATTGTTGGAAGAACTCAGCAGGTCTGCCAGCAACTGTGGAATAAAGCAAAGTTAAGTTTATGTTCAATGAACTTTCTTTAGAAGGACGTCGGCCACAGATTTGAGAACCAATCACATCGTTGTTGGCAGGCAGAATGCCATTGTCATTGCTAACTGGTCACTTCTTCATAACCAATCAGCTTTTGGTTGTTAACCAAAACCCCACCTTTGTACAACTTGGATGGCTTCAATTCATCTACAAACACAGCTGTAGCCAACAGCTATTCAAACAGTGTGCACAGTAAGGATATCAGATGATTTGTTTGCAAGCCATTTAGCAATCCTTGGTTTTTAAAACAATTATATTCCCACAATTAAAAATACAAAACTAAAAGACACAATCCTTACACTTTGCTCAATTTTCTGTGTTTCACTCCGACAGAATTCTATTCCTAGTTGTCTCCATATTTATCTTCACATGACCTTTCTTGATTATCCTCAATGTTCCCCAACATTTCATCCTTGCATACCTTCCCTTTCTGATTTACATACTACTTTTCAGAAAGCATATGCGCAAGAATGGGGTCATGATGACATTCCACTTTAAGTCTCTACCACCTCAACTCCCGTGTCTCAGTGGTTTACTACAGTGTGATGCTATGCTTGAAATGCAGTCACATAATCCATCCGCTGGATAGCTTACTGCAAAGAGTGATCCCATTGTGTAAATCTGTACTATCAACACACCACCCTATGCATCATTAAGGTCCATGTCATGTCTCCTCAGGATGACTCACAGTAAGTAGGCAATCTATAAACCTAGATTAACCTGCAGGGGATCTTAGTGGAATGTTGCCCCTCCCACACCTTACTAAAGATGCGATAGGTAACATGTAGTCTTGCCCTGGTGTCCATCCACCAGGTGCAAGCTTTGGGCCAAAGTGAAAACATTGCCTTGAGGGTCCAGCTTAGGAATAGTTAAAAACTTTTCAGTTCAGTGGTGACTGGTGATCTTTTGAGAAAGTACCTTCTGGCTTGTCCTGGAACAATTTCCAGCCCAGATTTGGCAGCTCCTTTCTTTCAGCTAGATTCAGTGTCTCAGATTGAATGCAAAGTGTGATACTCCATGAGTTGTTTCTCCAAATACTGCGCAGACTATTCAGTCAGCTATGGACAGAAGTTTGACAACACCCCAACACGTGGTTTCTGAAACACTAGGGAAGACTCCAGCCCGGCAAGCAAAATGGCAGCAGAGGTCATTCTGCATCATTGGCAAGGGATAATTTCATGTGGGCTACTTGTGGAAGACTTTGCCTTTCCAAAATCAGCTTGTTCAATTTGTTAAAAAAATGTAGTTGAAGATTTCATCTGACCTCACCAAGATTCTGAGACTGCATTCTGATCATCTCTCATAAATGGAAGGATGTCAACCACTTTAATTCCATAGATCTTCCAATACTGTTCTGTTGCTCTGTCCATGCAGTAGAATTCCAGCCACCTGGAATTACCTTCAGCCTAATTGTCAAGATGAAAGCCACGTTGTTTGGCTTTTGACTGAAATCCTGAATCTGAAACTTAACTCCCAGTTGCTGTTCAGGTTGAACACACTGTACATTGTCCAGATGTTTTTTGTTGATGCTGAACTGTACTTCATTGCCCTGATTATAATCCATCACCAAACCATATATTTATATTTACATTGCATTTACTCACTTCCATCCCTACTCCTCCAAATTGTCACAGAAATTTGTATCCACATTTCTCCATCCTTGAGAAATTGTCAGATGAAAGACTACCATATCAACAAAATAACATGGGCTCAATGCTTTGTGTTCAATTTCCAGTGAAACAATAAATTCAATTTTAATCTTAATTCAATATTCTAATAGAACTCATTAGTTGGTGACTTGACTGCAAAATTTAGTTCCATAATGCCATTGATCTTTGCTATGTCAACTTTTAATAAATTCCACTGAACTATTTAGCTCCATGTAGGAGCTCTCTAGTCTTTGGTCCTGACAAGTATTACTTGAAGGGATCTCAATTCAACTCCCAAGTGAGGTGTCTATTGACTTTCACTGCCGCAGTGTACGTAGAGATACCATGTTGACAGTGATTGAAGAGTGGGATTTTGACAAGGAGGTCAGAGGATCAGAAGGCGTATTTAGAGAAAGCCTGCTTTCAGTCATGGAAACTATAATTGAAGTTCCTCCTGAGCTACAACAAGATGGAAAGGTAGAGGTTAGGATCAGAGAGTGGAAGCTGTAGGCAGATAAAGGAGGAGTAGATCTCCCCACGTTAAGGACCTTCAGGGTGCAGTTTCTGGTCTTGAACCCAAACATGAGCAGTGTCAGAGGTTCCAGCATTTCAGCAAGAAGGTGCTAAATGAAATGTACAACCTCCTCCAATCAGACCTGGAGCAATAAAGCAGGGTAAGGATGGTATCACTGCATCAGGGAGGTAACAGCATCCAGGGGAGGGAGATACATTGTCTTCTATTTAGCCATGAAGGAACAGCATGCATATGGATTTACTGGACTAGCAGGGATCTCAGTGCAGCAGGACACTATCAGCTTGAGGCATATGGTATTGTGTGCTATATACTAACAGGGAGTTCTACCACAAAACAAGGTCTATGACTCCACAAAGGTGCATTGGTGTGCACAGGGTATCACACCTGCTTTTCGAGCAGCAGCCATTATGCACTCATCCTCTGTCAGGCAAACTGCCATCTTTTTGTCACAATAACAAACCAGAGGCAGGTTCCTTTGTTATAAGGGTTGGCTAATCTCCACCTAAATTATGAATCCCTTTATGCTACCCAACAAGATGAGGTCAGTACATCTACAATTAGAGAAACGCTGTTACCAGGAGCATCATGAAGCAGACTGCAATGTACTGAACTGAAAATGTGTTGCTGGAAAAGCGCAGCAGGTCAGGCAGCATCCTGAAGAAGGGCTTATGCCCGAAACGTCGATTCTCCTGTTCCCTGGATGCTGCCTGACCTGCTGCGCTTTTCCAGCAACACATTTTCAGCTCTGATCTCCAGCATCTGCAGACCTCACTTTCTGTACAATGTACTGAAACAATGATCCTACAACTGGCTGAACTGCTTGGAGGAGCCCCCCATTAAATTGTAGAGGATGTCACCAAGTTACTGGTGGTCAGAGAAGACACAAGCTTTGCCATTGGACCTTTGGAGACAGCTGCCAGTAAAGAAGGAAAAAGAGGAGGCAGAAGACAAGAAGGAAAGGGATAGGAATCATCCTGGACAATAATTCATTGGACAAGTTGTCAATGAATGGATACTCAGATTTTGATTCTACCGAAATCTCAGTCCCAAACCACCACTGCTCCATAATTTACTACTTTTCAATCCATTTGGTAAGGACTAGCACTCCATCCTTTTGTTTCAAAATCATGAAATAACAACCCCCCCCAAAATAGTCATGTTAAATTTATCCAAGACCACAATAATGCAACTAAAACTGAGCTACTTGCATTTCATTCTACCAGTGCCTAAATTGCAGGCTCATATACAGCTTTACCCGAATAGCTGCAGCCAATGCTAATGGTTTCAGTATGAGCAGTGCACATCGTTGGTCCCACTGTGGAATGGGCAGCCAGTCAGGGCCTGCTGGACTGGACCCTACAATCATGTTAGAGAGCCCACAGCATGAAGTGGAAGGAGACAATGAAGCAGTAATTTACTGGATTAGTAGCTCTGAGGTCCAAGATAATGCTGTGGAGGATACATGTTCAAATCCAACCAGGCCAGTGAAAGACCAATGCCAAAGAATTGCCATTGTTGGTCTTCAAAAAACCCCTTTGGTTCACTCAACACTCAAATTCAATTAAAAAATAAAGGGAGTTTATGTGCTGCCTGTGTCGACTGGACTAGATACAGAGTATTTGTGTTTCATAATCGCTACACCTAATCATGGGTCTTACTAAATTTTTGACTCCTTATTGTTTCTTACCTACTTAATTGAATTCAGTGGAGAAACCAAATGTAGGCTTGTTTAATTCACAGGTAATTTGAAAACGGATAGTTCAGTGGCTGTGTAAAAAGTATAAAACATGTTAAAGCAATTTCTAACTGTAACAAAATTGGAAAAAAATGGCAAATTAAAATTAAAATTATTGATGAAAACTATTGCACATTGTAAGACTGTAGAATTCAATTAATAGAAATAAGAAACACGGTAAGATTGCAAACACAGTTTGAAAGTAAAAGTAATCTTGGTATTTTCAATGTTGAGATATTGTGGAACAAAATTAAAACATTGAATTTGTGTATAGGTTGGCAGAATGGCAAAAAGTCGATCCACATAAATTATACTGAGATTTTACAACAAATTAAATCTAGTTAGCTATCCTTTGGAAAACAATGTGCAATCGTGGTCATTGCATTTCAGAAGAAGCGATATGTAACATAATGGCTCAGTGATTAGATCCAAAGACGTGCAGGCTAGGTGGATTGGGTGTGTCAAATTGCCCATAGTGTCTGTGGATATGCAGTTTAGGTGGATTAGCCATGGTAACTGCAGGTATAGGATCTAGGTGGGATGCTCTTCAATGGGTCAGTGTAGACTTGATGGGCTGAATGGCATCTTTATGCAGTGTAGGGATTCTATGTAATGAAGAGGCAAACAACAAGGAGGATCCTTAAAGCTAGCAGGACTAACTTCAAAGAAAGATTGAAGTTAAAGTGTGACACTAAAGTAGAAATTATTAAGTAACATATTTACAATAAGTTGGGACTATTAAAGTTGGAGAGGTCAATAGAACAAGAGGAGTTAAAATTAATGAAAGATAAATATAAACAGACTTTAGAAAACAGTTATTTTTGACATGTTTCCTTAATATTTGATTTCCTTCATGCATAAGTTGTAGCCAACTTCAATAATTACGAGCCTGGATCCAACTAAAGTTTTTTTTTAAACTTGTCATTGCGAGATGTGGTTCTTGTGAAATGAATCAATACTGAAGAATCATGGAATGCATAATGACACCTAAAGTTTATTGTTGGTTAATTTATTTTGTGCTGTGTCTGGCTGTAGTGTCATTTGACATGCTATGACTTTGTGGTTAATAGTCAACTTCCTTAGATTTAAATTTAATGGGCTTTGATAAGTGTTATGTGTTTTGTTTAAGGTTAAAGTTTTAAAAAATTAAAAGTAAGAGAGCAGAAATGGAGGGTAGTAAAGAGACAAAGGATAACTAACATTTGTTTGGAAGGGAAAGAAAATGTACACAGGAATTAGAGCCAGAGTAAGTAATTATGATAATAAGTCAAAGTTTAAGGCTATTTATCTAAATGCACACAGCATTTGTATCAAGATAGGGAGTTGAAGGAACAAATAAGAATAAATAAATATGACTTTATATCTATTACAGAGATATGTCTGCAAAGTAACCAAGACTTGGAAACAATTATTCAAGGATATACATGGTTGTGGAAGAATAGGCAAAAAGGACAAGTATGAAAGGTAGTTTTTTTTTAATAAAGGGAGGTATCAATGTGGTGGTGAATAGTAATATGGTTGCAAAATATAGTGATGTTGATTCAATTTGTGTGGAAATAAGGAATAGCAAGGAAAAAATATCAAAGACTGGAGTCACTATATGTTCTGAAAAATTACCCCAATGAAGAACAATGTACATATTTGAAAATAATGAAGGCATGTAAAAGGGCGCTTCAATCGTCATGGGTGATTTTAATCTGCAACAGGCCTGGACAAATCCAATGGGCAAGGGTAACATGGAACATAAATTTGTGCAGTCCATCAGGGATTGTTTCTTAGAGCAGTACATTGGGGCATCTATCCAGAAGCAGGCTCTTTTAGATTAAATAATATGTAATGGGATAGGATTAATAAGGGATCTCATAGTTCAAGATTCTCTATGGGTTAGTCATCGCAACATGATAGAATTTCAAAGTCAGTTTAAGGAAGAACAATTCAGGTCTCAAGCCAATATCTTCAAAATCAATAAGGGCAATAAGAGGTATGAAGAAAATACTTTTTAGGAACTAGCATTGGTTAACATAAAACTTTAATAAAGAGGGAGAAATTGACTTCAATAATAAACTTGCAAGGAATAAAAAAAAATCAACAAGAGCTTCTGTGGTTGTATGAAAGAGAGAGTATCTAAAGTAAGGGTGGGGCCTCAAAGGATGCTACTTGGGAATCGATAAGGGTGAAACAGAAAGATTGCACATGACTTAAGACAGTATTTTGCATCAGACTTCATTGGATACTATAAATATCCCAAAGGTAACAGATAGGCAGGGTACTATTGGGAGGAATGGTTTTGTAACAATCCCTATATAAGGCACAAAGTATTTGACAACTTAATAGGACTAAAGGCAAACAAGTTATCGGGTCCAGATGGCCTTACAAGAATTTTAAAATAAATTGCTGCAGAGATTATAAAGGCTTTGGGTGAAATATTCCAGATCTCACTGGATTCTGCGAGAATATCAGCAGATTGGAAAATTGCTAATATGTTAGTTCTATTCTAGAAAGGAGGGAGGCACAAAGCAGGAAACATTAAGCTGGTTAGCTTAATATCCAACATTGGGAAAATACAGGAGTCCCTTATCAAAGAAGAAATAGCAGGGTATTTAAACAAGTTTAACATAAAGGGAAATCAGGAGTGGCAAATTTGCTAGAATTTTTTGAGGATATATCAAGCGGTGTGAATACAAGAGAACCATTGATGTAATATATTTGAATTTCCAGAATGCATTTGATAAGGTGCCACATAAATAGTTAGTGAGCAAGATAGCAGCTCATGACATTAGGGTTAATGTATTGGCATGGAGTGAGAGTTTGTTAACACACAGAAGAGTTGGGTCAATGTTCTCTTTAAGTTGCCTGGCAGCATGCATTCGAAGCACACCAAGGTTACACGCATGGTAATAAGTGTCAACACACCAATCGAGTCATTAAGGTCCAGTTCCAGAAGTTACTGCCACTGATGAACCTCGGAAGCCTGCACAGGCGAAAAGACAATTAGAGTGAATGCTGATGAGTCTTTTTCAGGTTGGAAAGACATAACTGCTGGATCAGTCCTAGGATCTCAGTTATTTACCATCTGATTTGATGATACAAAAATAGACGGGTGGGCATGTTGTGATGAGGACTAAGGAATCTGCAAGGTTGTGTGAATAGACAAAACCTTGATTGATGGAGTTTAATGTAAGAAAGTCTGAGGTCATGTGTCATAGAGTCATAGAGATGTACAGCATGGAAACAGACCCTTCGGTCCAAACCATCCATGCCGACCAGATATCCCAACCCAATCTAGTCGCACCTGTCAGCACCCGGCCCATATTCCCTCCAAACCCTTCCTATTCATATACCCATCCAAATGCCTCTTAAACATTGCAATTGTACTAGCCTCCACCACTACCTCTGGTGGCTCATTTCATACCTGTACCACCCTCTGTGTGAAAAGGTTGCCCCTTAGGTCTCTTTTATATCTTTCCCCTCTCACCCTAAACCTATGCCCTCTAGTTCTGGACTCCCCCACCCCAGGGAAAAGACTTTGCCCATTTACCATATCCATGCCCCTCATAATTTTGTAAACCTCTATAAGGTTATCCCTCAACCTCCGACGCTCCAGAGAAAACAGCCCCAGCCTGTCCAGCCTCTCTCTAAAGCTCAAATCCTCCAACCCTGGCAACATCCTTGTAAATCTTTTCTGAACCCTTTCAAGTTTCACAACATCCTTCCGATAGGAAGGAGACCAGAATTGCATGCAATATCCCAACAGTGGCCTAACCAATGTCCTGTACAGCCACAACATGACCTCACAACTCCTATACTCGGTTGTAATCTGAGGTAACTCTCTTCGCTGTCCACTACACCTCCAATTTTGGTGTCATCTGCAAACCTACTAACTGTACCTCTTATGTTCGCATCAAAATCATTTATATAAATGACAAAAAGTAGAAGACCTAGTACCAATCCTTGTTGCACTCTACTGGTCACAGGCCTCCTGAATGAAAAACAACCCTCCACCACCACCTTCTGTCTTCTACGTTTGAGCCAGTTCTGTATCCAAATGGCTAGTTCTCCCTGTATTCCATGAGATCTAACCTTGCTATCAGTCTCCCATGGAGAACCTTATTGAATGCCTTACACAAGTCCATATAGATCACATCTACTTCTCCGCCCTCATCAATTCTCTTTATTACTTCTTCAAAAAACTCAATGGAATGAACAATTTAAAGGCAAATTAATATTCAAATGCCGGGAGTGCAACACAGGATCTGGATGTTCCTGTTTTTCTGTTTCATTCAGGTAATATGGCCATCCCTGTCTAGACTAATATTTATTTCCCATCCCTAGTCACTCTTGAGAAGATGGTGATGAGCTGCCTTCTTGAATTACTGCAGTCTATGTGCAGTGAATATATATAAATACCATTAGAGAGGGATTTTCTGGATTTTGGTCCATTAACTCTAAGGCACAACATTATATTTCCATGGTATGTTGCTTGGAG
Organism: Chiloscyllium plagiosum; assembly: GCF_004010195.1. Lineage (NCBI taxonomy): Eukaryota > Metazoa > Chordata > Chondrichthyes > Orectolobiformes > Hemiscylliidae > Chiloscyllium > Chiloscyllium plagiosum. The sequence goes on along the minus strand of NC_057723.1, from coordinate 31,236,970 downwards.
GAGAACTTGAAAATGGTGATGTCCCCATATATCTGCTGTCCTTATCCTTCTCAATGGAAGTGGCCAAGGATTTGGAAAGTGCTGTCTAATGAGCCTTGGAGAATTTCTGAAGTGCATCTTCTGAATGCTACGCACTGCTAGTCGATCGTGGATGGACAGAATATTTGTGAATGTGGTGCCTATCAAATGGGCTGCTTTGTCCTGGATGGTGTCAGCTTCTTGAGTGTTATTGGAGCTATACTCATTCAGGCAAGTGAGGAGCATTCCATTACACCCCTGAAATGTGGCTTGTAGATGGTGGACAGGATTTGGGGAGTCAGGTGATGAGTTATTTATTGCAGAATTCCTAGCTTCTGATCAGCTCTTTGAAACACTGTGTTTCTATGGTGAGTCCAGTGGAGTTTCTGGCGAATGATAACCGCTAGTATATCACCTGGTATTTGTGTGCGGCAAATATTCCTTGTCACCCCCAAACCTGAATATTGTTTGGACACAAATCTGGAACTTGTGAATGAAGCAAAAACTAAGAATGCAAATGCAGTAAGCAATTCAGAAGGCAAATTGAATTTTGGCTCTATCGCTAAGAGTTCAAGTTTAAAAATCAAGAAGTCTTGTTATAACTGTAGAGTTTTGGAGAGACCACACCCAGAGCACTGTGTACAGTTTGGGCCCCTGAATTTAACTTTGGATTTCTGAAGAGGGTTTGAAATATGAACTTTATTTCTTGCTCCACGGACGCTGCCAGACCTTCTGAGTTTCTCCAGCACTTTGTTTTTGTTTTCCAATTTCCAACATCTGAAGTGTTTTGCTTTCATTGAAGCTCAAGGTGAAGCCAAAATATGAGATGTTGAATATTCTTGGAACATGGGAATTCTAGTGTGTGGTTAGAAAAAGAACAATGGAAGGTCTGGAATAGCAGCAACAGGGAACCTGGTAACTTTAAGGAGCTGCAGTTGGACCTGGAGAATAGAAATAATGAGAAACATTGCTTACATGCATCTTTACCCAGTTCATTGGCTATACAGACCCTGAATCAGGTTCCTGTAATTTTTCTGAGTAGCTGTGTCAGAAACATATGCTCCTCCAGACAGTCTGTCATAGACTTGTGCAACTTTTTACAACAAAGACAACGTTTATTCATGTAGTATTTTAAAATATTGAAATGACCCAAGGCACTTCACAGGAGCATTATAAAACAAAGCATGGCACAGAGACACAAAAATGGCATATTAGGTAAAATGGCCACAGGCTTAATTAAAGAGGTTGATTTTAAGGAGCAACTGAAAGGAGTCTGCCAGGTAAACACACAGAGACATTTTGTTGTTATTCTAGAGCATGGGACATGGGAACAGGAAACCAGAATTACAGATCTGCATTTGAGACACTTGAGTGTCTTTGATTCTAATCACTTTGCTTGTGATGGCTTCAACGAAGTCTTAAGTCCTTGAATCCCATCCTTCACCACTTCCATCTCTTTAGCTCTTTGTCCTCCCTATGGTGCTGCATAAAACTTTTTGACTAGGCTTTTGGTTCGCTGCCCTTATATATCCTTTTGTGGTTCAATGTTCCACTTTAATTGGTAACACTCCTGTGAAGCAGTTTGAGATAGTTGATTACTTCAAAGGCACAAAATAAATACACATTGCCACAGGGATAGAAAGTTGTAAACTAGTTGAGAAATGCTATTTACATTATGGTGAACAAATGCAATGGCCATAAGTGATTTAAGGGGCAAAGTGAATTATCGAGGTGTGGTGTGATATAGCTTTTTTGTAAAATTTTACCTTTTACAGTTAACATAGACAGCAATGTTTAGTTATATTGCTCCTGAATTTAGGGAGGTAAAGTATGTTGTATGATGGACGTCACAAATATTTGAGAAGATTTAAGTTAGTACAGTCTGAACTAAGAGATTCTGTAGCACAGTGGGGAGCATCTCTGCCAGTAGAAATATACTGCTGAGAGTTGAAACTTTATTGCTGGAACAGCACAGCAGGTCAGGCAGCATCCAGGGAACAGGAGATTCGACGTTTCGGGCACAGGCCCTTCTTCAGGAAGGGCCTGTGCCCGAAACGTCGAATCTCCTGTTCCCTGGATGCTGCCTGACCTGCTGTGCTGTTCCAGCAATAAAGTTTCAACTTTGATCTCCAGCATCTGCAGACCTCACTTTCTCCTCGAAGATATACTGCTGAGACTCTTTAAGGCTCTGATTAGAACACTTCTGAAATATGGTGAATAGTTTTGGGCCCTATATCTAAGGAAAGATGGTCTGGCCGAGGAGGGGTGTTAGAAGAGATTTACAAGAGTAATCCCAGGGATGAAGGACTTGTCATATGAGGAGCGGTTAAGGGCTCTGGCTCTGTATTGGATGGAGTTTAGAAGGATGAGTGGGTATTTGATTGAAACTTACAGAATACTGAGAGGCCTGGATTGAGTGAACATAAAGCACATGTTTCCACTAGTGAAAGAAAGTAGGACTGAGGGCACAGCCTCAGAGTGACGGGACGACCTTTTAGAACTGAGATGAGGAGGAATTTCTTCATTCTGAGGGTGGTGAATCTACGGAATTCATTGCCTCATAATCATTGTGGTTACCAAGTGATTGAGTGTCTTTAAGAGAGAAAAGTGGGCTATTGATTAGTAAGGGGATCAAAGGTTATGGTGAGAAGATAGAACAATGGGGTTTAGAAGCATAATGGGATGTAAAAACACATCAGCGATGATCGAATTATGGAGCAGACTCAGTGGACTGGATGGCCTAATTCTACTCCTATATTTTATGGTCTAACTCCAGGTTCAAGTCTCACTCCAGCACATAATGGCCAAGGGAGGTAGCCTGCTGATTGAACAGCAACTTGTTAAACCCTTCTAATATATTCCAATAACAGGCAGTAAGAGTATGAGAGATGCTTGGCCAGGTAATGTGAAAAGAAATTAGAGCATCCACCACAATATCCATTACTTCAGGTTACCACATGTGAAACATATTAAATATAAAAATGCATATATTACCACAGTGACTCAAACATCTCAAGGAGCAAAGTGGCTCGGCAGATTTGAAGGCTGAAGTGGTCTTAAAATTCCACGCCACAGAATCTTTTACACTCCCAGTTTGGAGTACTCCGCCTCTCTGAGGGAAGCGGCTGGGAAGGCATCAGGAGTTCAAGCCACCCTTGGGTATATACTGTTCCATTGGTGGCCAATCATACCTTTGCTGGTGGTTTATCCATAATGATGGAATGTTCGCATCATGTAGGAAGCTCAGTATATTTGACTTCATGCGTTGGTATTGGGAAAGAGTGATGGGATAGGGATAGATCTCCAGGTTGATCAGAGATGCTCCCTCCGCCTCCCCCCAGGTCATACTCACTTTAACTCAGCCCCCTGAACCAAACGCATGAACATCTTTGTCCCTCCCTCACCAACACCAAGATCTCAGACTCAGATTTATTTGGTCTCTTCAGCTTAGTGGAACTGTGAGTAGTTCCAACCAAGAACACTGCTCCCAGCTGCTGCTCCTCCAACAGCAGAGTCGATGGCCACCCAATTCTGACTTGTTCCCAAGAGAGGAGTTAAAGTCTTGCAACCATCAGCATTCCCTGACTTTTCAGCAAGGGGGAAAGGTGGTTGTGGTGTCCATAATATACAGCTTGATTAGTATAAAAAAAAGGAGCTTCTATGTTGAATACTGTCCATTAATTTACCTGAAACCCATTGTTGAACTCTATGTTGCTGCCTCCTGGTTGCTTTATGTTTTTATCTATACATTGGATTTTTCAAACATTCTTCAAATAGAACCAAAAATGATGAGCACCGTCTAACCCTTTGACTAACCATGGCCCTTACCAGATAAAACAGATTTCACACAACTGACAAAATTGTGCAAGCTTTCCTGAGGAATATACAGAAAATTGCTGACATGATTGCTTAGGACATTCAGCATGAAAATTAGTCTAAATGGTTCAACAATCAAACCTCCTTCCATTTTTCCTCATCTAAATTGTTATGGACTAGACCAGACCCTCTCAAAATATTTTAAGAAGGTAGCCTAGATGCTAGTTTTTTCTTATTTTAAAGGCAAATGTAAAGTGCTGTGTTCCAGATGTAATTCGACTTGTCAAACTACTCAGCATTGAGCAAAACAACTTATTCAAACACTACAGTTAAAATAGCACAAATGAAGGAAGAACTTAGAATAACTTAACTTTATTGGAAAACTTAACAGAATAATGGATACAGTAACTATTACTAATTAATTGTTCAAATATAGTAACATCCCACAAGTACACCCATTGACAAAAAGGCAAATTCAGAAATCAGATTTTTTTTGCATGCAATTCCCACAGTAACAAGAGACAGCCCAGCTTCTAGCTGTACTCGAGAGGGAAAAATAGCTTCTACTTCTGCTGAATGTAAAAGCTAAAAACGATCTAGAAATGATGGTCTGGGAGACCTGGTCACACCCATCTAGGCTGCTTCTATTGTTCCAACTTAAAAAAAAGACTGCATAAGCTGTTTACATTACCTCTCATTCAATCTATAGAACATAGAACATTACTGTGCAGTACAGACCCGATGTTGCACCGACCTGTGGAACCAATTTGAAGCCCACCTAACCTAAACTATTGCATTCTCGTCCATATGCTTATCTAATGACCATTTAAATGCCCCTAAAGTTGGCAGTGTATTCTCTCTGAAAAGAAACCAGGTCAAAATATATCTCTCAAAGCCACACTGTCTTCACAAAATCGATTCTGGTTACTGTTCTCTTCTCCCTTATATGTCTGTTGAAGTAAATACTATATTTACTTTAATCATTCTCTGTGTTAGTAAGTTTCACTGACAGAATTTTCTGAATGCCAACTTCATCCCCAGAAAAGTCATTGGGGAACAGTTTGAATAGATTCTACAACTAAAGCGGGGTTACAGAACAATATTGAGAGAGAATCAGAAGCAAAAGTTTTCATGACCATGAAGTTCAGGCAAAATACTAATACATGAGTCAAAACAAAAAATAATTCACAGGGAGTAATTTGGAATTTAATTGGAGCATCAATTAGAAACATTCAGTCTTGATACATTGACTGATTTGTGTGGAAAGGATCTGGGCTGAAAGAATTTATCTTAATAAACCAAAGTTACTTGTTCTGGATTTTGAAGAGCGATTGAGTGTTACAAATGCCCCACAATGGGCAAAGTAATTCTTAAGGCCTTATTTAGCCCATTTACCACATATTTGTGATGGTGTAGATGAATTGACATACCAAGTCCTGTTTTTGTAGGATGAAAAGTTTCAAAAGTGTTTCTGAAACCAGCTGAAGAATCAAGTGTGGCAACAGGGAAGTCATAGAAAAATGAACAAATTGCTTATGGTCTAAATGGCACTTCTGGAGTATTTTTTTTTCATAATGTCTGTTTTATTTAATGTAGGCTGTGTTCAGCGAATTTCTGCAATTTTTTTTGGTATCAAAAAGGGAAACTTTCAGGCATCTTCAGGGGTTTCTTCAGGGGCCTTCTCTCTCTCTGCCACATGGTCATAAATCAGGATGTTCATTGTAGATTGTAGCATACTCAGCAACATTTGTCATTCTTCAGACACTGAAGCATGTCCATATGCAGAAAGAGCTGAAAGATATCCAGGCATGGGCTCCTAAGTGACAAATAGCATTCATATTACGTAGGTGCCAGGCAATTTCTATCTCCAACAAGATAGTACCTGCCCATCCCACACCTCGATATTCAATACATTAACATCACTGAATCTCCATTATTAAAATAGTGAAAGGAATAACACAATTATCATTAAGAACATAAAGTTGCTTGAAAATCTCAATAAGATTGTATGTAGCCTATGTAGTTGATTCCATTCACAATTTATCTTGCTACCTATTACAGTGACTTATTCACCAAAGAGAAAATTCAGCTTGAGTATAGTCTCATTAAGCAACATTTCTAAACAGTCATTTTTGACTGCAAATCCTTCAAAAATGGTAATTCATCCTCACCCCTCTTTGAAGCATTGGAGTCGTCTCCCAGGGAACACTTATACATATCAATCTAAATAATCTCTCCAATTTTCGATTCTGGCCTGAGCCTGAAATTTCTGTGGTTCTACTAGAATTAGATGTTGTCATGGGAGCCATTCTACAAAAGTATTACTCAGAGAGAAAAAAACAGTTTAATCCTTGCTTCTCTTGTGACTTTATAATTTGCATCTTTTACACTTGCATTACAGTGCATGTTAAATAACCTACTTTTACACAGATATCACTCTCCTCAGGTAATTGTGATGCAAAGTAAACAAGATTAGATCTGAGTTTTAGAATCCTTTTTACAGATTTTCTATCTTTGAAGGTTCAATTCAAAAGCTTGCAAAAAGAAATAACATCACCTTTAATAATTAAACTAATTAGTCTGACATTAATATCCCGAGTCAAAAACCTGAACAAAATACCAAGCAAAATAAGACATAACCTTCACAGAGATTAGAGCTAATTGACAAAATTCATCTTGGATTTAGAAAACGAAATAACTGATTTAGAAAATTGTTTTAGATGATGCAATTTGTTTTCACCACAACCCAAGATTTCCACTTTATTATCTCAGATTAAATTAACAAGTTAGTAGAATATTTGATAACATGCCAAGACATATAGCGAAACAAGAATGTAAAGCTTTGCATTGAGGTATTGACAACCTATCATATGGAAAACTGCTCAACAAATTGACAGATCTGGGCCAAGAGCTTCCACAGAATGGCAATCATCTTTCACCCACCCGTCAGTCATGACATGCCGTCAGCCATGACATGCCGTCAGCCAGCTATCACTCTACCTTTTCACCAACATGGCATTCTAATCCCTTCCACACCCTTCTATCACCATACCCCATCACCCATCTGCAACCCTAATCCCTTACCCTGCTGCTACCTGACGTGATATTTTAACTCCTGACCAACTTGGCACACTATCCACTGACATATCTGGTGCCCTAACCATTTATCCACCCAGTACTTCTTGAGGAAGATAATGGTTCTGAAACAGTTAATACTGAAGTAGTACTAAGCTTCACACAATCTGCTGAAGTCACATCCTCTCTGGGGAGAGAAGACATAGTCTAGCCCAACGTCACCATGGAGCCAAACATATCATCTCTGGCTCCTGACAGTCTTTATCATTATGTCTGACTAGTTAGTGTAATTTGTACCTATTACTAGCATGCAGTAAATTTCATCTAGTTGTTGAGACAGTGCCTTTCCCATTAAGATTCTGTTTGGTCAATAGCAACCTGTAATGCTGAATGATTGGCAAGGTTTTAAATGTCTGATTGTATGAAACTGAGTTATTTTTTCTTGACCTCGGCAGAAGCTGTATTGAAATCCAAGCATAAGTAATATATTGTAGGAAAGGTAGTATTTACATTGGTATGTACATTCTTTTAATTGGAATAGCTAGTTGGTTACAGTGATGTAATTCTGGTTATTTCACCACTTTCGCATAGAACGATCGCAGTTGAAGGCTGGGATTTCCAGGTATGTGTCCATTCGAAACAACTAACAAATTCAAGTTGGAGCTTCACAATTGTAGCATGGCGAATGGTTCAGTGGAATTCAGGTGAGTGTTCCCAAGTCAGAGAACTGTGACCTCATGGGATACATGTGGATCCCTGATGATCTACAAAGCACAAATCATATTGCTTGCAGATAAGCCAGATCTTTCAAAATAGCAGTGTGTATCAATAGCAACACCATTGATCATTATAGCTTTTCTGCTTCCCATCTGTAGCATCCTGCAAAGCAACAAGGACAGAAAGGACTGAGGACAGGTTGCTATCCCAACTAAGATAGCTGTGTGGAGTCAGAAAGAGCTGATGATGGCTACAACCTGAGCACAACCATGTCAGTGAAGAGCACATTGGAGGCCATGTGTGCAACCAGAGTTGTTCAAGCCATTCATTCAATTGTTTGAAGATGTTACAATTTGAGATATGGTATTGCAGAAGTTCAAAGACAAATCAGTGCAAATGACACGTGGTGTGCAGAACTGCACACCTCACCATGGTTTTAAAAATGAAAGTTTTAACTTTTTTTTGTTTACTGAAGGCCGAACAGAGAGCATCTAGAAGCAGCAGCTGCAGAACTTGATGGACAGATTGAAGTAGAGGAGGAAGTCCTCATGCTGATGGTGATGGCCCTGAACTGTGAATTGCACAGGCACAGGCCTGGTCCATCACCTCCAGGACTGAAAGGACCAGCTGCAGGACCTCACTTGCCTCAGGAGCACCTCCTGAGCTGCACACAGTAAAAGCTACTTGATCACCAGATCATAGAGGCACAAAAGTGTGAAAGCAGACCATTCACCACATCGACTTTCTGAAGTATAGCCCACCCAGATCCTTCCCTTACCCCTTTAACACTGCATTTCCCATGGCTAATCCACCTAGCCTACATGTCCCTGGACACTATGGGCAATTTATCATGGCCAATTCACCTAACCTGCACATCGTTGGACTGTGGGAGGAAACCGGAGCACCCAGAGGAAACCCACGCAGACACGGGGAGAATGTGCAAATTCCACACAGTCAGTTGCCCGAGGTGGGAATTGAACCCAGGTCTCAAGCTCTATGAGGCAGCAGTGCTGTCCACTGAGTGGACAGTTTTTGTTCCTTTTATTTCTTGCTTTAGAGTGCAGCAACTGGGTCCAGAACCTTCTTTTTTGTATTCTGTTATCTACAGACCATGGGTCCCATCAGCCAAAGCATTGGTCAGACCAATGCAGTGCCAATGAACCTTTGGCTGCATTAACTGGCACAGGCAGAGTCTAGTGCTTAAGCAGAGAGCCTCTATACTCTCATTGCTGAGATGACAGTTATTCTCGTTCACACTGCACCAACTAATGAATTGTAAGTACCTATTATATCATAGAGGCTGGCTAAGGATAGTATTTTCTTATCAGTTCTCTGACTCCAAAGCATTTAATCTGTATGCAAGTGCTCAATATAAATTTAGACTATAATTTCCAGGCTTCCAAAGTGGGAATCTATATTTTTTCCCCAACTGGTGTAACAGCCACACTGCAGATAATAGAGTGGCAATGGAAGACTGTTCATATTTCAAAGATGAACTTAATATTTACAAGGACCTTGGCTGCTGCTGGATGAAGCTACAAGATATGAAGAAACAGATCCATCTATGGCAGGCGATGTGCCCACTTCACTAAAATGGACCACTCCCCAGAGCCAAAACCTCCACTTTCTCCAATTAAGGTGTTAAATATGAGCTCAATACAGACAATAATGGCTTTCAACTATGCACTCACCTATGTACCTTGATACTTTGATCAGCATCCTTCACCAATATTTCATTTCTTAGTGCCATTTGCTTTATTACTCTGTAGTATTCACAGCTGTTAATTATTCCTTCCTCTTTCCTCACCATTTGCAACTTGCTTTGGTTACCACTGCTCCAGGGGCATGACTAAAGAAGGGGTGTGCAAGGAACAAGCTTGGGTCCACAGTAATAATTTGCAAAGATGTTGGACTTGAACAAATGCAGAAAAGGCAACCCATAAGTAGCATTTGGTTGGGGGGAGTATTTCTTTTGGTAATTGTATATTTTCTGGTTTGGAGATGCCAATGTTGGACTTGGATGTAAAAAGTTAAAAATCACACAACGCCAGGTTATAATCCAACAGGTTTATTTGGAAGCACTAGCTTTTGGAGCACTGCTCCTTCATCAGGTGAGCAGTGCTCCAAAAGCTAGTGCTTTCAAATAAACCTGTTGGACTATAACCTGATGTTGTGTGATTGTTAACTTTATATTTTTTTGGCATTGTTTGTGCATTTGCCGAACCAGAGGACACAGCTTAAAAATACGGGGGAGACCATTTAGGACAGTGATGAGGAGAAACATCTTCACCCAGAGAGTGGTGACTGTGTGGAATGCTCTGCCCCAGAGGGCAGTGGAGGCCCAGTCTCTGGATTCATTTAAGAAAGAGTTGGATAGAGCTCTCAAGAATAGTGGAATCAAGGGTTATGGAGATAAGGCAGGAACAGGATACTGATTAAGGATGATCAGCCATGATCATATTGAATGGTGGTGCAGGCTCGAAGGGCAGAATGGCTACTCCTGCATCTATTGTCTATTGTCTATTTCATTTATATTCTTCATAAAATATCTTTCAGATTGTTGGAGAATGCTGTTGCCATATGCACCCTCATCCAGCTACACAAATAGTACTTTCCCCACCCCATGCAGCCTTTTATGTCTATGTTTTGTTTATTAAACCCTGGGAAGACAAAGCAAATCTGTCAGGGCAGTACCAGCATATAGCACTATGGTCTAGTGCCATAATGCACATTTCTGGTGTGCCGTGTGCCGATAATACTGGCTACATAGCCAGTACTGTCTCCAAGATCAATATTGTTTATATAATATCCAATGTTATTGGTAGCAGACACCCATTCACTGACAGCATGATCGTATCTATTCGTATCAAGACTAGGTCCATCTGCTGGTTCCAAATTCCAAAATACATTGGTCTTTCCCTAGCTCAATATTATTAGTTATTCCCTCTTAGTCCCCCCACCTCCATGATCAGAGTGAGTTGAGTTCAAGGATTGCATCAGTCTCTCTTAGTCTCATAGAGACCAACTTACCCACCTGCATCAATACCCATCTTTTTTATTTGAATGCTTATATTAGCCCTACTGTGAAATTCTGATCAGTGAATAGCTGGAGGCCAAAGTTATCATTGTGTTACTCCATAGTGTTGTCTAATGCCTGGATATTTGCAGAATTTGTAGGCTGCATTCCTTTTTGTGCTGCAGCTCTGTCTTGGCACTCATTATTCTTTAAGATGCTGGCCTGGGGATATCTCCTCCCTGTGGAATCCCTAAATGACAGTGAATGCACCTTGTTTCCTCACATGCTTCCTACATGCAGACTCTCCAAATACTCTTTCCTTTCCCATCTCCATAAAGATCTTCAGTTCACAGTAATATTTTTCTCATTGTGGCCAAATAAGTTCTTTGTTGCTTCCTGTGTTCCCTGCTGTGAGTTTTCCCACACATTTGTTTTTGGTTTTTGCATGGTTTTTCATTTGTTGCCATGGTGGGCCATTGAAGTCCATTGTTCATTTATTCCTCTCACTCCTGACTTTCCCTTCTGTTTCTCCTCCATTTCTAGGATTGGATTGCTGGGATGGCCTTGTTCTTCACTCATGACACTATACTATCGTTGACTTTCACTTCAGCGGCTCCTTGCCATTCCATGCATCTGAGCACCATCTGCGAACATGTGGTAAGACCAGGTCTACATTGAGGTGAGTATAAATTAACGTTCTTTATTAAACGCAACTTTATACATAGGGTCATAAGAGAGAACAGCTTCTGGAATCTTGCAGACTAGGAATCAGATATCACTATGGTCCTTACAGTAGTTATTCTTAGAGTAAAGATATAGCTAAACTTTTACTCCGCATGACAGAGTAAACATTCATGGAAATGTCAGTCTAATGTTGCTTCTATAGACTTAAATAAAAATATTTTTGGTGGAACATTTGCATGATGCTCTAGCCCATGAAATGGTTTTTTTAAACATGCATTTGTATTAAGGAATTTTGACCAAACGAGCAGTGGGATTTTGAATTAGGGTAGGGTGAATCAGAGTCTCACTAGGTCCCTTCCTCCAAATAGTCAACTCATGGCTGACAGACTTGAAAACAGGCCAAATGATGCTCTTTTTCTCATTCAGAAAAAAATAGCCTTTCATTTTTCTTTATGTTTCTCCCCATTTTTCTTGAGCTTGTTTACATCATGACTCATTTCCAATTCAGGCCTTAGCAAAGAGATGTGGCTCAACAAGCTTAGAAAAATGCTGAGAAAAGTCAGAGAAATTAAAGGCTTAATATTTTCATCATAAATGCAAACTTTTTCATATTAATTTAAATACAAACAAGCAATCTGAAAGCATCATCAATCATTTTGAAAATGATTTCATTTATACTGAAAATATATATTTATTTTGATTCTTCCCTCAATAACTCCGATATTTGACCAAAAGTACATTTACATGATGACCGTGTCTCATTTCCCCATAATTGCTTATTGTACTGCCAAATGATGACAGCTGGGACCTTATAAGTTCCTAAATATCTGAATTAATTTAGAACAACTCCATTACCATGTAGAACAGCGGTGAGTGTGATAGACTGTTACAGACGTAGCTGGAAACATACATTAATGACAAATATCAGAAATCCGAATGGAAATTATCATCCTAATTTATAATGAGATGGCTTGTACTTACTGAGGAATTATGGTTGACCTGAAAAACATAATGTCAGCAGCCTTCAAGGAGCATTTACGAGTTTTTTAAAAATTCTATCCCATCTTTCTTGAAGAGAAATTTACTCACATTCTTGCAGATGTTATCAAATATAATGTCTAAGATGGGCAAAGTACTCATTTGCTGAAAATGTGCTGCTGGAAAAGCGCAGCAGGTCAGGCAGCATCCAAGGAACAGGAGAATCGACGTTTCGGGCATAAGCCCTTCTTCATTCCTGAAGAAGGGCTTATGCCCGAAACGTCGATTCTCCTCTTCCTTGGATGCTGCCTGACCTGCTGCGCTTTTCCAGCAACACATTTTCAGCTCTGATCTCCAGCATCTGCAGTCGTCACTTTCTCCTCAAAGTACTCATTTGAACATGAGTGAAATGTTGAGAAAGCATTTGCCTAAACCTAAACCATGATGCCTGAATTTTCTTGCCAACATTTATGATCTCAGTGGTGTGATTCTGCTTCCCAGTAAGTAGTACACAGGATTGTTAAATTTTCCCATGCAATGAACTTGTTATCTTAAACTGGATAATTGATTGCAGAATTATCTTGGTCATTAATCCATTTATCTTTTTCCACCAGGCAAATGTGAAAGTTCCCTTTCAGTGTTCCAAGGATCTCCAATGACTTGTGAGACAATTTCCTGCATCACATTAAATTGGAATCATCTAATTCCTTTACTTAGAGAGAGGAAAGAAGATGGGCTACATAGAGCAAACTCCGCAATAGCCTTTGCCTTGGTCAAGGACGATTAGTTATTTCAGATTGGTGGTGTGTTACCTTTGTCTCTCCAACACTTACAGAAGCACTAAGTGTGAATTTTACATATGCCCCCTTTATAGCTTATGTCTCTGCAGTTTTGATCACCAATTACCTGGAATTTCAGCTACTCTTTTTTTTTCCTTAGCCTGCGAATTAGCATTTGGCTTCCACAACGTAGAGGTCAGTATGCCAGACAGCAACCGCACCAGCAGGTGTGATGACCAAGTCATGAATTGCAGTCAGTTCAGAGGAGAAAATGTTTGAATGGGTGATGGGAGTGGAGAAAGTAAGATGACTGATGTCTATCTATGAAAAGTGCGAGTAGAAGCCCATGGGAGGGGTCCAGGTTGAGGGGTAGTGTTGGAGACAGGTGAAGGGGTCTGTCAGATAGGGAGAGGACTCCCGTCCAAAGAAATGGACACAGAGGTGGTGGCAATGGGAGAAGAATTCAACATCATGATTTGCCTGAAATTTATTGAGGTGAGGACACAGAGTGATACAATTAAGATCTTTGATGAGTGCAGAACATTCAACATTAGAGAGCAGAAGGTCAGCAGGGATAGTAAATACCCAAAAAGAAGTGGAGTTAGAAGAAAGAATAAAGTCATTGGGAAAGGGAGGGGAGTGAGGTTCCAGAGGGTGTGTGTACCTCTACGTTGTTGCAACTTTTGTTCCTTAATGCCTGAAAGGCAGAGAAAAAGTTTCTTGTTAGAATGTTGAATGAACCAGATAATGAAATGGAACTGAGAGGGGCTGGGCATCTCTGTGATAGTGTGAAGCAGTGCTAATGGAGGGAGATAGGTCAAGAGTGTGTAAATTATGGCATTTGGCACTGAGTATAGATCTCAGGGTATGTGTGAACAGCTGTCTGAGAAGCATTGTACATCACAGAGGTACCTATAATCCTGGGTGAATCCGAAACATGAAGGGTGAAACTTCAGTTGGAATCCACATCGGGTGAGTCTGAGCCAGATGCAGTTACTGAAGAATGAGATGTGGCTGTGGAAGTATGTTTTGGCAATGACTTTGTCAAATACTAGCAGAGAAAACAAAAGTTAACAAGAAGAAAGGTTAGAATGGAAATCCAGCCAGAGATAGGAGCAGAACATTTTCAAAGTGGGCATATTTGGAAGAGATCTGGCAGTGAATTAAACACTAAATTAAAACAAAGAACTGTGCATGCTGTAGATCTGAAACAAAAACAGAAATTGCTGGAGAAAGTCAACAGACCTGGCAGCATTTGTTAACAGATGCAAAGTTTATGCTTCAAGTCTAGCCTTCAGTAGTTCTGAACAGCAATTTCTGTCCTTAATTCCAGTACTTTCTGCCTGCAACACAGTGATGCCCTCACTAATATGGCATTGGTGCGGTCAGCAAAAAAAAAGTGTTTATGCATCACATTTTGGAAATACAGATGTGCTAATGGTTCTAAACATATGGCATTCTGCAACCAACTTTTATGGCATATAGAGTCATAGAGTTAACAGGCCCATTGGCCTAACTCATCCATGCTAACTAGGTTTCTAAACTGAACTAGTCCCATTTGCTTGAATTTGGTCCATATCCCTTTGAACCTTTCCTATCCATGTACCTGACCAAATGTCTTTTAAGTATTGTAACTATGTGTATCTTAGTGAGGATTTTTCCATCTGATATGTTGAAAAACATGTTGTATTTTTCCTCCTTATCACTTGTAAGGAATTATCACTGGCCAAATCTGCTCTTAAGTCTGCAAAATATTTTTGGGCAGCTATCAGTGAGGTGAATGGTGATTGCCATTACTTCAATTTGAATCACAATCTGGTCAAGTGAAGATTTGTTATTGCTGATCCTGTGACATTTTACCAGAAGACATGAGTTTTCTAACGAGACAAATGGGAAGATTTACTACTGATTTAAAGTAAATCTAAAAACCAAGATTGCAAATTGATAAAGAAGAGCCAAGAAAGCATTTCGAAAATCAGAATAAAATAGCATTTGCAGCTGTGAGATTTCCCTACATATGATCTCAAATAGAATATACTCAATGGTCATGAATTCTGAATGGTCATGAATTTCACAATGTAGTGTCCCATTAAGTAATTTTCAGTACTGTTCCATTATCACAGTCGTAGTTTAGGAAGCAGCTCACTCTTGAGAGCATGGATATCTCTAACTAAGACTGAAAGATGAAATTCTTGGATTTTTTGAAGCCTGTCAGTTCTGGACTAACTGCACATTCCAATAAAGAAGTGTATCAAATTCACACTCAAATGACAGCAGCTCTGTGATCTGTGACATTAGCCAGCCAGCCTGCACCATTCTCTTCTCTCTTACTGTGGCATCTTCAGATCTAAGTTGTAAAAGTAATCCAAATACACTAAAGTGAGGTTATACAGTGTCATGACATCCAAATATTAAAGCATGGGAATCAATTGTTGCTCAGGTTCTGTCCTCTGTATTCATGCTGTTTATTTAGATATGAGTGCAGAGTAGGTGGTGCAATGCAATGAGACCCAAGGCATTATCCAAAGAGAAAATGCAATTACTTGCTTTGATGTAAAACATGAAATTATATTTCAGAATTTGGCACCTTTGGAAGCAGATACTCTTTGATTCTATAATTCAATTTTGTGCAAAGCAAAATTTTAAATATGTTGCCATTCAAACTATACATCAGTTTGGTAGCTAATCCAACATAATGCAACTAGATTCATGTAAGTGAACTAAGTTCTGATTTCTATTTAGAACTCTGTTCATTAATAATTATCTGGAAAGTACTATGGCAATTGGAAAAGGTATTCACCATCACATCATGGGGCAAACAAAGGAATAATTAAGTGGACTATAAACATTGAATTACAGTATTGCAACTTGTATTTGCGTAAACTAGAAGAGGTGTTGTGGACTAGCTTTAACAAAGAAACAATAGATGTATCATTATAAAACAGTGGAATCTAATACACTGGTCATATTTTATGCATTCACACATTTCCTGAAAATATAAACATTGTACTGTTCTGAGTTTTACATTTTAGAAAAACACACACTGAACTCTTCAAAGCATGACCTCAGGACATCTATCCTCTGTTGAGTTGTACAGCACAGAAGCAGACCTTTCGGTCTAACTTGACCAGACTTCCCAAGTTGAATTAGTCCCATTTGCCTGCATTTAGCCCAGATCCCTTTAAACCTTCCTGTTCATAGACCTGTCCAAATATCTTTTAAATTTATAATTGTACCTGTCTCTACCATGTCCATTGGCAGCTCGTTCCATGTAACAACCTCTCTGTGAAAAAATTGCCCCTCAGGTCCTTATTAAATCTTTCCCCTCTCACTTTAAATCTATGCCCTCTAGTTTTGGACTCCCCCACCCAAGGAATGGAAGCTCTTCACATTCACTCCCTGCTGGCAATATAATAATGTAAAGTCTGTCTCAGAACTTTAACTTTAAAAAGAGATTTTAAGATCAAATTTCAACAAGAGTGAATCCTGGCAGTATAATTGGTAAGAAATACTTGGCCTCTGAATATATGATTAATTTGTACTCTGTTCTTGAAACTTGAAGCAGAAGCAAGATTTAAATTGATTGAGGTGGTGATATGCCTTTCTGATTACATATTAATATGTTTCTGTGATAACTATTTTTTAAAAAACCTGCTTTTTAAAAATTCCAGAAAGGAAAACTTTCCAGCTACCTTCCTGTAATTTCTCTTCTCTTAGCATTTTTTAACAACAGAATTTCATCAAAACAAATGGTAGAAGTTGAGTTGACGTCCACTGGCACCATCTAAAATGCTTTGGATAGATTCACTTCCACCGAGCCTTCTTATACTTAATTACTGATAACAATGCCCACACAAAGTCTTTGTAGTATGGAATTCTTGTTACATCTTGTAAGAGCTCAGGCTAAACACAAGTGTAAGTCTGCATATCTGATTCGTTACATAGAATTTACTGACGAGCGTCCAGCTGAGAACTAGAACTGGTATTGAACCTAGATGATTCACTCCTCCCTCAAATTCCTTTATTTCCTAATGGGGAGAGCTTATCATGTGGTGTCAATTAACACCGTTTTATTAAACAAAATGTGATGTGTTGTGTTCAATCTTCTGACTAAATAGAGACTCATGACCAGGAATCCAGATTACTTTTTCTTCACTGGACAACAACAGTTTGCCTTTATGTAGCAGTTTTAATGTTGTAAATATGCCAAAAGACTTTGCCGAAAGTAATGACGTGTCGGGCAACTGGGAAATGAGAATTACTAAGAATGTTCCTAAAAAGGATGAGCAAAGAGGTAGATCTTGAGGAGGCATTTAGGAAAGTTAAAGGCTAATTTGTCTATGTATAGTCATTAAATATCTTACATATGGAACACAGTAGTGGGGTTGACAGTAAGGTTCTTAATGTGTGTGACAGAGAATGTGGTTTTAGTATTATTATTTGTAGTTATGATTTGTTTTAGAAATTTAAGAGGAAATTTTCCACTTCCACACTCTTGGCATGGAGCCACACCCACCATGGGGGAAGCATATGTCGAACTCATAATATAAAATTATGGGCTGTGTGACTTCCTGCTCTCAGAGCAGAAGAAGCATTGTGCCAAGATCATGCTAGCAAAAAAATTAACTTCAGTATTCACAGCATTGGTTATTTATTATCTAGTAAATATTTCACAAGTCAGGCGATTTAGCAACTGAGTTTTGAAGCTGCTGAGCATTTACCTTCTGAAAGAAAAGGAGGATGTAGTGTTAAAGCATACATAACTCCATATATCCAGCAGATGGAGACTAGTCACGGATGTAACGCTCCTAAGAAGTATTGGATTCACAAGTAAGAGCATGCAATGCCTTAAGGAATAAATACAGTGACTGTGAAATTGTGAAAGAAATTATTTCTCTTTAAATTAATCCAAACCCACTTTCAAGTAGAAAAAAAGAGAGATAAAAGTAATGACAAGCCAAGTAAAATGAACATTTTCATTCCACAGAAACAGAAATTGCTGGAAAAAACTCAGTAAGTCTGGTAGCATCTGTGGAGAGAAAGCAGAGTTAATGTTTTGAGTCCAGTGACCCTTCTACAAATGGTTCTTCTACAGAGTTGAAAAAAGGTCATTGGACTCCAAACATTAACTCTGCTTTCTCTTCACAGATGCTGCCAGACTTACTGAATTTTTCCAGCAATTCCTGTTAATGTTTCGAGTCCAGTGACCCATTTTCGAAATGGTTCTTCTACAGATCTGAAGAAAGGTCATTGGACCCCAAAAATTAACTCTGTTTGCCTCCAAACATGCTGTCAGACCTGATGAGTTATAGGGTTACACGGTCATAGAATCATAGAGCATGGAAACAGACCCTTCGGTCCAACTAGTCCATACTGAACATAATTCCAAACTAAACTAGTCCCACCTTCCTGCTCCTGGCCCATATCCCTCCAAACTTTTCCTATTCAATTTCCAGCATTTTCAGTTTTTATTTATGATTTCGCAGTATCCACAGTTCTTTGGTTTTTTTTGTTGCATGTTTTAAATATCTCAATTTGTTTAAAATAGTTCATAAATGATAAAGATTAGCATTTTTCAATAATATACCCTAATAACATCATTGCTGGAATATTAAGCATTCAGTACAATAAGGTGAAACCATTAAAAGAGATGATTCATGGAGCCATGAAATCTCTGAAGCTTTTAGCAATCAAAAGCTTTAGTAACACTTATTAAGATTGTGGCTGACCTTAAAAATATCACAAGAGAAACAAAAATATTCAGACTAATTTCCACAGAACTTGTAACCATTCAGTTCACTTAGTAGGTGAAGAAAATTGTAGAAAAAAAATCATCCTTATTAATCCAAAACTGTTCAGCTAAAGGAAACAAAAAGAACAACCAAACTTGGCAATAACCAAAAAAATGTTCAAGGAAGTTTTGGCAGTCAGTGGCTGAGAGGAGAGGAAACTATAAAGTTAACTTCACAGCAAATATTAATCAAAATAGATTGGATAAATATTCTTTGCAGTTTGTTTTTGTGGAAGTGAATAGGCACATGTTCAAAAGGATTGCAGAACCATATTTTTTTAGATTACTTACAGTGTGGAAACAGGCCCTTCGGCCCAACAAGTCCACACCGCCCCGCCGAAGCACAACCCACCCATACCCCTACATTTAACCCTTACCTAACACTACAGGCAATTTAGCATGGCCAATTCACCTGACCTGCACATCTTTGGACTGTGGAAGGAAACCGGAGCACCTGGAGGAAACCCACGCAGACAACGTGCAAACTCCACACAGTGGCCTGAGGCGGGAAATGAATCCGGGTCTCTGGCGCTGTGAGGCAGCAGTGCTAACCACTGTGCCACTGTGCCGCCCACCATATAAAGTGAAGTTACTTCTGAAATTTTACAGCATTCGGACAGAGTGTATTACATAAATCAAAGGCTCTTAAGCTAATTCAAAGGAGTTAAAAATCTTGTATACCATATTATAAAGATTTATGTCTACTAAATTAAAAATAAAATTACTTTGAAAGCAAACAGCAAAAAGATATGACTATATTCAGCATGTGATTAAAACATTCTCTAATTGATTCAAGCAGTAATTTGGCATTCCAGTGCATTACTCCTGAAATCTTGATGTATGTATAATTGTCATCTGTTGATTTATCTAGCCAACACATGACGAGCAGTGACTTTTCTATTAACTCTGTTAATACCAAACCACCCAGTAGGGGGATTCTAAGCTCAAAATCTGCATCATAGCAAAGCTAATTGCAATGTAATCATTTTGATGCCTAGTATATATGACAGATGGCAAGCCTACACTTCAATAAAGCTGCTTCATTTCTTATCTGTGATTGCACAAAGCAAGTGTAGAAATTTTGTCATGAATAACAATCAGACTGATGTGAACTATTCGATATGTAACATTGGGAGAAAGCACTCTGTTCTATTCAAATTGTAACATCTTTTGCTGTTATATTCATTACTGTGTTGAGCTTTCTGAAGCCAGTGATTCTACCTCACAGATGTTCTCTTTCTCCACCTTCCATTCCCTGTTCCTCAATACAACAGATGTAGATAGACATTTCTTTTTCTTCCCAATTTTTGGGTTGCATCTTTTTAGTCTTCCCCTTCTTGATAATTCTCTTCATTTCTTATATATGATGCCTGAAGTGGATGGTGGTGGATGGGACAGGTATGGGAGGGGGAAAGATGTTTCTCTTGAACCAGAGGTATTAAAATCCACCAGAGCTCAGTTAGTGACATTTGCCCTCCAGTTTCTCCATGCTGTATCTAAGTCTATTTTACCATGTGCACTGGAAATGAGTCCAAGCAGTGTTTGGGACCGTAACAAACTGCCAAAAGTTCACTGTAACACTCAGTGATGCAACATACAATATTATTATTCTGCACCACTGGAATAAGTTGATACTTCACTCATTGCAATGTTCTTGCCATTCATCCAGAATTTCTGCCAATCTTTTGCTGAAAGCTAATGGAAATGCTCAGTAACCTCACAGAAATTCTACCTCACTTACTGCTGTTTATTTTAAGTGAAGCAGGAGCTAAATCTCCTTTAATCCACATGGATAAACTTCCCAGTCTCTACTGTTCTTTGGTTGAAATTACAGAGGATGAGAAAAAAGCATCAAATAAGTTTAAGCCAACTCTCATGGCCTCCAAATACCAAGCCAGTTATATCCTTTACTTTGAACACTTTATTTGGATTATGGATGTCATAATGAAAGCTCCTCAGCTTTGAACTTTATATAAAGGAGATAGGTTTAATTGATAACAAAAGCAGAGATTGCTGGAAAAGTTCGGCAGTGGAGAGAAATCAGAGTTAACATTTCAGGTCGAGTGACCCTTTCTCAGAATGGTTTCATTGATTCTGTGTGCATTTTCTCTTGGAGCAACAATAACAATAAAAGCCCCCTGATGACTACAATCTGGTTTCGAGGTCACAGAGTCAAACAGCATTGAAGCAAACCCTTCAATTCAACCAGTCCATGCCAAACATAATCTCAAATGAAGCTAGTCTCACCTGCCTGCTCCTGGTCCATATCCCTCCAAATCTTTCCTATTTGTGTACTTATTCAAATGTCTTTTAAATGTTGTAATTGTACCCACATCCACCACTTCCTCAAGAAGTTCATTCCACAATGAACCACCTTCTGTATAAAAAAATTGACCATCATATATTTTTTTTAAATCTCTCTCCTCTCACTTAAAAAATGTACCACTCAGTCTTGGAATCGCCCATCTGAAGGAAAAGACAATTACCATTAATTCTCTCCGTACCCCTCATTATTTTATAAACTTCTATAAGGTCACCTCTCAACCTCCTATGCCCCGGTCAAAGAAGTCCCAGCCTATCCTGTCATTCTTTATAACTCAAACTTTTCATACATTCTGGTAAGTCTCTTCTGAACCCTCTCCAGCTTAATAATATCCTTCCTATAACTGGTTGACCAGAACTGGACACAGTTTTCCAGAAGAGGCCTCATGAATGTCCTGTACAAACTCAACGTGACTTACCAACTCCTATATTCAATGGACTGAACAATAAAGGCAAGCGTGCCAAATGCCTTTTTAACCATCCTGTTTGTATGTGACACAAACTTGAAAGAATTATGTACCTGAACCCTAGATTCCTCTGTTGTACAACACTACCCAAGGTGCTACCATTTAATGTATAAGCCCTATCCTTGTTTGTTGTACCAAAATACAATACCACACATTTATCCAGATTGAACTCCTTCTGCCATTTTCAGCCTGTTGACCTATTTGATCAAGATCCCTTTGCAATCTTAGAGAACCTTTTTGCTTGTCTAATATGCCACCAACTTTAGTGTCGTCCACAAATTTACTAACCTTCTATAATCTCACCCAAATCATTTATAAAGGTGACAAAACAATAGAGAACCTAGAACCAATCCATGTGAAACACTGCTGGTGACAGGCCTCCAGTCCAAAAAGCAACCCTCAACCACCACTCTCTGTCTCCTGCCATTAAACCAATTATGTATCCAATTGGCAAGCTCATCCTAAATCCCAAGTTACCTAATTTTACTAATTTGTCCAGTATGCAGAACCTTTTCGAAGGCTTTACTAAAGTCCTAATAAATAATGTCTACTGCTCCACCCTCATCAATCTTTATGGTAACTTTCTCAAAAAAACTCAATCAATTTTGTGAGGCGTGATTTTCCTTGCTCAAAGCATGCAGACTATCCCTAATCAATTTTTGCCTCTATAAAGGGTTCTTGTGCATAAATCTTAAAAAGCTAACATACAAGTTCAGCATGTAACAGGGAAGGTGAATGGAATGTAGCCTATCTATTCAATGCGGATGGAGTATAAAAATAGAGAGATGCTGCTAACAGTATATAAGGCAATATTTAGACAATAACTGTAATTCTGGAAACAGTTCTAATACTGGCATTATAGGCAGTCCAGAGAAAATTCTCAAGGCTGAGGAGAGGATGAGTAAATTGGGCCTGTACTCATTCAGGTTTACAAGAATGAAAGGTGACTGTATTGAAACATGATGTGGAGGTGCCCATGTTGGACTGGGGTGGACAAAGTTAAAACAACAACAGGTTATAGTCCAACAAGTTTATTTGGAAGCACTAGCTTTCAAACCACTGCTCCTTCATCATGTAGTGAGTGGGGCATGATCATAGGACACAGAATTTAAAGTAAAAGATCAAAGTGTCATACAACTGATGCAATGTATTGAACAAACTTAAATTGCTGTTAAGTCTTTAATTACTTAGAATCGGGATGCAGGTTTCAAATTATATGTAAATCCCAGAACTTCTTTCAAGTCACAATCCTGAGCTAAAATGTCACCTTTTTTTTAATCCTGAGATTACACTACGCACTCACACGCACATGCATACACACACTCTTACACACGATCACACTCACACAGACTCTCTCTCATACACACACATACACAGTTGCATATTCACGTGCACACCCTCTTATAGACATGTACTCTGTCACACTCATGCGCAGACTCTATCAAGCACACATAACAGGAGCAGGAAAATCAACATTTCGGGCAAAAGCCCTTCATCAGGAAGTTAATCAGTGCACATTTCTTTTTCCTGATGAAGGGCTTTTGCCCAACACATCAATTTTCCTGCTCCTCAGATGCTGCCTGACCTGCTATACTTTTCCAGCACCACATTCTTGACTCTAATCTCCAGCATCTGCAGTACTCACTTTTGTCTACATTCCATGTGACATTTTATAAATTTTTACTTTGGAAATAGAAGACAAAGTCTTTTCCCTGAAGTGGAGGAGTCCAGAACTAGAAGACATAGGTTAGGATGAGAGGGGAAAGATATAAAAAGGAGCTAAGGAATTGGCGTTGGAGAGACTGTTAGGTCTGAAGGCTGATACGTTCCCGGAGCCTGATGGTCTACATCCCAGGGTACTAAAGAAGGTACCTCTAGAAATCGTGGATGCGTTGGTAATTATTTTCCAGAGTTCGATAGATTCAGGATCAGTTCCTGCGGATTGGAGGGTGGCTCATGTTGTACCACTTTTTAAGAAAGGAGCAAGAGAGAAAGCAGGAAATTATAGACCAGTTAGTCTGACCTCAGTGGTGGGAAAGATGCTGGAGTCAATTATAAAGGATGAAATTA